>NC_045437.1:26185529-26371969 GCF_002776525.5 Piliocolobus tephrosceles
GAGTCTACAGAGACAGGCAGGTTTCCTTGAGCTGCTGTGAGCTCCACCCAGTTCGAGCTTCCCAGCGGCTTTATTTACCTACTTAAGCCTCAGCGATGGCGGGCGCCCCTCCCCCAGCCTCGCTGCTGCCTTGCGGTTAGATTGCCGCAGACTGCTGTGTTAGCAAGGAGAGAGGCTCCGTGGGCGTGGGACCCTCCCGGCCAGGTGTGGGATATAATCTCCGGTGTGCCGGTGTTACAGCGCAGTATTGGGGTGGGAGTTACCCGATTTTCCAGGTGTTATGTGTCTCAGTTCCCCTGGCTAGGAAAAGGGACTCCCTTCCCCCTCGTGCTTCCCAGGTGAGGCGATGCCTCGCCCTGCTTCAGCTCTCGCTGGTCGGGCTGCAGCAGCTGACCAGCACCGATTGTCCGGCACTCCCGAGTGAGATGACCCCAGTACCTCAGTTGAAAATGCAGAAATCACCGGTCTTCTGTGTCGCTCGCGCTGGGAGATGGAGACTGAAGCTGTTCCTATTCGGCCATCTTGCTCCGCCCCCCCCATCCTAGCATATTTCTGTTATTCTGTTCTACATGATAATATTAGTAACATAACACATTTTCTTATTTTTTTTTTTTTTCTGAGTGGTTTCAATGTGTTCTTAAAGTACAAGTTTTCTAGTATGTATGGACACATTTCTAATGGCTAGAAAAATCTGGGAAACTTTGTGTGATACACATATGTAAATTGATAAATCTAGGCCTTCATCTAAAATAATATTATGGGAAATGTTCATGAACATGAAAAATATTAAAAGTCTTCACTTTTTCAAGTAAATAAAAAATATGCTGAGAAATGCCAGTATTCATATAGATATTTGATAGGGTCTGGCTGTGTCCCCACCCAAATCTCATCTTGAATTCCCATGTGTTGTGAAAAGGACCTGGTGGGAGGTAATTGAATTATGGGGGCAGGTCTTTGCCATGCTGTTCTATTGCTAGTGAATAAGTCTCACAGGATCTGATGGTTTTAAAAAGGGGCATTTCCCTGCACAAGCTCTCTTCTCTTGTCTGCCACCATGTGAGATGTGACTTTCACCTTCCACCATGATTGTGAAGCCTCCGCAGTCACATGGAACTGTAAGACCATTAAATGTCTTTCTTTTGTAAGTTGTCCAGCCTCAGGTATGTCTTTATCAGCAGTGTGAGAACGAACTAATACAATATTACTCTAGTGCAACACTTTTATATACAAATACTTTAGATTTTCACATTCAACAATGTATTATTCTACTTGAACTACCATAACAAAATGCCATAGAGTAGGTGGCATAAACAAAATAAATTTATTTTCCCACATTTCTAGAGGCTAGGTCCACTATCAAGATGCCATCAGGGTTGGTTTCTAATGGGCTGTCTTCCTTCATTGTAGATGGCTGCCTTCTGACTATGTCTTGATATGGCCTCTGCATTAGTCCATTCTTGCACTACTATAAAGAAATAGCTGAGATTGGGTAGTATAAAACCAAAAGAGATTTAATTGGCTCATGGTTTTGCAGGCTGTACGGGAGGCATGCTGTCAGGAAGTTTCCTAAGGAAGGCCCCAGGAAACTTACAATCATGGTGGAAAGCAAAGGGGCAGCCAGCACTTCACATGGCTGGAGCAGGAGGAAGAGAAAGTGGGGAGGTGACACACACTTTAAACAACCAGATCTTCTGAGTACTCTATCATGAGACAGTACTAGGGGGGATGGTGCTAAAGCATTAGAAACCACCCTCATGATCCACTCACCTTCCATCAGGTCCCACTTTCCACTTTGGGGATTGCAACTCAATGTGAGATTTAGGTGGGACACAAATCCAAACCACATCATCTTCTTCTATGTTTGTGTGGAGAGAGAGCATTCCTTGGTGTCTCTTCCTCTTCTTATGAGGACAATAGTCCTATGGAATGAGACCCTTATAATCTCAGCCTTATTACCTGCTTATAGACTCTGTTTACAAATACAAAACATTGGGCTTCTGCATATGAATCTTTGTAAAACACAATTGGCCAATAACAAACATCATTTTTAAAACTATATTGATTGTTTAATGCAAATAGCTTCTGTTGACTTCTCAGTCTCCATCATTTGATGAAACAAGCTGCCATATTGAAGAGATACACATGTCAAGAAACTGAGTGTGGCAGATCAACAATATCTGGTGACAAGCTGAGGCCCTCCATCTGAGAGCACATGGAGGACTGAATGCTATCAAGAGCAAAGTGATCTTGGAAGCTAAGCTTCCCATGCTGATCCTTGAAATGTTTGATCTATGAAAAAAGGGGTATCATTAACTGAAATACATTTTTCAAAATCATAAAGTAAGACAAATTATATTCATTAATGGTAGCACAGAAAAATCAGTTCAGTTTTCATTATTCTGCCTTCTAGAAATGCCAGGGAAAAGTAACCTTCTTCATTATGTGAGTTATCCTTCTATTACGGTAGACATTAATTACAGATCACAAAATTTCAGATCATGAGATACTTTAGAGTAGAAACCCTTTTTGTATTTAAGCCCTGCCACTCCCTAGTTCAGTAACCACATTAGTTATTGGCAAATATCTGTAACAGTATAATAATGAATGTTTCCAGTGTCCATATTAATAGTTGGCCTTCGTTTTTCACCTTTTATGATATAAAATATCAGAAAGCCATATTTTTAGGAGTTTCCACTGCTGTAGGATATAGAAAGTCACAGGGGAATATTGGTCCTTTATTAGGAATGATAAACTCTAGATTATATACAATATCATATATATGTATTGAAGCCACCATCCAATTGAGGTCACAGGAAACCAAGTAAACTGAATTCCAAGTAACTGAATTCCAAATCCCTCACAGGAGAGATGGAACATATAAACTTCTTTATCTTTGCCATAAAAAGAAGAATAAAAGCCATTAAAAAGAAATCATCTTAATTAAGAGCCCAAATGATCAGATGTATTAAGTTATATCAATGGTTCTCAACCCAGAGTAATTTTACTCTTCGGGGTCTATTCACAATGTCTGAATACATTTTTAGTTTTCACAACTAGGGATGAGGAGTATGTAAGAAAAATTCTCTTTAACCATGTTTTCTTATACTCGCTCATCACAACATTCATCAACATAGAAGACTTCTGTGATCGTATGTGTGTGTGCGTGTGTGTTTTTCCACACCCCATGCAGTAGATACCAATTGGGTTCCTCCAACTAAGTTCCAACACTATCTATCTACCCAGAGATAGTGTCATATACTGCAGGTTGAGGGCTGAGTCCCAAAACCTGCCTTCACACCCCACCAGTCACAACTCCAGTCCTTTGAAACTACTGACCAACCGGATTCACTGTGGGGTTCCCATGATCCACTCTTTGGGTTCAATTAATTGTCTGGAGTGGCTTACAGCAACACTTAACATTTACCAAGTCATCATAAAGCATACAGATGAAGAGATATATATGTGGGAAGGGGCGCTAAGCTTCCACGCCCTCCCCAGGCAGGCCACCCTCCAGGAACTTCCACGTGTTCAGCTATCCAGAAGCTCTCTGATCCCTTCGTTGGTTGTTGTGGAAGCTTCGTGGCATCTTCATTCCTTCCCCCACAGTATAGGGTGGGATACTTTCAAGGGAGGGTCTTAAGACCCGTAATTAGAAAGGCAGGGTAACATTAAAGTCTTGCCTTGGGGCAGGTGAATGTCAGAGGAGGGTCGGAGAAGGTCACATGAGGGCAGGACAAGGTCAGAGGTCCATTCTGAGGCTAACACACCCAACATTATAACAAAAGACTGGAGCAAGGGTTTTGGCAGTTATAAGCCAGAAACCATAGAGAAAAATCAATATATATCATAACACTACAGGAAATATTATCCCCACTGATCTGCACCTGTGTATTATGACCTTTCTGCCTTGAGTGAGAGTGAGATCTGTGTTTGTTTCTAGCAAACAGTGTGGGAAAGGAAATGGGATTTCACTTTCATGACTGTTTCATTACGTAAGTATCCATATTAGCCAAGTGTATTAGTCAATTTCACATTGCTATAAAGAAATAACCAAGACTGGGTAATTTATGAAGGAAATAGGCCTAATTGACTCACGGTTCAGCATGGCTGGGGAGGCCTCAGGAAACTTACAATCATGGTGGAAAGTGAAGGGGAGCAAGCTTGTATCTTCTCACATGACAGCAACAGACAGAAGTGTGTGGAGCAAAGTGGAAGAACCCCTTATAAAACCATCAGATCTCATGAAAACTCACTCAGTATCATGAGAAAAGCATGGGAAGCTGCCCCCATTATCCGATCACCTCCCACCAGTTCTCTTCCCAGGCATATTGGAATTATGTGGATTAAAATTCAAGTAGAGATTTGGATGGGGACACAAATCCAAACCATATCATTCCACCCCTGACCCCACTGAGGTCTCATATCCTCACATTTCAAAAAACAATCATGCCTTCCCAACAATCCCCCAAAGTCTTAACTCATTCCAGCATTAACTCAAATGTCCACAGTTCAAAGTCTTATCTGAGACAGGGCAAGTCCTTTCCAGCTATGAACAAGTAAAATAAAAAACGAGTTAGTTCCTTCCAAGATTTAATTGAAATACAGACATTGGGTAAATACACCCGTTCCAACTAAGAGATTGGCCAAAACAAAGTGGCTGCAGGCCCCATGCAAGTCTGAAATCCAGCAGGGCAGTTATTAAATCTTGAAACTCTGAAATTATCATTTTTGACTCCATATCTCAAATCCAGGTCATGCTGATGCAAGAGGTGGGCTCACACGATCTTGAGCAGCTTTGTTCTTATGGCTTTGCAGGGTAAAGCTACCCTCCTGGCTGCTTTCAAAGGCTGACATTGAGTGTCTGTGCCTTTTCTAGATGTATAGCATATTCTGGGGGCTGGAGGACACTGGTCCTCTTTTCATAGCTCCGTTAAGCAGTGCTCCAGTGGGAACTCTGTGTGGGGGCTCTAACCCCACATTTCCCTCTACACTTCCCTAGCAGAGGTTCCTCATGAGGGCTCTGCTCCTTAAGCAGACTTCTGCCTGGATATCCAAATGTTTCCATCCTGCCTCTGAAATGTAGGCAGAGGTTCCCAAACCTCAATTCTTGACTTCTGTGCACTTGCAGGCTCAACACCACTTGGAAGCCACCAAATCTTGGGGCATTCACCCTGAACTGTTCAGGCTGTATCTTGGCCTCTTTTAGCCACAACTGAAGCTGAAATGGCTGGGATGTAGGGCACTGAGCAGTGGGGGACCTGGGCCATGTCTGCAAAACCATTTTTTCTCCTAGGCCTCTGGAACTATGATGGGAGGGGCTAAAATGAATGTATCTGACGTGTCTTGGAGACATTTTCCCCATTGTCTTGGTGATTAACATTCTGCTCCTAGTCACTTATGCAAATTTATAGAACTGGCTTGAATTCCTCCCCAGAAAGCTGGTTTTTCTTTTCTATCACATCATCAGGCTGCACATTTTCCAAATTTTTATGCTCTGCTCCCCTTTTAAATATAAGTTCCAATTTTAAACCATCTCTTTGTGAATGCATAAAACTGAATACTTTTAAAAGCACCAAGGTCAATTTTTTAATGCTTTGCTGCTTATAAATTTCTTTCACCAGATACTCTAAATCATCTCTATCAAGTTCAAAGTTTCACACATCTCTAGGGCAGGAGCAAAATGCCACCATCTCTTTGCTAAATCATAACGAGTGACCTTTGCTCCAGTTCCAAATCAGTTCCTCATCTACATCTGAGACCACTTCAGCCTGGTCTTCATTGTCCATATCATTATGAGCATTTTGGATAAAACCATTCAAGTCTCAGTGAAGTTTTAAATTTTCCCACATCTTCCTATCTTCTTCTGAGCTTTTCAAATTGTTCCAACCTCTGCCTGTTATGCAGTTGCAAAGTCTCTTTCACATTTCCAAGTATCTTTATAGCAGTGCCCCACTCTCTGTAGTATCAGTTTACTGCGTTAGTCCACTTTTACTATAAAGAAAAACTATATTTCTATTATAATATCTATAATATTTCTTCATATTGCTATAAAGAAATAACCGAGACTGGGTAATTTATACAGGAAAGATGTTTAATTGACGTACAGTGCTGTATAGCTGAGGAGGCCTCAGGAAACTTACAATCATGACAGAAGATGAAGGGTAAGCAAGTTTAGACCTTCTCAGATGGTAGCAGCAGAGAGAAGTGTGTGGAGTGAGATGGGGAAGAGCTCCTTATAAAACCATCATATCTCTTGAGAACTCACTCAACAGCATGGGGGAAGCTACCCCCGATCCAATTACCCCTCAGCAGGTCTCTCCCCAGATACATAGGGATTATGGAGATTACAGTTTCAGATGACCTTTGGGTGGGGACAAAAGTCAAAACCATATCACCAAGGGAGTGAGTGTCTCTCTTTCTTGCTTGCCTTCCGGAGGCAAGCTGCTATGATATGATATGCACAGCACACAGAGAGAGCTGCATGGCAAGGAATTATGAGCAGTTTATAGAGTAGAGGGTCTCTGTTCCATAACTTCTAGGAATTGCATTCTGTCAATAACTATGTGAACTTGAAAGAGGATCCTTGGCCGGGCGCGGTGGCTCAAACCTGTAATCCCAGCACTTTGGGAGGCCGAGACGGGCGGATCACGAGGTCAGAAGATCGAACCATCCTGGCTAACAGGGTGAAACCCCATCTCTACTAAAAAATACAAAAAACTAGCTGGGCGAGGTGGCAGGCACCTGTAGTCCCAGCTACTCGGGAGGCTGAGGCAGGAGAATGGCATAAACCCAGGAGGCGGAGCTTGCAGTGAGCTGAGATCTGGCCACTGCACTCCAGCCTGGGCGACAGAGCGAGACTCCGTCTCAAAAAAAACAAAAAACAAAAAAAAAAGAGGACCCTGAGCTCCTGAGCTCCAGATGAGAACATAGCCTCTCCAACACTTTGACTGTAGTCTTATAAGCCATGAGCAGAGGACTCAATCAATCCATGCACAGACTTCTCACCTACAGAAACTGTGATATAATAAGTGTGTGTGTGTGTGTATGTGTGTGTGGGTGTTTAAGGCCCTATATTTGTGGTAATTTGTTATCCAGGAATAGATAATTAATAAAAAGTAAAAAGGTACTCCTGGCATCTAGTGGGTAGAGATCAGGGATTGTGTTAAATATGCTAAAATGTTCAAGACAGCACACCACAACAAAAGATTTATCTGGCTCAACATGTTAATAGGGCCAATGTTTTAAAAATGTGACTCAAGTTAGGGGATCAAAGAGAATCCCACTCCCTCAGCCCAAACTTTGCCTTGGAGATGTACCATGTTGGAGGTGATGAGGTGCAACTATAGAACAGCAAACCACCACCTGTTGCCCTGTACTTTTCTTTCATACGAGTCAAAACTTTTGAGCTGACAGGGAATGGGCAACAAACCCTCCCTCCTCTCCATCTGTGAAACACCCACTGCTTTAGGGAAAGAGGTAGAAACTAAAATTTATTTGCTACTGTAAGACATGTGGAAAACCCTCTTTCCCTCCCAGGACTCAGACAAAGATCTACTACTTGAAGGAGAAGCTTAAAATGAGAGAAAGAGACAACATCATGAGCTCAGGATTCTGCACCCATTCAAAGGAGAAGACTTGCACACTGGGTGAAGGGTAAAAGAGAAAATCCCTTTCTGCCCCGAATCACCATAGATAGCATGCAAAATTTGACTGCCAAGAGGAAGAGGGACATAAATGCTGAGAAGGCACCATCCAAAAGCCTCAAGTTCATAGGACTTGACTAAGATTGAGGTCACCCTCCAAAGATGTCCTCATCCTGGTTCTCAGAAACTGTGACTATGTTACCTTACTGGCAAAAGAAACTTTGCAGATGTAATTATGTTAAAGACTTTGAGATGGGCAGATTACTCTGGATTACCCATGAACCCAATGTAATCACAATAATCCCACTAGGAGGGAGGCAAGAGGATCAAAGGCAGAGAAGAAGACCATGTGATGATAGAAGCTGAGCCAGTGAAGGGAATGTGTCAATGCTATGCTACTGCTTTTGAAAATAGTGGAAGGAGATACAGCCAAGGAATATAGGTGGCCTCCAGAAGCTGGAAATGCTAGAAAATGAATCTTTTCCTAAAGCAACGTCCCTAACCCCTGGGCCATGGACAAGTACAAATCCGTGGCCTGTAACGGGGCTGGTTGCACAGCAGGAGCTGAGCAGTAAGTGAGTGAGTGAAGCCTAGTTCCACCTCTCGTCAGATCAGCCATGCATTAGATTCTCATAGGAGTGCAAAGGCTATTGTGAACTCCTCTGTGCAAGGGATCTAGGTTGTGCTCCTTATGAGAATCTAATACCTGATCTGTCATTGTCTCCCACCACCCCCAGATGGGACGATCTAGTTGCAGGAAAACAAGCTCAGGGCTCCCCCTCATTCAACATTATGGTGAGTATTTAAAAATAATAGATTAAAAAGTGCACAATAAATGCAATGTGCTTGAATCATCCTGAAACCATATCCCCATCCCCAGTAGTCCATAGAAGGGTTGTCTTCCAAGAAACCAGTCCCAGGTGCCAAAAAGGTTGGAGACCACTGCCCTAGTGTTACTGAAGGGTCCTTGTTCTTAGAGCTCCCAAGAGGGTGATGGCCACTTCCAGGATGGCAGCAAGCCTCTTGTTCTTTGACCTGGGGTTATTGGCCTCACGAATTCCAAGGAATGGAATCTTGGGCCATGTGCTGTGTGTTATAGCTCTACTCAACTCGATTAGGACGAACTCCAGGCACTTCGCCCACCCAGGAACGATGGAGAGCCTCTAGCCCGATGAGGAACAGCAATGGGCGCAGCCTGGCTGAATCAGAAGGTGCAGTGGACCCCCTGTTGGATCCGGAGGGGTGGAAGTCAGCAGCGTTGTCTGCAATGAGGGCAATCAGCAGTGGTGAACAACAAGCTAAAGCTCAGTTCGAACCAGAACAAACATGGACCAGAGAGTGTGCAGTTGCAAGATTGAAAAGAGTGTAAATAGAGCTCCCATACAATAAGAGGGGACCCAAAGGGGGGTGTCAGTTGCCTGCTGGAATGCCTGGATTTATATCCTGATCATTATCCCTCCCCTGTGTTCTCAGGCAATAGAAGATTGGCTATTTCTTTACCTCCTGTTTTTGCCTAATTAGCATGTTAGTGAGCTCTCTTTACTACCTGATTTGTCGGGTGTGAGCTAAGTTGCAAGGTCCGTGTTTAAAGGTGGATGTGGTCACCTTCCCAGCTAGGCTGAGGGATTCTTAGTGGGCCTAGGAAATCCACCTAGTCCTGTCTCTCACTAGGGGCTCCAAAAAGAACTAGATCCTGCTGACACTGTAACTTTAGTCTCGGTGAGACTAATTATGGGGTTTGAAAATAGAGAACTGTAAAATAACAAATGTGTATTATTTCTTTTGTGATAATTTGTTACAGTAGCTGTAGGAAACTAACAGAAGGTTGAACCAGAAGAAACAAAGCACCAGGGATGTCCCATCATGAGACTAGCAGTGAGCAATCAGCCTTAACAACTTACCGAAAAAAGAGGGAAGAGAGCAAGAGCAGGGGTTTCTGGGAGAGCTGAGGGCTAACATTGTACAAGGAGGACTGAAAACACTGCCCCAGCTCCCCAGATATCACATTTAGTATAAGTAACAATAGGAAGCTGATGGAATATTAAGATCATCAAGATTTCTACATCCTTGGATGTCTAAACACCTTTTCCTATATTCCTTAACTAGGACTATAATTGTTAGTTTACATTTCTTCTCAGCTAAACTGTAGGTAGTCTAGATGTTCTAAATTTCAGAGCATTAGATAATAATCATGCACTGTTTTTTACATTTTTGAGACAGGGTCTCACTCTGCCACCTAGGCTGGACTGTAGTGGTGTGATCACAGCTCACTGCACCCTCAACCACAGGCCTTAAGTGATCTTTCCACCTCAGCCCCCTGAGTAACTGGGACTACAAGTGACTGCCACCATGCTTGGCTAATTTTTTTTTTGGCAGAGACTCAGTCTCACTGTATTTCCCAGGGTAGTCTTAAACTCGGTTCAAGTTATCCTTTCTGGCTTCATCCTCCCAAATTGTTGGAATTATAGGTAGAAGCCACTGTGCCCAGCCAATTAGTGCTTTCCATAATACACTTTCCATAATATATTTCTTCTCTTTGGTGCTTTTAAGACTTATATTCATTTATAACATACACACAAACACACACAAACACATATATATTTAAATATTTTCCTAGGGGTCACTTATTTTAATCAAACTTACCCTGAGGGTTCCACTCCCATACAAGGGTTGCAAAGGCTACAAAAGCTTTAAGCATGTCAGAACTCCATTGGGCATGGTGGTTGACGCCTGTAATCCCAGCACTTTGGGAGGCCGGAGGTGGGTGGATCACTTGAGGTCAGGAGTTCGAGACCAGCCTGGCCAACATGGTGAAACCCCGTCTCTGCTAAAAATAACAAAATTAGCCAGGCATTGTGGTGGGCGCCTGTAATCCCAGCTACTTGGGAGGCTGAGTCTGGAGAACTGCTTGAACCCAGGAGATGGCGGTTGCTATGAGCCAAGATCAGGTCACTGTACCCCACTCAGGGCTACAGAGCAAGACTCTGTCTAAAAAAAAACAAAAAAAGAGTGTCAGAACTCAATACTAACTAGAATAGCTCTGCAATCCATAGGTTCCCCTAATCATCACTCTCTTTCTAGGTTTGTAGCTACCCACAAGGAAAAAAACTCTCTCATCTTCAAGATCCCAGAAATTCCAAGGAGCCCTCATTGCCTCCTGAGCACAGTTACTGGTTGGTCCAGAGGAGATACAGTGGTTCTTTGAGTTTAAGAAGTTTGAATAGTGAAAATATAATCAGGTCCCTGTCTTTCCAGAATCTTCTCTCCGTGCTGTTATTAATTTTGTTTTACTTATATAGTAATATACAAACTATTATAGATGTTTTTATTTTTAGAAGAAGTATATAAGGTTTAAACTGATGCTTTTATCCCCACTTCTTTAACTAAAGAGCTAATTAAAATGGCAGTAAAATAATAAGGTTTTCCAACAAAATCAGAGAGCGGATGTCAGTAGATAAAGTGGTTCAACAAATTTTTAGATAATGGAAAGCAGACAGTGGGACCGGACCTGAATGAATATAGAGACACAATTGGCAGCCTAAGTTCTCCAGAAAGAAATGCTCACATAATCCAGCCACATGCAAATCCCAAGCAATCCAGGAACAAGCCAACACTCCGCCAGAAGCAATCGCCTTTGGAAGTCTCAGGTCTTGGAGATTTGTCTACAGTCTGGTGCCAAAAACAAGGCCATTTGTAAAACTTTCTTTTAGAAAATAATTATTCCTATAGTCATCTTCACATGAATCTCTCCTCTTTCTACCGCATACTCTCCCAAACAAAAACAGTATTCAGAAGGTTTATACTCTGTATTTTTGTACTAAGAATGCGGCATTAAGTTCTGATTGAAAATAGTTCATGTGGTTGTGGATGTGAATATGAGTTGGAGGATTATTAACTAGTACATTTTAGCACAACTGTAGTAAAACTTTTCTTTTTGCAGGGAGGAAGGGGAGTAGTATTCAACAATATGTCTTTGTGCTTATGTACATGTCAATCTCATTATGTCTTCTTTTTTCTGAGATAATTTCTTTCTGCAAGAGGAGATTCTTCCTACTGCATTCAGTCTGAATGGATCTGAAATTTAGGCTAGGGAAAAGTCATCCAATGTTCACACAGTTCACAAAGTCAACCATCGTGCTATCCTCTTCTTCCACATCCACTCACTCTTCATCCTTTGCTCTTTTTGAAGTTGATACCTAGTCATTCCATTAAAAAAATATAAATATGTTAATGTATATTTAATATATAATATATTTAAATATGTAATTATGTATTTATATATTTTAATGGAGCAAATATATACACAAATATATATTTACATATACATAAATATATGATTATATATAATAAAGAACATATATTATATATTAATGTATATATATGTTTATATATGTATATTGTAATGGAGTCACTCTGTATCAACTTCAAGAAGAGCAAAAGATGCAGAGTCGGTGGATATGGAAGGAGAGGATAGCATGAAGGTTGGCTTTGTGATCCATCTGAAGAGTGGTTGACTTTTCCCTAGACTAAATTTCAGATCCATTAAGACTGAATGCAGTAAGTAGAATCTCCTCTTGCAGAAAGGAATTATCTCAGATAAAAAGAAGGCATAATGAAATTAACATGTACTTAAGTACAAAGACATATTGTTGGATACCACTCCCCTTCATCCCCCCCCAAAAAAAGTTTTACTACAGTTGTACTGAAGTGTGCTAGTTAATAATCCTCCAACTCATATTCACATGCACATCTACAACCACACGAACAGTTTTTAATCAGAACTTAATGCCTCACTCTTACTAATGAGTGGACTGAACAATAAAGTTTCCATTTGAAGAAAAGTTCTGACATTAAAGTCAGAATGAAACAAATAAAATAAGTCAGAAGATACAGAATATCAGAATATATGTAAGCAAAATTAAACAGATTAAACAATATAAGGAATACTCTTTTTAGTGACATTGGAAGTACTTGCTTCCATCAAGCAAGAAAAATCTTGCTTTTGGAAGAAAGAGCAGGAAACAAAGCATGCTCTGTAAATTAAAAATATAACACGAGAAATTGAAGATGGAAAACAAAATTGGCATAATCTCTTAAAACAGTTTGTAAAACAGTTTTTTTTTTTTCTTCTCTGAAGGACTAAATAGTAATATTTTAGCCTTTTCAGGCTATATGAAATCGGTTGTCACTACTTAATCCTTATAATAAAATACTTAAACAAATTAGAAGTCCTGCTCCAATAAAATTTTACAAAAGCAGGCAAAGGCTGGATTTAGCCTGAGGTCCATAGTTTGCTGACACTGTCACAGAGAAAATATTTTTTAAAATGTAGACAAAGTCAAAATTGAAAGTCAAACCATAATGTCTTATATATTACTAGAAATATTTCTAGAAAAAAGTGTTGGGAAAGAAGCAACAGGTTACCAAACAAATGATAGAATAAATTAGACTTAAATCACACATGTATCAAGATTAGAAACAGAATTCAAAATGGCCTTGTGTAATATTATACATATTTTTTTTTAAAAAAGGAATGCATTAAATAAATATTACAAGATGTGAAATTATGTGTAAACTAAATTTAAATATTGCTTTTACAGAATATTATGTATACTCTACTAAATATATATATGTATATATATATAGCACATGTATATCTATGTGCATATACTTAGTTCTTCTTGATTTTTTTAAAAAAACTCACTTTTTCATATACATATTTTCACATGGAATTCTACTTTCTTATTTTGATACTTTATTTTTGATAATTTAGCGCCCATAATTTTTCTAACTTCTTCTGAAACTTCCTGTGTCAATATTGTTTTTCATATATCTCCTTAAACATTAAAATAACTTTTTAGGTTAGGAATGAATCTAGAATTTCTGTCTTTTATTTTTTTAGATGTGGGATCTTGCTATATTGCCCAGTCTGGACTTGAACACATGGGGTCAAGTGATCCTCCCGCCTTAGTCTCCTAGAAGCTAGGACTGCAGGAATGTGCCACCATGCCTGGCTCTCTATTCATTTAAATTGCATATTAATCTTTTCACATATGCTGTAACTTACTCATATGTAACTACTGATATATATATAATTACCACTTTTTTTCATTTAGGCTTCTGATCCATCTGTTTATCTTTGGAAATTATTTTGTATTGTGTTTTATATTATACATATTATTTCTCAGTAGGCTATTTAAAAATATTTAACAAACAAATATTAATTTAAGCCTGGATATGTTTAGTAAATGAAATATCTCTTTCTTTCTTTTCTTACTGAAATACTTTATAGTGTTGAAACTATTTTTACATCAATTCTTACATTAAAATAATCTAGTTTTTAAATTTTTTATTATATTACATATTCAAACATAATCTTTTATAGTAGCTGTAAACTCTAGAGTAGTCAGACATTAGTAAGATAGAAATGTGACTATTTGAGAGATGAAATTATCTTTTTAAAATGATAAGAAGTAAAACACTTAAAATAAATGTTTATTTGCCTAAATACTGATCTTTGAATGCATTTTAAGTACCTATATATTACATAAATGTTATATTACTATATATCTTTCACACTAAGTATAACTTTCAAACCTTGTTTTCCAAACAAATCTTTTTTTCGGGTATTCTTTTCCTCAAGTTCAATGTTAGAATTTCATTGAGGCTTCAAGGACACTAAATTATCTGGCAAAAAAAATCTCTTTGGCCGGGCGCGGTGATTCACGCCTGGGGCGGATCACGAGGTCAGGAGATGGAGACCATCCTGGCTAACACGGTGAAATCCCGTCACTACTAAAAATACAAAAAAATTAGCCAGGCGCGGTGGTGGGCGCCTATAGTCTCAGATACTCAGGAGGCTGGGGCGGGAGAATTGCTTGAACCCGGGAGGCGGAGCTTGCAGTGAGCCGAGACTGCGCCACTGCACTCCAGCCTGGGCGATAGAGCGAGACTCTGTCTCAAAAAAAAAAAAAAATCCCTTTGAGGAATCTCAACCTTTGAAGTTATTGTGATTTGTAACTTTATCTTGCTATTTTTCTCTATTTGTTTTATTTGGTTAATTTATATGGAAATTGCTTTCATTTGCACTGTTTCCTCTATTGATATAATTTAGCTCTACTCTCCAATAGTACAGAAAAATGATAACTGAAGATTCAGGTGTTAAAATGGCCTGCCCCTTATCACACAGCTAGTTTGTATATGAATTTACATTTCTTGGCTGTCAGTGATCTTTGTTCCCCAGCATACTGTTACTTCTTTTAAGTATAATTTAGAATTTTAATTTTGTTATCATCATAAAATCATCTTAGTTGTTACAGTTTCTTCTTCCTAAAATGCAATTTTTATGAACTTGAATCCATACTAAGTACCTATGTAATTGTGTCTTCTTTCTAGTTAACCTGATACTCTCTGGAGTTATAGCACAATGCACATGACATCCATAAACTTTAGTGTTGCAACAATAGATGGAGAAAGTGAACTTTAATTCAGTTGCAGCAGAATTGTACGGAAAAATGGAATGATTTGCTTGTAATTTTGTAATACAGGAAATCATTCTATAAGCACATTTTCCCAGTGACCCTTAAAGAAAAAAACCATGTGATTATTTATAGTAAGTGTTTAACAGAATCATGCTGTGAGAACATGAACCATTGATATTATTTATATTAATTCTGGCTATTCATGCTGTCTTCTAATTAGCTTCTACATGGTTTTAAGATTGTTTTCAATAATTGAAGGGGAAGTTGGAGTTCTTGGAGTCCTGTATGATAATCAAAAGGTTTTATCTATAATCAAAATTATAGGATAATGACATCATTGAGATAGTGATAAATATATCACAATTAAAAATACATAATGATAATTCTCATTAGAAAACAAATGTTCCCACTAAGATTTTTGAGAGATTACTTTATCTCCATTAAAATAACCAGGAATTTGAGTAGGAATGATTTTGTTTATTGTGGAGATTTAAATGATAAAATAGTCACTTGGGTTTGTGTTATTTACAATGTTAATAACTGTTAACAATATAAACAATTTAATAAATCTCAGAATTCACAATGAATTGAATGATCAATGATGTCTATTATCACTTAATCAAGTATGAGTTTTTGAATTATAGTTATTAACATGTAAGTGCTGTTAAGTTCTTTAATGTATTTGTTATTTTCAGAGGTACTAAATTTCTTAGAAGTCTCTTTAACCATGAAATAGAGTGTCATTTAGAGTTTTTATATGAATGGAGGTTTTCATTATATTTTAAGGAAGATACATCAAGTAATGATGTACAATGAGTTATGGATTTAATCATATTTGACTGAGGAAGTGCATTCTTTTTTCGGGTGCAAGTCCCCAAGGAAATGGAATACTGTTTTGAATCTTGTGTATGTGTGTATCTTTAGAGAACTGACATGTTTCCTGTTATAACTTATCAAGCTTGTGTACCTTTCTCCATAGGAGAAAAAACAAACAAACTCAAAAATCCATAAATTCATATTAGCACAGCTGCAAAAATAACATTAAAATAGTGATTACTGTGCAGGGATAATTATATTTTCATAATTTGCTGATGGATGAGAGCTATATCAATTTATATGGCTGGAAGTTGAATGAGATTAAAATTATTACACAAATATCTTAAATGGTGAGTTAAAAACATTTTGGAAATATGTAGCTTAGAAATAATGATCTCATGAATTCATATTTAGGATCATGTAAAATTATTTCATTAGGAAAATAAACATTCTGTTATGGTTAGGTAGACTCTTCTCTTTCTAATAACATATCAGAACTGTATATTTAAGATTAGAGGATATAGAGAGAGATAAAAAGGGAGAATTATCATCTATATAATACATATATGTAGATTATATAAAATATACATATATAAAACTTTAAAAATGTTGTATGTATAGTTCAAACAGTCCCAGGACCAGGAAGTCAGATGCAGCCTCCATTCTCATTGTCCAGTGCAATTGACAGAACCAATGATTTGAGCCTCATTTCAGGGAGTAAGATACATGAAAGAGTGTGTGGAGTGGAGAGGACTCCCTTTACCTTTTAAGAATGCCTCTTAGAGGTCTGATCCATTTTAGTTAAGGAAAATATATATTCACACACACACACACACACACACACACACACACACACACACACACATAGTTTCTTAACATCAGCACTATTAATATTTTGGTTTGGGTAATTATTTTTAGATTGATAGAAAGTTTGATAGACAAAAGTTGCACATATTTTTACATATGTTTAAAAAGAAAGAAAATAAAATTTTAATAGTAGTAAGGTTTGCATAGTAGGATTACAAACTTTTAATTTCTTTAGGGCTCCTTTTTGTTCTCAAGGTTATTATTATTATTGATCATATATTACTGTTGTACTAATTAAATATATTAAGAGTCTATGGATATATTTATGTCTTTATATATATCCTTATAAGTAATACTTAGATGTTTTTCTTACTATTAAGGTGATATATGATGATAAATTTTATTTGAATCTAACCATTGTTTTACTATGATGGTACAAAATCAAATCTTCCACTAATAAAGCCAAATTAAAAGCATTATATGGCTTTAGAATATTTCCATATTAGTGTTGACATTTTCAATGCAACACACACACACACACACACACATCTAACATTGAATAAACGGCAACCACATTGTGTATTGCAACATTTAGAATTAAAACATTCGAGAAAATGTCATTTTTAAAAATTATTTCTTTACACATAACTGAAACTGATGTTACAGTACATAAGTTATTTACAACTATGCAGTAATATGTTGCAAAGTAAATAATCTAGAAGGCAGCAAAAGTACATTGCGAATGTATATAAAACTGTACAGAGTTTACAGATGCACTTTTTATATGATTATTGGCTCTGTAGTCAAGTTATGTTCTCAGAAAGAGAAACAAAATGCCCAAGATTAAAGGGAAAAAATGTAAACCACATGGATTTGACTCCATTAAAAACACTACGGTAGTCCTGGCTCTGTGTCCCTCTGCCTGGGCAGGTGGCACGGCCAACGCCCTGCTCCGCGCCAGGTCCCAAGCCCAGTCTTGAGGCCGTCGCAGCTCTGTGGCAACAGGACCATGGCTGGGAGGGCGCTCCTGCCCCTCCGACCTGGAGGTCACTGTTTGTGAGAGGTGGACACCTTAATTTTATTTTCTTTAGTTCATCAGAATGGAACAAAAATTTTAAAAAATGCACTCCGTTCTGAAATGCCTCTGCAGTTGCTGGAGAAAAGGGCCCGAAGGTCACCGTTTTCAGATAGAAGCTGCCATATCTGCTCCCGGCAAGGTCTGCTTATCCCGCCAGAGCGGGTGAGGCTTTGGGGACTTTGCCCCCGCCGTGCAGCTGGTAGAGAAGAGACGTGTTTCACCTCCCTGACACCCGGACCAGTCCGGAAGGGATGCAGACGCTGTGGCCAAGTGCAGTCTCTCTCGGGGTCTCTCCCCTCCGGGGTGGACGTGGCGCTCGCTGCTCTGTCCCTGGGGCTTAGTAACAGTCCCGGGCAGCCATGCGGCCCCTGCCTGCGTCCTGCGGCCGTCCCGAGGTGTCACGCCGGCAATAACACAAAGTTGTCATTGACGTCGACCATGGGCACGTAGAAGGAGGGCACCTTGTTCCCGCACAGGGGCTTGTGCCGGGCGGGGTCCAGCTCCTGCACCTTCAGCTGGCACTCCACCCTCTGCACAGCGTTCAGGGCCGCGGCCTGGTGCTGCTGTCGCATGAGCAGGCAGGTCTTCCTGCGGTTGTACTTGTCATCCACATCCTGGAGCCAGGAGACGAACTGGTGGGCGTTGAACTGGTCAAGCACTGACTTGTTCTCGTCGCCCTGGCTCTGTTATTAAGGAAATATACATTATGTTTATACATTAATTATTGTATTGTTTGCATTTGTTGGAATTCAACTTGATTAAATAATATATCTTTAATTTTACTTAGATTACAAAACAGTTTTAAGCTTTCCAACACCAGAGAGAAAAAAGAAAAAAAAAAAATCATCACAATTTCTTTCTGTATTGAGCAGATCCGGCTAACACTTGGGAAATGTTTGTTCTATGTTCCAAGTATTGTTTTTAGAGCTTTCATTTATTAGATTCTTAGTTTTCAACCGCTATTCTAGAAAATAGGACTATTCTTATCTCCATTTTTCAAATGGGAACCTAGGTCATAAGTCATAAAATGAATAAATGGAGCAGACTGAGACCAGACAGTATTCTTCTAGACGTTGTGACTTTTTTTTAAACAAATGTGCTTGCATTATTGTACGTTAATATTTGAGAAATGCTTCCACTTTTTAGAAAAATAAATTCAAAGTGCTTTTAGATATATTATATTTATTTAAACTGATATTAAAATATTCTGTATATCATTATTCTTTTGCCTTTGGCAAAATATCAAAGTGTGAAAATCTATCTTTGATGATTCGCTTTATAAATATTCAAAGAAATTTTGGATCTTTCATGTTCAATTTAAACTTCTGATCCAAAATCTGTCCATATTCCTGGACTTGCCTGTGCCTATTTTCCTATATAATCTGACTCTCCCTATACTTTTCTTAATAAATTAATTCACAGATCACATCGTGCCTGTCAATTTTTGTTTTGTTTGAAATCCCAGAATTCAGCCATGCGTTCCTTCACTCACTGTTTTGTGATTTTGAACTAACTGTCAGAGTTAACAGGTTAAAGAAAGTGGTGGTCTTAGCCAAGCTTGCTACTTGAAGTTTAGGTTACCTGGATATTTGAATACCAGGATTTTAATTTCCTCTTTTGTAAAATACAGGGCCTAATAATATGCATGATGCCTCTTCATATGAGATGTAATCATATAAGAATTTATATGTAATAGTATTCATGCAGATGTGACTTGCTACTCTACTTAAATTATTAGTAACTAACTCAACTTTTAATCCCCTGTCTGTATGATAAACATCTACCTTTTCCGCATGGCCTTGCTGTAGGCATAGTCCCTCTTAACATTAATTTTCTTCATGTTAGCAGCAACCTACTATTTTGATGCTGTTATGCTATTACCAAGGCAGTGACAACTTACATATTGTGATATTTTGAGGGCTAAGGAAGTCCCTGCTGACTTAAGTCTAGGAGAAACAGAATATTTTTTAGCAGTTCATACAAAAATTACTGAATATAATTTCAAAGATGGAGCCCTTATAATTGATAAAGAAACAGAGGATCTGCATGGCTTATAATTTTTCATAATCAGTTAAAATAATTATAGAAACGTATTATATAGAGTATACATACTATGTATTATGCAATATATACATATATGTTTATATATATATAAATCACAATTTCTCTCTCTCTGTATATATGCACACACACAGTCACAAACATGACTTTTTTCATGTAAACTTTTTACCTGGCTTGATTGATAAATAGCAAAACATTTGTTAAAATCAATAAAATTATTTCTATTTTCTAAGTATTCAATATCATGCATAAAAATTATTTTTATTCACAAATGAAAGCTTTCTTTAACTTTATTAAAACAGGTAGAATTTTCAGTACAGTGATGAGCATAAATCATGATAGCATCTTTGTCTTGTCTCAGATATAACAATTTTATCATTTTAAATTGAGATATAATGTTTGCCATAAGTTATCAGAATATTGTCTTTATATTTCCAAATAGCTGAAACAAACTTAAAATTAACAGGTTTTAAATTTGTCATTAGGCTTTGTGAATCTCTTGAGATGATCATGTGAGTTAACTGATTTAACAATATGAATTCCTGAAATGCATGCATCTAGATGATGAAACATATTGGTGATCCACTTTATGAATATTCTGTTTAAGAATTTTGCAACTGGGCATGATGGCTCATGTCTGTAATCCCAGCGCTTTGGGAGGCCGAGGCAGGCGGGTCATCTGAAGTCAGGAGTTTGAGACCAGCCTGGCCAACATGGTGAAACCCCATCTCTACTAAAAATACAAAAATTAACCAGGCATGGTGACAGGCGCCTGTAATCCCAGCTACTCTGGAGGCTGAGACAGGAGAATTGAACCTGGGAGGCAGAGGTTGCAGCGAGCCAAGATCGCGCTACTGTACTGCAGCTTGGGGAACAAAGAACAAAACTCTCTCTAAAAAAAAAAAAAAGAATTTTGCATTAATGCTTAAGAATGAAATTGGCCTGTTAACATTCATTTCAAGAGAAATTACAATTTGAGACAATGAGTATTCCCTCCTTTTCTAATCTCTGGAAGAATTGCTATTAAATTAATGTTTTTTTTTTGTTACATATTTCATAGAATTTACTGGTGAAACCACTGAGCTGTTCATTTGCTCTGTAGAAAAATTCGCAATATAAACTTTATTTACTTAATCCTTGATGAAAAGACTTATGATTTCTTTCCCCATAAAATGCTTATACACATTGAGGAAATGTAATTGATCAGCTACACCTTTTTTTTTTATTATTATTATACTTTAAGTTCTAGGGTACATGTGCACAACGTGCAGGTTTGTTACATATGTATACATGTGCTACATTGGTGTGCTGCACCCATTAACTCGTCATTTACATTAGTTATATCTCCTAATGCTATCACTCCCCACTACCCCCTCCCCACAATAGAACCCGGTGTGTGATGTTCCCCTTCCTGTGTCCAAGTGATCTCATTGTTCAATTCCCACCTATGAGTGAGAACATGCGGTATTTAGTTTTGTGTTCTTGCGATAGTTTGCTGAGAATGATGTTTTCCAGCTGCATCCATGTCCCTACAAAGGACACTAAGCTCATCCTTTTTATGGCTGCATAGTATTCCATGGTGTATATGTGCCACATTTTCTTAATCCAGTCTGTCACTGATGGACATTTGGGTTGATTCCAAGTCTTTGCTATTGTGAATAGTGCCACGATAAGCATACGTGTGCATGTGTCTTTATAGCAGCATGACTTATAATCTTTTGGGTGCATCCCCAGTAATGAGATGGCTGGTCAAATGGTATTTCTAGTTCTAGATCCTTGAGGAATCACCACACTGTTTTCCACAATGGTTGAACTAGTTTACAGTCCCACCAACAGTGTAAAAGTGTTCCTATTTCTCCACATCCTTTCCAGCACCTGTTGTTTCCTGATTTTTTAATGATTGCCATTCTAACTGGTGGAGATGGTATCTCATTGTGGTTTTGATTTGCATTTCTCTGATGGCCAGTGATGATGAGCATTTTTTCATGAATGTCTGTTGGCTGTATGAATGTCTTCTTTTGAGAAGTGTCTGTTCATATCCTTTGCCCACTTTTTGATGGGGTGGTTTTTTCTTGTAAATTTGATTGAGCTCTTTATAGGTTCTGGATATTAGCCCTTTGTCACATGAGTAGATTGCAAAGATTTTCTCCCATTCTGTAGGTTGCCTGTTCACTCTGATGGTAGTTTGTTTTGCTGTGCAGAAGCTCTTTAGTTTAATTAGATCCCATTTGTCAATTTTGGCTTTTGTTGCCGTAGCTTTTGGTGTTTTAGACCATGTGATTAGTTTTTAAGTAATCACATGGCTAAAATCAGAAATAGAGATGGCCCCATGTTTTGGATGAAAGTAGAAAGGTAAGGAAAGAGTTACAGTAATTCCAGTTAGAAGATTATGGTTTAGATACATATAGTATGCTACATCTCGGTGAAAACTGACAAAAATTGATCAGGAAACTAAATTGAATCAGGAATCAAGAAATTCAATTGACAGACTATAGTGAGAGATAGAGAACACTACTTAAAACAAGTAAAAATAATAGTAATGTCTAAGTTTCTAACTTGGGAACTAGAAAGATGGTTGGTTGTTACTATATTTTAAGATAGAGAACATAGAAGAGGGAGTACATTTGAGGTTCTAAGAATTATAAAATGATAATACAAGTTGAGTCTGATGATTTTTGACATATCAAGTGGATGTGCATTATCATGCACATTCAATCAACAAACATATATGATGTTTGATTATGTATATTCGGAATCCAGTGGCCCTGGCTAGAGAGAGGAATCTTGAAGCTCTCAACATATTTAAATCTCAGAAGTGAATTACGTTGTCTAGAAATAGGAACTTGTTGAGAGAAGGAAGGACTTCAGAGTTGAGCCTTAATTGAATCCAACATTCAGAAGCTGAAAAAGGAGAGAAATGGTCTGAACAAGAATAGTGATAGAGAGTATGGAGAGGAGAGATTTTCACTGAGTGTAAAGGCCTAATATAAACAGAAGTAATGTTAGAAGGCAAACCATGTGAAGACTAAAAGACAGGTTAGGAGAATTGGAGCCTAAGTGTGGGCCACTCTTTCATAAAGGGTGATTGCGAAAGACCAAAAAATACTGGGATGGCCACAGGAGCGGTAAATAGTAATTGAAGAGGTTTTATCTCAAATAGAAAATATCTGAGATAATGTAAACTCCAATTAGGAAACAAAACAAAACACCCCACGGTGATCATTTACAGATAAAAGAAACAAAAAGATTATTAATGGTTAAATAAATTAGGCATTTAAATCACAGTTAAAGCAAGCAAAAGGGTGACATAATAAAAATAAAATTAGAAAATACTACTTGAAAAATAAATAAGAAAAATGAGAATTTACTCTAAAACTACAGAAGTGCTTTATAAAAAAATTATTCACAACTTAAGAAAAAAAGTAGGTATACACACTCGAAATTAGAAATGAAAAGGGAATAATACTCCCTGAAAGAGGAAATTAAAAGTACTATAATAACACTTTACACAATCTTATGCTAGTGAATTTTAATATCTCATTGAAAGAGACAATTTCCCAGGGAAAATGTAAATTATGAAAATGTATCTCAGGAGGGATCCAAAATCTCAGCAGATCCTTAGAGTGAAAGAATTTGGGGCAATCATGAAAGTACAATTCTCCAGGCCGTAGCCCAGAGGGATATATTCAGATACACTCATGGATGAATTATTTCAATCTTCCTGGGGAAAGACATATCTGATATTGTATAAATTGTACCAAAGCTTGGTTTCCCTGTTTCCGCACATCTTGCAAACAGAAGCACTCATTATATTTCCTGTTACACTAATTTTTCAAGACTATTTGTATAATGAACAGCCTTGGAAGGTGACAGCGTCTGCCTCCAAAGCAAGGGACAGTTCTGTTTGCTCTTCAATATAATAAAGTTAATGTCTCTTTTGAAGGCAAAGGTTGGGCAGATTCTTTGTAGCCCTTTATAAAAGACAAGTTTCGTATGCTTGGTGGCCCCCAGCTGTCATGCAAATGCACTGCATGTGCTACATCCATGGGACCTATTGCAAGCTGCCTCCCCTCCTCTGTGGACTTTAGGAGGTAAGGTGAAACAACATGAACATGACGTTCATGCTTCCTGCTGTGCTATAATAATGTCCTTTTTTCTCTGAACCAGTAACTGAATGCCTTTTGTTAGCAGTCATGAAACCTGTCTGCTAACTCGTAAACTTGCAAATAGGATAAAAATCTCAGAACCTTCATAGGACTTCCCACCTGGTCTATGTGTTGCCTTCCATTCGGAACACTATCTTTTCTTGTCTCCATCACTGATACCCACATATCATCACTTTGTATCAGACAAAGTGATTTTTTCCTTTTCTGATTGTCTGAATTTGTTTTTCCCTTTATCTGCAAATATTATTAGTTTTAAAGTATATATTTGTGACAGACATTACTTGGAACTCTTGAAGGTCAAAGGTTTATTTTTTGTTTATTTAATTTAACACCGGTAATACATAGAATACTTTATAATACTTTCAGAAAATTACTAATTAAAAATAAGCTGATTTTTTGGATGTTTTCTTGAATTTAGATTAAAATACACTTTGTAAAATAAGTTGTTAAAGAATTAGGATTAAATAAAAGTGTGGAAATGTTATGGTAATATTTTAATTATGAAGCAATCTTAACCATTCTAACATTTTCATTTATACTACTAGATAAGATACAGACTATAGAAAAATATTAACAAAAAGACATCAATAGCAAGCTTTGACTGGCTGTGGTGGTACATACCTGTAATCCCAGCATTTGGGAGGCCGAGGAGGGTGGATCACCTGAGGTCAGGAGTTTGAGACCAGCCTGACCAACATGGTGAAACCCCGTTTCTACTAAAAATACAAAAATTAGCCAGGCATGGTGGTGGGCACCTGTAATCCCAGCTACTTGGGAGGCTGAAGCAAGATAATCGCTTGAACTCGGGAGGCAGAGGTTGCAGTGAGCCGAGATCGCTCCCTTACACTCTAGCCTGGGCGACAAGAGTGAAATTCCATCTCAAAAAAATAATAATAATAATAAATAAATAGTAAGCTTCACTTATGAAATTTCCTGTTAATACTTTATCTTTTCTAGAGTTTCTTCACTTGAATGTTTTATATTTTTATTATCTTTAACAAAAATATACTGAAAGCTAAGCTTAGTACTTTAAAGAGTGGTATAGGCAGAATTCAAGAAAAGATATTCTCAAGCAGCTTACATAACTAAAATAAATGACAGCTTTAGGAATATAGGTAAAAAGAAAAATGTGAGTTATTTGTTATTCTAGAAAAAAATGCTCTTTCAGTTGGAAATGGTATTGTAATGTCCATATAAACAGTTCGGAAATTATTTCAAAATCATGCTTGTGGTGTTGATAATCTCAGTTTTATAGATGTATTAGAGAAGTGCAAAAAGATGATGGCAAAATATTCAACGCCAGTTCGAGACAATTTATAAGAGAGAAAATTACTAAAGAAGTAGATAGATATAAAGGAAAATAAAATAAAAATAGGTAAGTACAATTTTTCTTGATATAAATGGACACATGTGATATTATCAAAGTGGTTTTCAGTTTAATATACCCAGAAGAATTTTGTGTGAGAGACCGATATATAGTCACTGAATTATAATGAATAAGGTAATTTTATGTTCGTATCAGTAAGAATGCTTTCCTGAAACTTCAAAAGGACTTTTTTTACATTTGCATTGCTTTAGTGATTCTAACACATAACGTACTCCTATCCACACGAAGAAAATGCTGGCTATAGGATAAAATTGGAAGCTTTAGCTCTTTTTGAACAAAAGCTTTGTTTCTTTGTGTGCTCTGAGAAACCTGTGCTCACAGTCTCCAAATTATTGTTCTCAATAGTGTTGGCATTTTTATCACTACTATTATTTCTCGGTTTTCTTGATAGTGAGTCAATGGTAACTGCATCTTGTGACCAGGGTTTAGAGTTTTTGTTGTTGCTATTGTTTTTCTATATAAATGTAGGTAACTCTCCCTCTTCCTCAATTTTTGAGGAAAATCTTTGATAAATCTACAACTGTATATACCAACTATATGATAATATATTTGTCATCAGAATTGAAATAATGTATTTTTAAAGAGCACTTTAAATTCAAAATTGTTTCACTGATTTTTAAAAAGTAATATAATCTTTATTAGGTCTTCATTTTTGTAGAAAATATTCCTCCTTCTATAAAATCAGCATATCTAGGATGTGAAAGAATCTAAATATATTTCTTGATTCACTTCCAATATTTCCTTATGCTCATTGTAAATTACCTGATTAAAACAATGATTTTAAAAAGTATAAATATATTCAGGGTATGGATGATGCCAATCTTATGGCTCTTTTTTTCAAAATAATATTTTGAACACAATAACAGCAATTTGCTTCAAAACGCAGTAAGGTACTCTGAGGACCCTCACTTTACGCAGGATGTGTGTGGCTTACCCAATGGGAAATCAATGTAAACACATCAACTCTGACAGGCTGTTATCAACATTTTACAGAGCCTAAAATCAACCTGAAAGATAACCTTTTGAAACTCAGAGGAAAATACAGTTTTAGATTTGCCAGTCATTTCCTCTCAATGGAGACAAAGCCAGAGATTGTGTCTTTAAAACTATGTGTTCTCCTATGAATTATTTCAAAAATTGCATTTTCTGTTAGATGTAACTTTTATCAGAATGAGACAAAGCTTTGGGCGACATTATTTGTCAGAATATCACATGTTTACATATCTTCTTGTGGGGGTTACATAATTTGAGATACTCAGTTGCTAGTTACTTCTTCCTGACTCTGATGTAAAGGAACATACACTCAAAGAAGTAAGAGGCAATCAAAGTTTGTCCATTTTAATTCAACACTGCATGAAATGTTTTCATCTTGTTTAATAAAAAACAAGATGTCTACTATTCCAGGCATATCAGAGAATTTATCTTATTTAATCTTAACTACATTCAAGCAAGCTTAAAAGCATTACTTTGATTTTATAACTGAGGAAACTAAGGTTTACAGAGATCAACTAGCTTATTTGAAGTCACAAAGGTAATAAGTAACAGACAGCATTCTACATTACTGTGCCAAAGTAGGTTTTTGAAGATATATGCTATCATACTGACATTCTCATGGTCTTAAAGAAATGCTATATCTTGGCGCAAATGCATCCAGGTATGATTAGTTATTATTGATTTAGAAATAGATTTATGAAAAATGATCTAATACAGGAGTTAAGTATTAGATCTTTTAGTTTATTATAAAACACACATTAGAATACTTCTGAGTATCTCTTCTAACACAACTAATGCTTCAGAAAATAATTCATCAGGTTTTTAAAATCTGTGTTAATTACATGTAGGCAAAAAGGCATCATGATATTGAGAGAAGAGCATAATTTTAGGGTCAGACAACGTGGCTTGTCAGAGGTTTGAATAGGTACTTAACTAGGATAGAGGAGATATTGACTAACAGAAAGTTATTGCTGTCTGCATGTGCACATTTACAAGTGTGTGATATCCACCACGTTTTCACAAGAAAATCATTTGAAACAAATGAGAAAGATCAACACAACATTTTTTCATCAAAGTGATTGGAATAAAGAGGAGAAAAAGACAAGTCAAATTTAACATGTGAGAGAGAAAGAAATATTTCTCAGTGTTATCAGAACATTTCTGTGTCAATAGGTAGACCAGAAAAAAATAAAAACCAAAACACAAATTCAAAAATGTCATATAAAATCATGAAACAAATATATTCCAAAGATCTGTTACACTATTCCTGGACAATATAATTACACAAATATGTTAGTCTTGGCTTCAACAAGCTCACAGATTCAGGTGCTTAGCCAGGGAAGATGGCTAGCCTTTGATTCTTTCTCCTCAAAGTCGTATAATCAAAAACAAATTCATACCTGCTTGAGGTCCAAAATCCAGGACTGTACATCCATGAAAATATTTAAATTTTAGCAAGACACATTATTTTTATAATAAGAATGTTATAAAGTAAGTGTGTTACACGTAGATATTTTCAAGAGCCAATTAGCTAATATAGTGGCTACTTGGAATGAGGAAAGAATCTGGTTGGAGTCCCAGTAAGATAAGCAATGACAGTCCTAATTTAGCAGGAAAGACAGTAGTTCAGGATAATGTTGGACTAGTAATAAGAGGACCAAATCTAGTAAGGAAGATGTGAAATCTTTGGTCAAAGATCCAGAGTGTGTTGTTGAAGACAAGAAGTGGTTCTTTGAGTAGGACAATGTGATGCAACCACAAGTGTATTTTAAAATAAAAATCAAGTGATTCTTCCTCAGAGAAGTCTTCAGCCACTTACCAGGGTAACTATGAACTGCAGAAAAAGAATGCCCACTTTTTAAAAGACTGTTTTAAATAGAGTCTGAACTAATAATCAGATGCCCCCAAAAGCCATCAGATGTATCTAACTAAAATAAGAACACATTCTAGTGTGCAATAGCATTTGACCAAGTTTATCTTGCAGTGAGTCGAGTGGGCCCATGGACTTTCTCTGGGGTTATGTTTCAGAGGCCAAGTGAATACTGAGTACAGATATACTTAATAGCTCTCAGAACCCTCACTTTGGGTTCCAGACCTGAGTAACTATTGTAGTAAGATGAGCCCAGTTGAAACAACAATCATTTCACTACAACCAAAATGGAATCTCTCTCCCTCACTCCTCCTCTTTCTTTTATTTTTTAACAAATGTTATTGTATATGTTTAAGGTATACAATATGATGTTATTGACATATACACACACACACACTTATAGTACAATGATTACTTTAGGAGATCAGTCAGGGTGGTAGAAGAAATTATAGGAAAAGGATGCAAACCTTCTCAGAAAGCTGGGGGTTTGCATAGATTCAGAGGAGAGTTTTACTGAAGGGAGCTGAATTATCTTAAGAGCTTAGGTTAGATAACAAGGGGATGTAAGAAACCAATCTAGATAAATTGGTTTACTTAGGCCTCAGAACCTGAACTTTAATCATCCACTCTTTGGACTGCTTTCTCCGGGAGGGCAACCATGTTAACTACCCACAAGCGTGTTGACTCAAAGCCTTTGTCATTAAATCCATACTAAATAAAGCCCTTAGCGCCAGCTTGTCAGGGCCATGGCTGCTACAAGTCTTTCTGTGGGCAGCCCAGTCCCCTAGCCCACTCTTTCACTAGACATCTGTGTCTGAGCGCTTTTTTTCATCTGTCGCTTGGTCAGGATCTGCGGGTCAGGCTTGGCAGATTACTATAAGGAAACACATTAATAAATCCATCATCTCACAGTTACCCATTTTTATTCGCCTTGTGACAAGAGCAGCTATAACCTACTCATTTAGCAAAAATGTCACTATTATTGGCTACAAATCTCTTATTATACATTAGATCTTTCTACTTGTTGATCCTACATATTTGCTAATTTGTATCCCTTAAGCTACATTTCCCAATTTTCTCTTCCCTTATCGCAATGCTGGTTACCATGTTTTATTCTCTATTTTCATATATCTGAGGGTTTTTTTAGATTTGTCATATAGGTGAGATCATGCAATATTTTTCTTTCTATGCCTGGCTTATTCATTTAGCATAACATCTTCTAGGTTCATCAGTGTTGTGGAAAATGGCAGGGTGTCCTCCTTTGTAAGGCTGAATTATATTCTCTCTACGTATGAGTTAGATAGAGATTATATATAAAATTATATAGAGATAGATTCTATATGTGTATATATACATATTGAGAGACATAAATATATCTCACAGGTTTATTTTATTCATTTGTCCATTGATGGATATCTAGGTTGTGTTCATATCTTGGCTATTGTGAGTAATGCATCAATGAACATGACAGTGTCAATATCATTAAGAGGTGGTGATTTTTAGTTCCTCTTCAACATAAGATCTCAGAAATCATAATTGACAGCAGTCTTAAACATTAAAATTTTATGATGGTCAACCCTATAATATTGTGTTCCATTCATGTGTCAAGCCTCTGCACACACAAAATGGACTGCAGTAGATAAGGGTGGAGTGACATCAACCAAGCCAGATGATAGCTTTACTTGAGCATCTAGTTCTGGGTGTGATATCTTCCTGGAACAAATCTACTTAGTATGTCGTTACTGATCTGAGAAATGCATTTTTTTAAATTCCCATCAATACTGAATATTAAAAATAGTTCATTTTTATGTGCAAAAGACAGCAGTTCACATTTACGGTCATGCTACAAGGCTGTATTAACTCCCCTGCTCTCTGTCACCACATAAAATAGGCCTTGAAATCTTGAAGTTCTGCACAATATCCACACTCCTTACTGTAATGAAGCCATCAAGCTAATTGAAATTAGGAAATAGAATGTGACAAGTATAAGAGATTTTTAGTAAGACATATGCTTGTCAAGGATGAAAGATAAACTCCCGGTTGAACTGATAAAAGTTTCAAAGCTTTGGAGTATTCTGTAACATTCAGTTAAGAGAAAGTTTGACCTGCGTGCCTTATACATCCCTTCATTAACAAATTGGCTTACCACTGGTAAATAAGCACATGTCCTCATTGGGAATACTGTCTATGATATTTTCCATTGGGAATACTGTCTATGGTAATACTGTCTATATTTTCCATGTCCTCATTGGGAATACTGTCTATGGAAGGCTGCCAATTTTGAGTGACTCTCAAAGCAAAAAGTGCTATATTACAAGTACCAACTAGATGTAACCTGCCCTACTGCTCAGGCAGATGACATTGCTGAGCCATTTATGCCAAGTATATCTCTGTTGAATCAGAATGGTATGTCCAAGTCTCTGGTATGACACAATTGAAGAGTTCCAGGGACAATGCTAGAGAGGGAAAGGTCATGTTTTTATTTTGGCAGAGGAATAATTCCCTTTTCCAAAATATTCCCTGGTTTGTTTCTGGAGAGTCATAAAAATAGAGTGCTTGACCAAAGGACACCTGAAGCTGCCCATCATGATCAAGTTGTTAACAGATCCATTGGGTCATAAGGTCAGGAAAGCGCCGCAGCTATCCACCTGATAAAATGACACTATCAAGGTCACACCTAACCAGGTCATAGAACTCAATTAAATGACATGATCAAGTATTCCACCCCCTATGGCATTTATCTGACATTTATGCTGTCCTGACACCTCTGCTTCTATTAAACCCTGTAGCTTCACAGGGGTTCTGCAAGATCAACTAAAGGACGAAGAAAAACTCTAATCCTGCTTGATAAACAATATATTGAGGTTAAGCTTAAACTATCATTGCTTAAAAGAAATCTTACAGATGTGACATAAAACTTATATTGTGATCAATGGACTGCAATATTCTATTTGGGGAGAATGAGAAAATGTCTGTGACAAGGATAGACATAGAAACTTAGGATTGACAAATACAGGATTATGACTGCATGATCTAAGATAAGGAAGATTGGAGGAGAAGCATTTCAATAGGGTCACATAAATGAGTATACTTTTTTTATACTTTTATATTACAGGTTATTACCTATCACAGCACATTTGCCTTAGAGACAATATCCCACAATCAAGCAAGAGGATCATTTAACCTATGGAGAACAACCAATCCTTAATCTTGCACCATGAGAACATGGTGCAAGACGGAGGCTCTGCGTGGACCCAGTAGTATGGTGGGATCCCTCTCCCAATACTGCTCTAGGTACTGCTTCCCCAAAAAACTTAGCTTATGCATTGCAATTCCCTTGTTCTGCACTCATCCACTGTGGGATCACATCTTGCAAATAGGCTATCTCCAAGCAGGTATCTCTCTTGGGATACACTTTCCAGGTTATTCAGACTAGGACAAATGAAAAAATCAAGGAGGTACACACTGTAAATGTAAAGATTATAGGGTTAGTTTTGGAAATGCTAAATTTGAGGTGATATTCAGCCATGGTTTATATGCAATAGGCCATTGGAGTTAGAAAGATCTAAGAGGAAGCAATACATTTGATAATCATCATAACATAGGGCATTTACATTCATAAGGACAATGGTTAACATGTTTTTTTCAGCAGTGAAGAGGCCTGAGATTTGATTGCTTGATATGCCAGCATATACTTGTTTGTCAAAGAAGAGAAAAACAGAAAAGAAGACAGAGAAAGAAGAGCCATTCAGATGAAATGAAAACCAAGAGAGCATGTTGCCCTGGAAATAAAGGGAAGAAAATATAAGATGGAGAATTTCCATCTATCCCATCAACTATTGATAAATCAAGTAATATGGGAATTGAAAATTGCTGATTGCACTGAATGACTTGAAGAGCTGTGTAGAAGACTTGACTGAAATGACTTGAGTGGAAAATAGGCAGAAAATTAACAACCAAGAAATGAATAGTTATTCAAAGCATTTTGCTATAAAAAGAAGCTAAGAATTAGTGTGTGGCTGGTGGAAGAAAGGGAAGTAGAAAATGATGTTTTAAATACGGGAGATAGAAGAGGATGTTTGTATGCTAATGAGAATGAACCAGAAAAACCACTGCAGGAGGAAAAGGGATAATTGCTGTAATAATGACCCCGAGTTATGAGAGGGCCCTTCCTTTGACTCAGGGGCAGAAGTCATGTGAGAGGCATAGATAGAGGCTGGATTTGCCTAGCTGTCCCTCAAAATTCCTTTTGATTTGCTGTTGTTTTTATTATTTTGCTATGATAAAACATTCATTAAGTTACCGGCTATACTTCATTTAAACACACACGTAACACACACACAAACACTCCTTAGATATGTTGTTTCAACTGTAAAATATATTAATTCTGCAAATGCTGAAAACATTCCTTTGGATTTGATAGGTTTATTGTTTTAAGTGCTTCCAATATAACACATAGATATATATATGAGAGATAAAGTTATAGAAATGTAGATACAGGTAATATCTGCTTAATTGAAAATGAAAATAATTAAGAAACATAAAATATCCTAGAAAAATCTAGGAAAATAGAACTTAGCTTTTCAAGTGTTCTCAAATCTAATAATCATGCCATCTGATGTAAAAGCATTGTAATATAGGGAAAACTTTAAGCATTATGTAGACATAATTGACTCCTGATAGCATGCTAAGTCAATTATATATTAGAAGAGTTCAACTGCTATGATTTCCAACACTTGCAAAAAATTCCTCCATTGTTTGTATGTTAATATTCATCAATTGAGTTCAGATTGAGGCCTTTTCAATGGCAAAAACCACAATTACTTTTGCACCAACCTAATGAATCACTTGTTCCAGTTTACTAAAATTGTATTTATAAGTGTCAACTTATGCATGTAAGTTACAAGTAGTGATCTTTGTGTTTATTTGACCTGGATTCCTAATGTCTGAAATTGGTAAAGTGGGTTGCACAAAGGTTTGGTGTCCTGCCTGCAGGTCTATGGGAATACTTTTTCAAAGCTAGTAAAACCCAGGTCTCATACAATTAAATTTCAATAATGTTAATTAATTTAAATATTTCAAATCATCTGTTCTAGGCAGAATTCTAAGATGACCCCCAGGATATATACTTGCCCCTTGAGTGTGGTAAGACCTACAAATGTAATGAAATGACCTTCCAGTGATAAGGTTACTTTATGTGATAAAGTTGAAAGGATTTTGCAGATACAATGAAAATCCCAAATGAGTTCACTTATATCAACTGATGTACAGGATAACAAACAAGATATTAACCTGGAGTATAAAACCTTTTAAGGAGGGATAGGGTCTTCCTAAACATAGGGAGATTCTCCTCATTTTGAAAATCTTAGCTGCCATGTTGCAAAGCTTCAGAGAACTTCAAAGTGTGTCAGCCTCTAGAAGCTGAGCAGTCTCCAGACAGTAACCAGGAAGAAGCCAGGGCCCTCAGCCATAGGGCTGCAGGCAAATGAAAGCTGCCAACCATCTACGTGATGCTGGAGGCAGAATATTCTCTGAACAAGCTTACAGATAAGAATAGAGCAAACTGAACAAAGGCCTAGTGTGACCTTGAGCAGAGGACCCAGTTAGGTTATGCCCAACTCCTTGGCCATGAGAACTGTTGATATGAATTTGCATTGCTTTAAGCTGTTACATTTTTTAAAAAATTGTACATCTTTTAGTGCTAACCAAGCTATGAGAAATAAATACATGTTTTCTGAATTTTCTTTTTTTTATCATACTTTAAGTTCTAGGGTACATGTGCACAACGTGATGGTTTGTTACATATGTATAAATGTGCCATGTTGGTGTGTTGCACCCATTAACTCGTCATTGACATTAGCTATATCTCCTAATGCTATCCCTCCCTCCTCCCCTCTCCCCACAACAGGCCCCAGTGTGTGATGTTCCCCTTCTTGTGTCCAAGTGTTCTCATTGTTCAGTTCCCATCTATGAGTGAGAACATGCAGTGTTTGGTTTTTTGTCCTTGTGGTAGTTTACTGCTACAAAGGACATGAACTCATCCTTTTTTATGGCTGCATAGTATTCCATGGTATACATGTGCCACATTTTCTTAATCCAGTCTGTCACTGATGGACATTTGGGTTGATTCCAAGTCTTTGCTATTGTGAATTGTACAGCAATAAACATACATGTGCATGTGTCTTTATAGCAGCATGATTTATAATCCTTTGGGTATATACCCAATAATGGGATGGCTGGGTCAAATGGTATTTCTAGTTCTAGATCCTTGAGGAATCGCCACACTGTTTTCCACAATGGTTGAATTAGTTTACAGTCCCACCAACATTGTAAAAGTGTTCCTATTTCTCCACATCCTCTCCAGCTCCTGTTGTTTCTTGACTTTTTAAGGATCACCATTCTAACTGGTGTGAGATGGTATCTCATTGTGGTTTTGATTGGCATTTCACTGATGGCCAGTGATGATGAGCATTTTTTCATGTGTCTGTTGGCTGCATAAATGTCTTCTTTTCAGAAGTGACTGTTCGTATCCTTCGCCCACTTTTTGATGGGGTTGTTATTTTTTTTTCTTGTAAATTTGTGTGCGTTCTTTGTAGATTCAGGATACTAGCCTTTTGTCAGATGAGTGGATTGCAAAAAATGTTCCCCATTCTGTAGGGTGCCTGTTCACTCTGATGGTAGTTTCTTTTTTTGTGCAGAAGCTCTTTAGTTTAATTAGATCCCGTTTGTCAATTTTGGCTTTTGTTGTCATTGCTTTTGGTGTTTTAAACATGAAGTCCTTGTCCATGCCTATGTCCTGAACAGTATTGCCTAGGTTTTCTTCTAGGGTTTTTATGGTTTTAGGTCTAACTTTTAAGTCTTTAATCCATCTTGAATTAATTTTTGTACAAAGTATAAGGAAGGGATCCTGTTTCACCTTTCTACATAAGACTAGCCAGTTTTCCCAGCATCATTTATTAAATAGGGAATCCTTTCCCCATGTCTTGCTTTTGTCAGGTTTATCAAAGATTAGATGGTTGTAGATGTGTGGTATTATTTCTGAGGGCTCTGTTCTGTTCCATTGGTCTATCTCTCTGTTTTGGTACCAATACTCTGCTGTTTTGGTTACTGTAGCATTGTAATATAGTTTGAAGTCAGGTAGCGTGATGCCTCCAGCTTTGTTCTTTTGGCTTAGTATTGACTTGGAAATGCAGGCTCCTTTTTGGTTCCACATGAACTTTAAAGTAGTTTTTTCCAATTCTGTGAAGAAAGTCGTTGGTAGCTTGATACGGATGGCATTTAATCTATAAATTACTTTGGGCAGTATGGCCATTTTCACAATATTGATTCTTCCTATCCATGAGCATGGAATGTTCTTCCATTTGTTTGTGTCCTCTTTTATTTTGTTGAGCAGTGGTTTGTAGTTCTCCTTGAAGAGGTCCTTCACATCCCTTGTAAGTTGGATTCCTAGATATTTTATTCTCTTCAAACCAATTTTGAATGGGAGTTCACTCATGATTTGGCTCTCTGTTTGTCTGTTATTGGTGTATAGGAATGCTTGTGATTTTTGCACATTGATTTTGTATCCTGAGACTTTGCTGAAGTTGCTTATCAGCTTAAGGAGATTTTGGGCTGAGACGGTGGGGTTTTCTAGATATACAATCATGTCATCTGCAAGCAGGGACAATTTGACTTCCTCTTTTCCTAATTGAATACCCTTTATTTATTTCTCCTGCCTGATTGCCCTGGCCAGAACTTCCCACACTATGTTGAATAGGAGTAGTGAGAGATGGCATCCCTGTCTTGTGCCAGTTTTCAAAGGGAATGCTTCCAGTTTTTGCCCATTCAGTATGATATTAGCTGTGGGTTTGTCATAAATAGCTCTTATTTTTTTGAAATACATCCCATCAATACCTAATTTACTGAGAGTTTTTAACATGAAGGGCTGTTGAATTTTGTCAAAGGCCTTTTCTGCATCTATTGAGATAATCATGTGGTTTTTGTCTTTGGTTCTGTTTATATGCTGGATTATGTTTATTTATTTGTGTATGTTGAACCAGCCTTGCATCTCAGGGATGAAGCCAACTTGATTGTGTTGGATAAGCTTTTTGATGTGCTGCTGGATTTGGTTTGTCAGTATTTTATTGAGGATTTTTACATTGATGTTCATTAGGGATATTAGTTTAAAATTCTCTTTTTTTATTGTGTCTCTGCCAGGCTTTGGTATCAAGATGATGCTGACCTCATAAAATGAGTTAGGGCGGATTCCCTCTTTTTCTATTGATTGGAATAGTTTCAGAAGGAATGGTACCAGCTCCTCCTTCTACCTCTGATAGAATTTGGCTGTGAATCCATCTGGTCCTGGACTTTTTTTGGTTGGTAGGCTATTAATTATTGCCTCAATTTCAGAGCCTCTTATGGGTTTATTCAGAGATTCAACTTCTTCCTGGTTTAGTCTTGGGAGGGTATCAGTATATGTGTCCAAGAATGTATCCATTTCTTCTAGATTTTCTAGTTTATTTGTGTAGAGGTGTTTATAGTATTTTCTGATGGTAATTTGTATTTCTGTGGGATTGACAGTGATATCTCCTTTACTATTTTTTTATGTGTATTTGATTATTGTCACTTCTTTATTAGTCTTGCTAATGGTCTATCAATTTTGTTGATCTTTTCAAAAAAACAGCTCCTGGATTCATTGAATTTTTTGAAGGTTTTTTAATGTATCTATCTCCTTCAGTTCTGCTCTGATCTTAGTTATGTTTTGCCTCCTGCTAGCCTTTGAATATGTTTGCTCTTGTTTCTCTAGTTCTTTCAATTCTGATGTTAGGGTGTCAATTTTACGTCTTTCCTGCTTTCTCTTGTGGGCATTTAATGCTATAAGTTTCCCTCTACACACTGCTTTAAATGTGTCCCAGAGATTCTGGTATGTTGTGTCTTTGTTCTCGTTGGTTTCAAAGAACATCTTTATTTCTGCCTTCATTTCGTTATGTACCCAGTAGTCATTCAGGAGTAGGTTGTTCAGTTTCTATGTAGTTGAGCAGTTTTGAGTGAGTTTCTTAGTCCTGAGTTCTAGTTTGATTGCACTGTGGTCTGAGAGACAGGTTGTTATAATTTCTGTTATTTTACATGGGCTGAGGAGTGCTTTACTTCTAACTATGTGGTCAATTTTGGAATAAATATGATGTGGTGCTGAGAAGAATGTATATTCTGTTGATTTGGGGTGGAGAGTTCTGTAGATGTCTATTAGGTCCACTTGCTGCAGAGCTGAGTTCAATTCCTGGATATCCTTTTTAACTTTCTGTCTCATTGATCTGTCTAATGTTGACAGTGTGGTGTTAAAATCTCCCATTATTATTGTGTGGGAGTCTAAGTCTCTTTGTAGGTCTCTAAGGACTTACTTTATGTATCTGGGTGCTCCTGTATTGGGTGCATATATATTTAGGATAGTTAGCTCTTCTTGTTGAATTGATCCCTTTACCATTATGTAATGTCCTTCTTTGTCTCTTTTGACCTTTGTTGGTTTAAAGTCTGTTTTATCAGAGACTAGGATTGCAACTCCTGCCATTTTTTTTTTTTTTTTTCCATTTGTTTGGTAAATCTTTCTCCATTCCATTGTTTTGTGCCTGTGTGTGTCTCTGCAGGTGAGATTGGTCTCCTGAATACAGCACACTGATAGGTCTTGACTCTTTATCCAATTTGCCAGTCTGTGTCTTTTAATTGAAGAATTTAGCTCATTCACATTTAAGGTTAATATTGTTATATGTGAATTTGATCCTGTCATTATGATAGCAGCTGGTTATTTTGCTCATTAGTTGATGCAGTCTCTTCTTAGCGTCGATGGTCTTTACAATTTGGCATGTTTTTGTAGTGGCTGGTATTGGTTGTTTCTTTCCATGTTTAGTGCTTCCTTCAGAAGCTCTTGTAAGGTAGGCCTGGTGCTCACAAAATCTCTCAGCATTTGCTTGTCTGGAAAGGATTTTATTTCTCCTTCACTTGTGAAGCTTAGTTTGGCTGGTTATGAAATTCTGGGTTGAAAATTCTTTTCTTTAAGAATGTTGAATATTGACCCCCACTCTCTTCTGGCTTGTAGAGTTTCTGCTGAGAGATCCGCTGTTAGTCTGATTGACTTCCCTTTGTGGGTAACCCTACCTTTCTCTCTGGTTGCCCTTAACATTTTTTCCTTCATTTCAACTTTGGTGAATCTGACAATTATGTGTCTTGGAGTTGCTCTTCTCGAGGAGTATCTTTGTGGAATTCTCTGTATTTCCTGAGTTTGAATGTTGGCCTGCCTTGCTAGCTTGGGGAAGTTTTCCTGCATAATATCCCGCAGAGTGTTTTCCAACTTGGTTCCATTCTCTCCATCACTTTCAGGTACACCAATTAGACTTAGATTTGTTCTTTTCACATAGTCCCATATTTCTTGGAGGCTTTGTTCATGTCTTTTTACTATTTTTTTCTGTAAATTTCTCTTCTCACTTCATTTTAACACCCCACTGTCAACATTAGACAGATCAATGAGACAGAAAGTTAAAAAGGATATCCAGGAATTGAACTCAGCTCTGTACCAAGTGGACCTAATAGACATTTGATCTTAAAAATTACACATATATGACATACTGATTTTACTTTCGAAGATATTCTTGTTGATTTAACTTGCATTTTGTGGCTTTAGTTCTGATGAGTTAGTGAGACTAAACTGAGACAGGGAATCACTAGATCTCACATGTGAACACACTTAAATAATGATGAAAAGCTTCCTTTAGATACTGGCCTCAGCAACATTGGCAAGCATAAAATGTAGGAGAAGAAATGACATTTACAACTCAAACCAGAGAAAAAAAGTTATAAAACTTTGATTTAAAGTAGAAATACTTCAGACCATTTTAGAAAAAGAGATCTAAATAAGAATCTGGCCAGCACATTCCTGACTATGAGGACTTTACTTCCAGAGAAGTATTTTTAATGTGGATTTACCAACTGAACTGGGATTACTTACAAACAGCAGAAAATAAGCTTTATATCAGTATATTTCTTTGGAAAGTGGTCAAAAATAAATAGTCCAAGTCAAGAAACAAATACTCAGTAAACCTTATCTACTTACAAGGTTAGGAGTAATAATTTTTCTTACAAGTTCCCATGGTTCTATTGTGTGAATGTTTATATGTATTTAGAAGTAACACAAGCACAGAATAATGCAAGGGCCTTAACAGAAAATCTTGATTATTACACATAGATGAGTTCACTGAGGATGTCTGACTACTGATGGCCCCAATGTTGAAATCAACAATAGACAGGGAATACACTTTAGTAGGGGTAACATTTGAATTATGTTTTGAAGGTTTGATGAGTCTTACTGCCTAAAAAGAAAATGGCAGAAGAAAAGGGCAAAGAGAACAAAGTAAAGTTCAGGCTGAAAAAGTCAGCTTGGAGCAGATTATGAAAGTTTTGCTAAAGATGTTTTGTTAATTTTAAGCAATTATAACATGTGTTACATAAGATTACCTGATGACAAGGCACCAAGATAACATCTGAGAGGAAGATGAGTTGATAAATTTTGGAGCAGGTGTGTAGAGGAGAAATCTGATAAAGAGAAAAAAATGAATTGAATTTTGACCTTGGAGGCAAAACTAATCTATGATCTCTATTTCTGGTGGTTCTATGATCAGCCCATTTTTAAATAAGAAATGAGTCAAAAGCTAAAGGCAAAAATTTTTATTCTTAAATCCTAAAGAAAATCTGCCAAGAAGTAGGAATGTTTTCAAGCTCCTAACCCAATTTCCTTTATTTTCCAGTTGCCACAAGAAAACTTGGTTGAGTCATCAGGAAACTGAGACACGAAAATGGGTAAACAGAGATAAGTTTGGTAAAGCAAACTGGCTTTTATTATATTTTTTATTTTTATTTTAAATGAAGTCTTGCCCTGTTGCCCAGGCTGGAGTGCAGTGGTGCAATCTTGGCTCACTGCAGCCTCCACCTCCCAGGTTCAAATGACTCTCCTGTCTCAGTCTCCCAAGTAGCTGGGATTACAGGCATCTGCCATCACAACTGGCTAGTTTTTGTATTTTTGGTAGCCACGGGGTTTCACCATGTTGGCTAGGCTGGTCTTGAACTCCTGACCTCAGGTGATCCACACTCCTCAGTCCTGCAAAGTGCTGGGATTACAGGCATGAGCCATGGTGCCTGGTCCAAACTGACTTTTTATGAATTTGAGGGTATCTAGAAACACTTGATACCAGAATAGAAAAAACAAGATGTTACAATATTTAAGTAGATATATATCTAAAATTTTTGCAGTTCATACATGGAGTTCTGATTGCTTTCTACTCATGTTTACTGGAAATTTTTAATAATTGAGATGTTTAAACCCAAAACTTTGTTGTTTCTTAGTGAATTTAATGACTCTTATGTAATATTCTACAGTTTTGTAATAAATGAATATAGTTGACGAGTCAAGAACATCAATGTCGTATTAAAATGAAAAGTCAATGCTCAAGATTTCGTTATCTTTCTTCAACAGAAAACTGGTTTGATATTGCACAACTGAAATATCTCATATCTTGATACCCATGGTCAATTGCCAGTAGTAAAAGCCATTGATACTGAATTTGTCAAATCAAATATATGTTGTAACATAAAATGTTATAGTTATTGAAGCATAAGTCAAAATCAATGGATGTTTTTGTTGATAACTGAACTGGAATCATATTCAGTTATTTTTCTTCAAAATATCTCTGGCCTAATGTTAATTCACAGTCAGTTTCAAATGAATATTTTTCTCACTAGGCATTTTAAAGGCCACGATTTTAATTGTGTACAAAATATTATGTTCTATATTCTTATTCAACAAATTTTAATTTCAGTATTAAACTGAATTTGGTGGATAATACACAATTATAACCAAATGTGGCTGAGCCCACTCAGTTCAGGAATTTATACTTGACTTCTCCTATCCAAACAGACATTCAGTTCCAGGAGCCTCATTTTGCCATAAGATACTGAGACTGGTGGTTGAAGTGGAAATTATGCATTTAGCTATTGATTATCATGTCTCCCACCTGTCTTCTCTTGGTCACAATTGGTTCTTAAACCTACTTACTTGCAAAATATGTCCACATCAATATGTGATTTCCAATTTATGGTCTACTTAGCAATTTTTCTATTCATTCCAGTGCATGAATATCCAGCAGACCTAAATTTGGGGTTGCAGACACACTCAGAGTAGAGTAATAGAAAAGGGTTGGGATTTTATGTATCAGTAATAGCACAAGTACAGAGTATCTGTATTAATTATATGGCTTTAACAACAATTTTCCGGTGTTACTTTATGGAAAAAAAAAATTGTGAAATTCATTGATATTGGAAGTTTTTAATTTCCTTCTAAGCCCTCCACAACTTCTATGTAATTGTTAATTTACTTCTATTTCTCCATAATATCTGCTCTAGTATTCACCAAGCCTGAGTAATCCAATCTTTGTAGTTAAGCTGATTAGCAAAATAATCAAAATAACAGATTGCTGAAAACATATAGCCGCTCAGTCTCTAAAATATTTGATTAATCAGCTGTGTGTCCTGGTTCCTAACAAGCCATGGACTGGTGTCTGGTACTGGTCTGTGACCCCGGGCTTAAGAACACCTGTTTCATGGGGCTCTATAGTAAGGAAAAGTAAGGGCATTTTGGGGGGCTGAGGTGAGTGGATCATCTGACGTCAGGAGTTTGAGACCAGTCTGGCCAATATGGCGAAATTCCATCTCCACTAAAAATACAAAAATTAACCAGGCGTGGTGGCAAGCACCTGTAATCCCAGCTACTCAGGAGGCTGAGGCAGGAGAATCACTTGAACCTGGAGAAGGAGGTTGCAGTGGGCCAAGGTCGTGTCGCTGTACTCCAGCCTGGGCGACAGAGCAAGACTCTGTTTCAAAAAAAACAAAAACAAACAAACAAAAAATAAAAGTAAGGGAAACTTACTTTTATTTTACATCTTACATCATCATGTAAGATGAGGCATGTAGAGGTGGGATTTTTCTGGTGCATGTATGGTGGTTTAACATGCTTCTTGATACAAAATATGTATCATTAGGATCTTACATCTCCACCCCGGGGAGTGATTTTTAGCATTAAAATACAGAAAAGTCACCATGAGTTGAAAGTTAAGCCTAGCTTTAAATTCCTAGTCCCCTAAAGTAGAAACTTATGTTTAATAGCTTCTTGGGCCTTTGATGTTGATTGGCTGTAGTTACAGCCTGAGTACAGGGCTTTTGTTCTTTTTTTCTCCAGACCATGGCAACACAGGAAGCCAGCCAGCTTGCCCATTTCATGCTTTCTTAACTCATGTTTGCTCATCTCAAAAGAACTCTTCATTGCCTATGCTTCTCTCCTTGTTACTATAAAACAAAGTTAACACACTCTTTCTGTAAAGGAACAGAGAATATTTTAACCTTTGTGAGCCATGAAGATGGATAGCAGGCCAGCTTGCCCTCACTACCCGTTTTAGTTTGCAGACCCCTGATACCAAGAAACGTAACTTTACCAGATTAAGAGAATTATTCCAAATTCTAAGGGCTCTTCTTATGCTCTAGAAAAGGGAATGTGTTCAAAACTGTATCTCCAGTGGAGGACAGGAATTGATTAAGGTTAATACTTGTGGTGTCATTGTCAAGTCTTGTCATTTTTAAATTTTCATTTTACTTATTTATTTAAACAAAAGAAAGAGTTAAAAGACATGTGTAAGGAATCAAAACATCTGCATGTTAGACATCTTTTCTTGTGGCTAGAGTGATATTTAAAATATTCAACACCAGGATAAGCAAGGACGCTAAACAATCAAATTGATGCTGAAAGATCAGAATAGATGCTGGCAACGAAACAAACAAACAAACAAACAAAAACCACTGTATAAACAATACTAAGTGAGTATCAACTCTGCTAGTGACATTTCATCTAAAAAGATGTGGATGTGTGTTACAGGTATGATGTATGAGAACAAGTGCTTAAACATTTCTGCTAGGAGGTTTCTTACAACATGATTTAAGGTTGCCAGTGTGGCGTCCTGTGGGCTGCTGAGTGTATCAATTCCAGCTACTTCCTGAAGTAGAATATTCCAGTTAGATTTTCATAACACAATGTTTTCTAAGGCTGGGATATAATGTCTTGCAGTATATTGATCCTCTCAGCCCATGGAGCACCAGCAAGAAGACTTTGGAAGATTCAACTCCTGGCTTGTTACCTATAGTTTTAAGAACTCTTGCTTTTCTGCGCGTATCATAACATTAAAAACAAAAAACAAAAAACGACATTCCACTGTCCTCAGAGAATGAGTAAATATACACAGGTTCATTTAGGGCAACTGTGGATTACAACGAAGGGGTCTTCAGAGATGACTCTGTTTATCACCTGGTATGGCTGCATTCACTCTAGAGGACTAAAGTTATATGCTGAAACTTGATTAATTTGGAGTTAGTTACTTGGTTAGACAGTGAGTGGCAATGGCATTTGGGGAAAGGTCAGGTCAATCGTTCCTGTAAATATATCCGATGCGATGGCAAAATTCCCTGGGAGGCTCACTCACGCATTTTGTAAGTGTGCTTGGATTTGTTGCATAGGTTTCGAGACATGACAGGGCCATGATTCTTAGAGCACTGTGGTTCATGTGGTGATGCAGATGTTTTCAATTATGAAATCTTACCTTTACCCATTACTTAGTTCCCTGTTGTTTGGTTGCTTAGCTGCCTGTTGATTTCATTCATGAAAGCCATACATTTTCAGTCAGGCCACTTTGAGTCATGAATGGCCCATCTGTTCTTTTGCTGTTTGTGCTAACTCTAGTTTTCTTCCATGGATTTTAGAACTGTGGACTCAATTTTAATTTTATCCTCTCCCACTAGCATTGTAAATTTAGCAACACAACCGCGTTTTTTTTTAAACAACTGAGCACTTCTCTCAGCAATTTATCATGGCAAGAGTAAAGTGTGATAGGCAGAGTCATCCCCCTCCCAACCCTGCAAGATGGCCACATCCTAATCTTTAGAAACTGTGACTATATTACCTTACATGGCAAAAGGGACTTTGAAGATGTCATTACACTAAGGACCTTGAGATAAGGAGATTATCCTGGATTATTGTTATCTGTGTGAGCTAAATCTAATTACATGAGTCTTAAAAGCAGAGAACATTTTTCAGCTGCAGTAAGAGAGAGATTTGATGACAAAAGAATGGTCAGAGAGATGCAATCCTGTTGGTATTGAAAATGGGAGAAGAGATCTATGAGCCAATATATGTAAGTATCCTCTAGTTACTGGAAAAGGCAAGGAAATGGATTCTTCCCTAGAGCAACCCCAAATTGGAAGATAATAAATTGTATTGTTTTAAATCATTAAATTTCTGGTAATTTGTTACAGTGGCCATAGAAAATGAATACATATCAAATATGTAAGATTTTTCTAAAAGTCTTAAAAAGTATCTTTTGTTGAATTATATATTAGATGCAATTTAATATTTCTGTCTTTGATAGTTTTTGAATTTCTTCTCCACATTATGAAAACAAAATTCCCTCTTCTCTCTCTCTCTTTCCATGAAAACATGCATGGGCGTTTTATATTTTTGTCAATAACGCATACGAGAAAGCAAGGCCATGGCCTGACTGATTTGACTGGTAAAGGTTTAATGAGACAGCCTTTTTTACATTAGACAGTTTATTGCTTACATAGACAATGAAAAGAAGAATAAGCCTAAGGTGCCACTGCCTCATTATCCTTGTCCCGTACACAAAAAGGGATGACACAAACAAAAGGGGCCAAAACTGTCATGTGAGTTGTAGGAAAGACATCCCATTGAGGTCTTTGGGATGTCTTTCTACTTTGAGAGTCTATTCTACACTGCACCTCAGTGGTCTTATATTCCAAAGCTCTATTTCAAGGATTATGGGACAGACAACCCCACACTTTATTAGAAGCTGAGAGGCAATGGAAACTCTCTCCTGACAGCTTCATCAGGTAGACACAGAGGTGCACGTAACAGGCCTTGAAGGAAACTTTACAGACCTTCACCTTCTCCTTTTCTGGCAGGATTACAAGGCAGTCTACCAAGACTCAAACTGTGCTTCAAGCCTTTGTCTTTGTGGTCTATGATATGAGTAAAGTAACACGAATGATCAGACCTCTTCCTCTAAACTCTGAAGATGACAAAGAGGAAATCTCATTTCTAAGATATTGCAAATTATATAAGTGGAATCATGTACATCTGGAAATGCTAGCAGTCATAGATAAAATTTCTGTAGAATAAAGTAACGAAGTACAGGGTAGCAAAGCCAAAAAGTAGAGAAACAGAGCTCCATCATAAATTTATAAAATCAGTCATTATAAAATTAATCATGCTATCTGTTCCAGTACGAGTAGCCATTAATCTTTTATGTAGAGCTAATTTTAGTTATGTACCTTCCTCTTACAATTGAACATAATCATATTAATACATAAAGCTAACATTGTACAACATAATTCCACCTTCAATGAGTACTAAAATGTTAAATATATGTAAAATATGCTCTAATTGTTAATAACATTGGAGTTGTATAATTTATATATATAATGTTTTTAATTAGTGGCATGGACCCAGTTATGAATTTAAAATCATATTTATATTATAAGCTGAAGTTACAAGATGTGACTTCAGATACATGGTACTCAGTCCTACGTTGGATTAATTCTTGACCCTTGAAATGAGTCAAAATGTGCCCTTACCAACATTTATTAAAGTGATGATGTAATTGCGGGCAGTTCAAAAGAACATTTAATGGGGTACTCCTTGAGATATCACTGGAAATAAGAAGGTGATGTGTAAGTTCCGTGTACAACTACAGTAGCCATCACATTTATATGTGTAAACTACATGCAAAATGTTTATACAACCAATACATAAGAATTCCACCTTCAGATTGAATGCATCCTTGGAAATGATAATTTAAATTATTTATTCATTTATGAGATATACCCAGATCAATGGCACCTAACAAAATCCCTTGCCAGATTATATATTTGGAAATAAAACAGTATTCACTAATTCTTATCCTCACAATGACAAGAAAACTGGAAATCACTGAAATCATTGGGAAAATTTTAAAAGTAACTGAAGGCATCACAGAGCTTTCAAATTTAAGTTTGCCTAGTCTGATATAGTAAATTGAATTAAAAAAATATATATATATATATATATATATATTTTTTTTTTTTGAGACGGAGTCTTGCTCTGTCACCCGGGCTGGAGTGCAGTGGCCGGATCTCAGCTCACTGCAAGCTCCGCCTCCTGGGTTTACGCCATTCTCCTGCCTCAGCCTCCCGAGTAGCTGGGACTACAGGCGCCCGCCACCTCGCCCGGCTAGTTTTTTGTATTTTTTTAGTAGAGACGGGGTTTCACAGTGTTAGCCAGGATGGTCTCGATCTCCTGACCTCGTGATCCGCCCGTCTCGGCCTCCCAAAGTGCTGGGATTACAGGCTTGAGCCACCGCGCCCGGCCTTAAAATATATATTTTTTGATTCTCACATGATGTATTATACTTTTATTCAGTCTGTATTTTTCCTCTGTCTTAGTATGGTTTGTCCCTTTTCTTATTTTGTATTTAATACTTTGAAGTTTTAGCTATATTATTAGTATCCTGCCCCTGCATGGGCATTAGAAATTTAGCTCTAAGCCCTTAGTGGGCCGTTAGTGTGTATATTCAGGTTTTCTCTTCTCTTCGTCTTGACATCGACATCAAGCACCTCATTTAATTTTCTCAACTTACATTTGACACCTATATTCTTCCTTTAGTTATCCAAGACTTAAGTGTTTATCGGAACATGATGTAATCATAATTTCTATCTGTTTACGGCAGGACGGTGGTCATTCTCATCACTTCATTCCTCCCAATTACATGACGTCAACCATCAAATTCTACCTGAGTACAGAAAAGAATTTTCCCTATTGAAATTGAGAGTGTACAGGGTTCTGAAATTAAATGATAGTAAAGTAATTTAGAAGTCATTATGACAATATGTGACATAAAAATGTAGGTATGTACTTAAATTTTCTTGTGAGTATTTGATAATAACATTGGCTATGATACTGCCACTGCACCAAGCTTAGAAGAGTTTCTCCTGTGCATTCTCAACTTGGCTAACAACTTTGGTGCAAGAAGCCCTGCTCTCAGCCTATCTTGGCTTTTGACATGTCTTCAGCACTAAGCTTACTCATTTCTAGCTTTTGATTTAAAGCACAAGACATGCAACTCTTCTTTTCATTTGAGTACTTAGAGGCCATTGTAGGGTTATTAACTGACCTAATTTCAGTGTTGTCATATCTCAGGAAATAACCAGGCCTGATGACGGGGAGAAAGATTGGGAACAACTGATCAGTGGAACAGTCAGAAATAGTTGACTATTCCAGATAGGTGAAGTTCATAGTGATGCAAAGCAATTATAAAAGTGACATCACAGATCACTGATCACAGATTAACAGAACAGATATAACACTAACGAAAATGTTTGAAATATTGCAAATTTACCACAAAGACACAAAGTGAGCACATGCTGTTGAGATAATAGCGTCCACAGGCTTTCTTATAACAGTGTTGCCACAATCTTCAATTTGCCAAATAATGCAATATCTGTGAAGCAAAATAAAGTGCAATAAAATGAGGTATACCTGTATACCACTCACTGGAAAAAGGAAGTACACAGTGAAATTCTGAATACTCTAATAATATAAAGATAAGGGTATAAATCACTAGTATCTTTAGTATGAAGGTTAAAAGATAAAACTACAATAATTTTAAGGGATATGCACTATAAATAAATGTAAGTTATTATATCATATATTCAAATTTGCAAGGGGGAGGAAGTGACGTTGGAAAACCAAATACTCCCAAAGTATTTTAAGATATTTATTGAGTGACTGAAGCCTGTCAGTACAGTCTCAAGAGGTACTGAGAAAGTGCACCCAAAGTGGTCTAGTTAGAGTTTGGTTTTATACATTTTAGGGAGGCAGGAATTACAGGTAAAATCATAAATCAATATATGGAAAGTATACATTGGCTCTATTTATAAAGGTGAGATACCTTGAAGTGAGGGCTTGAAAAATCATAGGTGGGTTTTAAAAATTCTTCAATTGACAATCAGCTGAGAGAGTTAAGCTATTGTTTAAAGACTCAAAATCAGTAGAAAGAAATGCTTGAGTTAGGATCAAGGGGTCTTCTATCTGCCATGTGATGTTATAGCTGAGTCAGGTTAAAAAGTAAGCCACAGCCGGATGTGGTGGCTCACACCTGTAATCCTAGCACTTTGGGAGGCCGTGTCAGGTGGAACACAAGATCAGGAGGTCAAGACCAGCCTGGCCAATATGGTGAAACCCTGTCTCCACTAAAAATACAAAAATTAACCAGGCATGGTGGTGCACACCTGTAGTCCCAGCTACTTGGGAGGCTGAGGCAGAAGAATTGCTTGCTTGAACCCGGGAGATGGAGGTTGCAGTGAGCTGAGATCGAGTCACTGCACTCCAGCCTGGGTGACAGAGTGCGACTCTGTCTAAAAAAAAAAAAAAAAAAAAAAAGTAAACCACATTATATTGGATTAATAAAAATTATATTTTAAGAGATTTTATGGTTTGTAGGACAGGACTCCCCAGTTCCCTTAGAAAGGAACTTAGGAAAGAAAAAAACAGAAGGTCAGAATTTAGGCCTCAAAGTAGTAGCATTTATTTCCTCTTGTTTTTCTTCCATTGTGTGTGTGTGTGTGTGTGTGTGTGTGTGTGTGTGATCAAAATTAGGTTGTTATCTGCTTAATATAACCTTAATATAAGATGATTATGTAAGCCTTATTATAACCATGAAGCAAAAACCTATAATAGAAACAATCAAAATGAAAAAGCAAGGAATAAAACATACTCCTAGAGAAAGTCACTTGACCATAAAAGAAGGTAGTAAGAGAAGAATAAATGACCTAGAAAACAATTAACAAAATGGCAATAGTAAGACTTCACCTATCAATAATTACCTTGAGTGTAAATAGATTATATTATCCAATAAAATATATAGAGTGGCTGAATGAAATTTAAAAATATGACTCAACTATATTCTGACTATAAGAGACTCACTTTACCTGTAAGGACACAGACTGAAATGAAGTTGATGGAGAAAGATATTCCATGCAATGTAACTAAAAAGAATAAGAATAGCTATACTAACATGAGACAAAATAGACTTTAATATAAAAATTGTAAAAACTGACAGAGAATATCATTAAATAATGATAAGGGGATCGATTTAGTAAGATAACATAACAATTATAATTATATATGTCCTCAATTTCAAAGCACGTAAATATAAAAGGCCAATATTAATATATCTAAAAAGAGAGATAGAGTGCAATACAATAAAACTAGCAAACTTCTACAACTCACTTTCATCAATGGACACATCCTCCAGACAGGAAATCAACAACATAAAAGATAGATCTAAATTACACTCCAGACCAAATGGACCTAATAGACATTGACAGAACATATTATTCAACAGCTGCAAAATACACAATTTTCTCAACTGCACAGAGAACATCCTCTAGGAGATATCATATGTTAAGCTACAAAAGAAGTCTTAATAAATTTAAGATCAAAATAAGGTATACTTTCTTTTCTGATCACAATTGTTAAATACTAGAAATTAACTGGATAAACCTCAGAAACTTTATAAATATATGGAAATTAAAATACAGACTACTGAACAACCAATGTGTAAATGAAGAAATTGAAAGGAAAATTAGAAAAACAAGACAAATAAAGATAAAAACGCAAGATACGAAAATCTATGAGATACAGCAAAAGCCATTCTTTTAGAAAAGTTTATAGCAATAAATACCTACTTTGAAAAAGGAGAGGTATCAAATAAAAAATCTAACATTGCACGTCAAGTAACTAGAGAAACAGGAACAAACTAAACCCAAAGTTAGTGAAAGAGAAAAAAATAGAAATCAAAACACAAATAAATTTAATAGAGAGTAAAAAAATACCAAAGAGTAATAAAGACTTGTTTCTTTTTAAAAAGGTAAATAAAATCAACAAACTGTGTCTAGACTAATTTTAAACACTGAAAAGTCCCAAACAAATGAAATTAAAGATAAGAAGATTCTATTACAACTGATACCACAGAAATACAGAAAATCATAAAAGACTATTATGAACACCTATACTCTACCAAATTGGAAAACCTAGAAGAAATAATAGAATTCAAGGACACATACAACTTACCAAAGTTGAATCATGAAGAAATAAAATCTAAGCATACCAATAATGAGCAATGAGATTAAATTAGTAACAAAATGTCCCCTCAAAGAAAAGCCTAAGACCTAAAGGCTTCACTACTGAATTCTTCCAAATATTTAAGAGGAGCTAATAATAATTCTTTGTAAACTTTTCCAAAAAATTGAAATGTTCCCAAACTTATTCTAGATCAGTGTTACACTGATAAAACCAGAGAAGGAACAAAACAGAACAAAACAAAAGCCTACAGGCTAATGTCCCTGATAAATATAGACGAAAAAAATCTTTAACGAAATATTAGCAAATCAAATTTAATAGTACATTAAAAAGTTCATTCACTGTGATAAAGTAGGATTCATCCTAGGAGGGCAAAAATGGTTCAACATACACAAATCAATAAATGTGCTACATCAGATTAACAAAGGAAGAATAAAAACTAAATGATTATTTTAATAGACATAAAGTGCTTGATAAAATTTAACATTCTTTCTTCATAAAAACCCTCAACAAACTAGGTACAGAAGAAACATACTTCAAGATATTAAGAGTCACGTATGACAAATCCACAGCTAACAGCATACTGAACCGGGAACAGCAGCAATCTTTTCCTGTAAGACCTGAAACAAGGCTTAGTTTCAACAGTTTTTTTCAACACAGCACTGGAAGTCCAAGCCAGAGAAATAAGTCAAGATAAAAAAATAAAAGATATCTAAGTTAAAAAAGGAGGAAGTCAAATTTTACCTCTTTGCAGACAACATAATTTTATATAGAGAAAACCCTGAGGACTCTACCAAAGAATTGTTGCAACTAGTAAACTAATTCAATAAGGTTGCAGGATACAATAGCAACATACAAAATTTAGTAGCATTTTTATATGCTAACAGCTAACTATCTGAAAAAAAAAATAATAGTCAAAAAACAATTCTATTTACAATAGCTACAAAATAAAATGAGTCACCTAGGATTAAATTTAACCAAGGAGGTGAAAGATCTCAACAACAAAAACTATATACTGTTGATGAAAAATTTGAAGAGAACATAAATTAATGGAAATTTACCTCATGTTCATTAATTGGAAGAATTAACATTATTAAAATATCCATACTACCCAAAGTAATCTATAGATGCAATGAAAATTACTATTTAAATATTAATGGAAATTTTTTACAGAAATGAAAATACAATTTTAAATTCTATGCAATCAAAATACTATGCCCTGAACAACCAAAGCAATTTTGAGAGAAAACAGCCAAGCAACCAAACAGAAAACCTGAAAGCATCTCACTGCCTGACTTCAAAATATACTACAAACCTATGGTGACCAAAACAGCATGATAATGGCATAAAAATAGGCACATAGACCTATGACAGAACACAGAAGTAAATCCACTCATTTATACCCAACTGACTTTTGACAAAGATATCAAGAACATACATTAGGGAAAGTATAGTCTCTTCACTAAATAGTGCTGGGAAAACTGGATATATGTATGCAAAGGGATAAATCTTGACCTCTATCTCTTGCCATATACAAAAATCAACTAAAAATCGATTAAATACTTAAATGTAAGACCCAAAGCAATAAAATACTAGAAAAGGAAAACAATAATATTGGTGCTGGAAACAAATTTAGACACGTCAAAAGCACAGACAACAGAAGCAAAAATAGGGAAATGAAACTGCATCAAACTAACAAGTTTCTGCACAACAAAAGAAACAGCAGCATGAAGAGAAAATTTCCAGAATGGGAGAAAATGTTTACAAACTCTACTTCTGACATAGGTTTTATTTTCAAAATAAAACCCAAACACCTCAAGAGCAAAACAAAAACAATTAAAAAATAGGCAAGAGATATTAACAAATATGTCTCAAAAATGTCTAAAAATGATCAACAGGTATATGAAGAAATGCTCAATGTCACTAATCAGCAAGGTAATACAATTCAAAACCACAGTCACACCCCAATTAGAATGTTTATTACCAAAAGACAAAAAATAACAAATGTTGGTGTACATGTGGAGAAAGAGGAACTCTTACGCATTTTTGATGGGAATGTAAATTAATATAGCCATTTTAGTAAACAGTAGGGATATTCCTGAAAAATTATAAATAGAACTACCAAATAATCCAGCAACAATCCTACTATTGGGTAGATATCCAAAAGAAATGGAATTAATATGTCGAAGAGAAATTTTCACTCCTACGTTTATTGCAGCACTGGTTATGATAGCCAAGTTATGGAATCAACCTGTTTATTAGATAAATAAAATGTGGTATATACACAACAGTATACTATTCAGAGATAAAAACGAAGGAAATTCTGTCATCTGCGATAACATGCATGAGCCTGGAGGACATTATGTTAAGCGAAATAAGCGAGGCACAGAAAGACAAACACCACATAATCTCACTCATAGATGATATCTAAAAAAGCTGATCTCATAGAAGTAATAGTGGTTACCAGTGAGAAGAGTAGGGAGGATTGGGGGATAAAGAGATTGGTCAATAGGTCCAGAGTTACAGTTAGATCTGATGAACAAGGTCTGGTGTTCTATTGTACATTCAGGTAACTGTGCTTAACAATATTGTATTGTACACAACATTTATTTCCTGTCTTTCATTTGCCATGGATGTCCATGTGTGAGTCCAATGTTGATTTCTCCAGTGTTACCAGGACAAGCGATTTCAGGAACCAGTACTCTGATTAGAAAGGTAATTAGAGATTCATAGTTAATGCCCTCATTTTGTTCATTTCAGTTTCACAGATTATTTTTGTAGAAGCCCATCATCAAACAAAGACTAACATTTCTTCTATTTCAGTAAGCAAAGTATGTGGAAAATTGAACTGTGTTTGGAATATCAGATAGTGAGATATAGAGGATGACCAATTTTATCTTTACTGACATGTTTTCCAGGCTTTCTTTGACTTCACAACAAGGGCCCTTTCTCTATTTACAAAGGTAGAGTAGAGATGCTCTTCTGGATACCTGGATAGCTGTTAAACTATTGTTTGATCTGCTTGTATGCAATCCATTTGCAGCAATTGAAACCACTACTATTATGTGTTTCCTCTGTACTTTTATAAGAGATTTTCAGTCTTTTAACGCTAAAGAAAGCAAGTGAACAAATTGCACCCAGGAAGCACCTGAAAGTAGTGTGAAGCTGGAGTTTTTAGATATATAATACACCAGCTCAAGATGAGGCTCGGGACTTTTATAAAATTGTTTTCCATTTATACTTCTTTAACCACTCAGCATTTTTATTTTTAATGATAATAGCATGTATACTTTTATGCTAAGGTTACTAGTACTACTAACAATATTACAAAAAATAGCAGAAAGAGTCTGTTTCTTTCTCAATTTGTAAACCAGAAGCCAATTTATTACGTAGAAAAATACAATTTTAAATATAATGACAATATCTTTGAGGTAGCCAAAACACATTTTTGTTTCTATCTGTTGGGGTGTGTTACAGGTGATATATATATAATGAGATCCACTATATTGTTTTATTATAGATTTATTTATTTTTCTTTCAAATGTTAACTTATTTTTATTTATCAAGATGTGAATAGGGGAAGTAAACGTAAAAAAAAATAGAAATGGAACAAGAAGAACAAATATCAAACACAAGCTATGTTGGATAGAATTTACATTAAATAATTCTTAATAATTCTACTTTTCTACTTAATAATTAGCATGAATATTAAATAAAATATTGACTTTTAAAATAATTTATACATTGTTATAAATTACCTTAAAATTACTTAAAATTGAGAAAGTGCATTAATCTGGATTTGCCAAACAGAACTAAAATTAATACAGTTTCTGAATTTCAGTGACTTGTTGCTAAGTATTAACTAGCAACATCATCCTTGTTATGTAATTAAAATTGTATGTTCTAACAATCTCATGTTTTTATGGCTAATTAAATTTATTTAGTTCATGATCTGATGCCTTATGTTTTATTACACATTTTTTGAAGTTTTCTCTCTTTTCTCCGATATGCATGGAACATTTTTACTGTTTGCTTTTAGATTAGTCTAAAAAAAAAAAAAAAAATTCCTGTATTTGTACTGTAGTAGAATTATTTTGGCAAAACTATTGAAATGATATGTTGTCTTATTTCATTACACCATAATTATGTAAAAATCATCTATAGCAAAGAAAGACATGAAAAAATCCTTTATTGTAATACACAACATCGAGCTATCAATGTAGAAAAATCTTGAAAAGGCAATGCTCATAGAAACCATAGGACAACACAGAATAAGAGGAACACTAGTGCCCCCAAGTGCCTGACTGGAGATTGATGATGCCAATGCCTCTTGGGCATAGAAAATAACTGTATAGCCCAATCCTGCTTTATAGTCATGAATAATTATTTCATTATATAATTTCTTATTACTGTCTTGGCTTGTTTAGTCCTTCTTTAAGTCTTGTATTAAAAGGGCAAAATTGGGAGTCATTTATAATGCATTGTCTGTTTTTTATTTCATGGGAAAGTGAAAAGGGAAGATCGGCATCTTGTCATTCTGAATTTGCCAGCATCATATTTGCCCACAACTGTAACTCTGAGAAAGAAGATTGGAATTAAAACAGAGGAGATCTAATCACATGTTTATTACTCAATGATTGACCCTCTGCAGATTATGAAACTAGCAGAGACTCATATTTTCATAATTTCTAATTCTATATCACAATTTTATTTTGAATATAATTTGTAGTCATATTGTGATTGATTAAAGCTGCTATTCTTTTTTTTTTTTTTTTTTTTTTAATGGAGTTTCGTTCTTGTCACCCAGGCTGGAGTACAATGGCATGATCTTGGCTCACGGCAACCTCCACCTCCCTGGTTCAAATGATTCTCCTGCCTCAGCCTCCCAAGTAGCTGGGGTTGCAAGCATCCACCACCACGCCCAGCTATTTTTTGTATTTTTAGTAGAGACGGTGTTTTGCCATGTTGGCCAAGGTGGTCTCGAACTCCTGACCTCAGATCATCCCCTCGTCTCGGCCTTCCAGAGTGCTGGCATTACAGGTGTTAGCCACCACGCCTGGCCTATAGTTGCCATTCTTACTGAGTTAAGTAAACACTAATGGAAGATTTCCTTATATTGTTCTCCAACATTTTGCATGCTATGAGTGATGGAGCTATGGTCTAACTATACACATAGAGTGTGAGGGTTAATATTAAGTGTCAACTTGATTGGATTTAAGGATGCAAAATATTGATCCTGGGTGTGTTTGTGAGATTGCCAATGGAGATTAACATTTGAGTCTGTGGACTGGGAAAGACGGAAGTACCCTCAATTTGGGTGGACGCCATCTAATCAACTCCCAGCGCAGCTAAAATAAAGTGGGCAGAAGACATGGGAGAAGTCGAATTGCTAAGTCTTCTGGCCTTCATCTTTCTCCCGCGTTGGATGCTTCCTTTTAAACATCAGACTCAGAGTTCTTCAGGTTTTGGACTCTGGGACTTACACCAGTAGTTTGCCAGGGACTCTCAGGACTTCGACAGCAGACAGAAGGCTGCCCTGTTGGCTTCTCTACTTTTGAGGTTTTGGGACTGGGACTGTCTTCCTTGCTCTTCAGCTTGCAGACGGCCTATTGGGGAACATCACCTTGCGATCATGTGAGTCATTACTTCCTAATAAACTCCCCATCATATATCCATCTACCCTGTTTGTTCTGTCCATCTAGAGAACCCTGACTAATACATAGAGGAAAAAAATGTTTCAAGTAATTTGGAACATAGTGTTTTGACTTATATTCTTCATATAATATTTTTTCCTTTTTTATAAAATATTTTTAAAATATAAAAATGTCTTATACATTATTTATAGTATAAGTTTATTTAGAGTACAGGCTTATTTTTAGTAGTTATATTCATATTGCAATGTTTAAACTATTATATGTAGAAACATACAAATTTATATGTATTTCCTTATATGAAAATAGATATTTATATTATAGAATGTATAGGTAATATATTATTGTAAATACGACTCATTCTTTTCACTGTTCTTATAGAATGTAGAGACAAATATAAAATAAAAGTAATTATTTTCATTTAGGACAAAGTCCTATAATTTGAATTGTACATTATAAATTCTTACCTTTAGGTCTAAAAGCAATGCCACTTCAGCAATAATTATAGAGCCAGCACCCAGATCATTGTATTTAGATACCATTGTCTTTAAACACCATGTGTTTAAACTTCATTTGTATTTAAATGTCATTACCTACTAAGAAGAATCACTTACCTATGGAGAAATGGTTGACACCAAGTCTGAGCAGAAAATGTACAACATTAATCTGGATCTCTTATTCTTCCAGGATGTAAACAAATAAACAAAACAAACAAAAAGTAATGGTAATGTCAAAAGCACACAAGGGCAAGTTTAAATTGGTTCTCACAGTACACTTTTGGGATATTTTTAGCATCAAGAGAATAATTACGTGATTAACACATTGAAATAAAGAAGTTCATGAATCCATAGTGGCATGATTTACAGAGTAGTAGCTGCTACTAAATACAGCAGGAAAACTTAGAAATCATCATTTTACAGCCCTCAGTGTAGTCATAAATTAAGGTGAGGCTCATCTACGAAGCTAAAAATTAACAGTAGAAAAAGTGTTAAGGAATAAGTCATTTTATGTTTTCAAATTATGACCTGACGTAGTAATTAGCAATTAAAAATGAACAACAGACATTTATAATGGGTAAACCTAGTAGTCACTAACCAAGTGATAAAAAAAAAAGAAAATCATCTCTAAGGGTAAGACAAAAAAAACATTTAGTGCCTCCTGACATAACATGGCGTGAAGTAGACATCTTCACTTATGAAGAGTTCTTATCAGTCAGTGTACCTGGAATGTAGCCAAGTCTCTAGACTTAACTTAGATTTTTCAGGGACAGAAGAACACATGAAATAACATAAGAAAATAATCAAACAAATCCAGGACCTATTACTTTCTACATGAAAAGTGACTTAGTTTTTTAAAAAATCAATGTTTTGAAACATCAACAACTACAGCTGGGTATATTGTTCAATGTTATGAGTGATAAAAATTGACACTAAAAACGTGACAAAAATTGACACTAAAAGCATAACAAAAATTGTAACAAGAAGGCCTTGATTAGATTGCAGTTTGTAAAACAAAATAGCTAGAAAATATTTTTTGAGACAGTTGAATATAAACTGTGTGTTATATTACATTTTGGGATGATTGTTAATTGTATTAGGAAAAAAAATAATGGTGCTATTGCTTTTAAGAAAGTACCATATACTACACATATATAGATATTTGGTCATGCACTGCATAACAATGTTTTGGTCAATGAAAGGCCACATAAATGGGACAGTGGTCTTGCAAAATTATAATGGAACTAAAAAAATTGCATATCTCCTAGTGATGTCTTAGCTGTCATAACATCATAGCACTACACATTTCTCATGTATTTCTGGTGCTGCTGTTGCAAGCAAACCTACTGTACCACCAGTGATATAAAAGTCTAACAATATAGTTGTGCATAGTACATGATACTTCATCCTAATAATAAACAAAGATATTACTGGGTTATGTATTTGTGATTACCATACTTTCACAGTTATTTTGTAGTGTATTCCTTCTACTTATATAAAAAAAATTAACTGTAAAACAGCCTCAGGTAGGTCCTTCAGGAGGTTTTCTAGAAGAAGGCATTGTTATCATTGGTGATGATGGAGCCATAAGTATTGTTGCTCCTGAAGACCAGATTCTAGTGGGACAAGAGGAAGAGGGGGAAGGCGGTGATACTGATAGTTCTAATTCCATATAGACTTAAGCTAATGTGTGTATTTGTGTCTCAGCTTTTAACCAAAAAGTTTACAAAGTAAAAATCTCTTTAAAAATTTAAAAATAGACAAAAAGCTTATAGAATAAGGATATAAAAATGTTTTTTTGTACAGCTGTACAATGTGCTTGTGTTTTAAACTGTGTTACTACAAGAGTTAAGAAGTTAAAATAGGCCGAGCATGGTGGCACACTCCTGTAATCTCAGCATTTTGAGAGACCGATGTAGGCACATCACCTGAGGTCAGGAGTTCGAGACCAGCCTGGCCAACATGGCAAAACCGTCTCTACTAAAAATACAAAAAAGTAGCTGGGCATGGGGTGGCAGGTGCCTGTAATCCCAGCTACTGAGGAGGCTGAGGCAGGAGAATCACTTGACTCCAGGAGGTGGAGGTCACAGTGACCCCAGATGCACCACTGCACTCCAGCCTGGGGGACAGAGTGAGACTCTGTCTCAAAAAAAAAAGAAGTTAAAATAAAATTTAAAAAATTATAAAGCAAAATTTCACAGTAAGTAAAGGTTAGTTTATTATTGAAGAAAAAGAATTTTTTTTTAAATTTAGTGTAGTCTAAGTGTACAGTGTTTATAAAGTCTACAATAATTATAATAATTTCCTAGGACTTCACATTCACTAACCTCTTATGCAGTGCAACTGCCTGTACTGAAAACTCCATTAGTAGTAAGTTTCCTATATAAGTGTACTATTTTTATCTTTCATACCATATTTTACTGTACTTTTTCAATATTTAGATATGCTTGGATTCACACATGCTTACAATTGTTTCACAATTTACTACAGTAACATGCTATGCAGATTTGTAGCTTAGGAGCAATAGTTCATACCACATACCTTAAGTGTGTAGTGAACTATACTGGCTAGGCTATATCGTCACCATTCTGTGATGTTCACACAATGACAAAATCACTTAACAATGCATTTCTTAGAATGCATCACTGCTGTGAAGATGTATGACTAGAGAGAGAGAGAGAGAAAATGCACAATGATAACATATTATTAAACTTTTTTGAATAAATATTTCAATGTTGAACAATTACAGAATAATTCTCATTATTTCAGAAATTTAATATGCAATGTATGCTTTTGATTTATTTATGGAAATAAAGGTTAAAAATGTATCATTTAGATAAATAGCACCAAATTTCATTGGCAAGGTTGTAATAGACTGGCTAACCACAGTAAAAACAACAGGTTATACTATTCTAAAATCTTTGATACGGTAGGATGGTGATATTAAAAATAATTATACTATATTTTCTTTGTTCTTTACAATTCAGTATCAGAAAAACAAATTTAGCAAATAGTTCTCTTCATATAATAGACACAAATAAATAGGGAAATAATATCAGTCTTTAGAGACCTTGGAAAAAAGGTAAAGAATGCAAAGGATACCAAAGTTTCTTTTTCAGCATGAAGGTGAAATACATATAAATAATTAAAATAGGAGTTAAATAAAATCATAAATATTGCATTGAACATAATTGATTAATGAAATATTTCCAGCAACTCAGCCATTTTTTATTTTTTCAAAATCAAATACAAAATTATTTTCAAAGCCTTTTAAAATATTGTCATAAAATTACTTTGATCATTTTAAAGTTTTACTTTTTTATCCTGAAACAAAAGCCATACAAAGATTCTGTAAATTAAAAAAAAAAAAAAAAAAAAAATGAGACTAATTTTCCTAATGACCATCGATGCAAAAATCCTCAACAAAATAGTAGCACATTGAATTCAACAGCATATTTAAAAGATCATTCACCACTACAAAGTGGGATGTAGTCATAGGATGCAAGGATATTTTAACATATACAAATCTATAAATGTCATACATCAAATTAACAGAATGAAAAACCAAAAGCATGTGGTCATCACTATAAATTCAGGAAAATTATTTGACAAAATCCAACATCCTTTTATGGTAACACCTCTCAAACATTAGGCATAGAAGGAATGTACCTCAACAAAATTAACACTATGTATGACAAGCCCACAGCCAGTATCATACTCTATGGTAAAAAGGTGAAAGCTTTATCTCAAAGATGAGAAACAAGGCAAGGACAACCTCACTGAACACTTCTATTCAATACAGTACTAAATATTACAGGCACAAAAATTAGACAAGAGAAATAAAAGCATTTAAATAGGAAAGGAAGAAGAAAAATTGTCCATATTCTGACAACATGATCTTATGCAGAGAGCATTATAAACACCACATTAAAAAATTATTAGAACTAATAAGCAAATTCAGTAAAGTTGCAGAATAAAAATATGCAAAATAAATAGTGTTTCTATATACTAACTTATGTGGTTTGACTATGTCCCCACCCAAATCTCATATTGAATTGTAACTCCCACACTTTCTACATTTTATGAGAAGGTCACACTGGGAGATAATTGAATCATGCGGGAAGGTATCCCCATATTATTCCCATGGTGGAGAATAAGTCTGAGGAGATCTGCTGGTTTTGTAAGGAGTAACCCTTTTTGCTTGGCTCTCTCATGCCTGCCTCTGTGTAAGGTGTCCCTTTCACCTTCTGCCATGATTGTGAAGCCTCCTCAGCCATGTGAAACTGTGAGTGCATTAAACCTCTTTTTCTTTATAAATTATCCAGTCTTGGGTATGTGTTTATTAGCAGCATGAGGACAGACCAATACAGTAAATTGGTACAGGGAGTGGAGTGCTACTGTAAAGATATCCAAAAATGTGAAAGTGACTTTGGAACTGGGTAAGAGGTAGTGGTTGGAGCAGTTTGGAGGGCTCAGAAGAGACAGAAAAATGTAGAAAAGTTTGGAACCCCCTAGAAACTTGTTAAATGGCTTTGACCAAAATGCTGATAATGATACGGACAATGAAATCCAGGCTAAGGTGGTCTCAGATGGAGATGATGAACTTTTTGGGAACTGGAGTTAAGATGACTCTTGCCATGTTTCAGCAAAAACACTGCTGTCATTTTGACCCTTCCCTAGAGATCTGTAGAACTTTGAACTTAACAGAGATGATTTAGAGCATCTGGCAGAAGAAATTTCTAAGCAGCACAGCATTCAAGAGTTGACTTGGGTGTTGTCAAAACTATTCACTTTTAAAAGGGAAATAGAGCATAAAAGTTTGGAAGATTTGCAGCTTGGTTATGCCATAGAGAAGAAAAACCCATTTTCTGAGGAGGAATTCAAGCCAGCTGCAGAAATTTGCATACGTAATGAGAAGCCAAATGTTAATTACCAAGACAACAGGCAAAATTTCTCCAGGGCATGTGAGAGATCTTTGAGGAAGCCCCTTCCACCACAGGCCTGAAGGCCTGGGAGACAAAACAGTTGAATGGGTTGGGCCCAGGGTCCCCGTGCTGTGTGCAGCCTAGGGATTGGTATCCTCCATCCTAGCTGTTCTAGCCATGGTTAAAAAGGGCCAAGGTACATCTCGGGCCATTGCTTCAGAGGGTGCAGGCCCCAGGCCTTGGCAGCATCCAAGTGGTGTTGAGCCTGGGAGTGTACAGTAGTTAAGAATTGAGGTTTAGGAACTTCCACCTAGATTTCAGAGGATGTATGAAAATGCCTGGATGTCCAGGCAGAAGTTTGCTACAGGGGCAGGGCACTCATGGAGAATCTCTGCTAGGACAGTGTAAAAGGGAAATGTTGGGTGGAAGCCCCAACACAGGTACCTAGGGGAGCTGTGAGAAGAGCGCCATCATCCTCCAGACTCCAGAATGGTAGATCACCAACAGCTTGTGCTGTGCACCTGTAAAAGCTGCAAACAATGCCAGCCTGTGAGAGCAGCCAGGAGGAAGTCTTACTTTGGTGGACTGTTATCCTACTACCAAGTTGATTTATGTATTCAAATCCTGTTAAAATGTAATCCCTATTAAAATTCCAAAGGTATTTTTCACAGAAAAAAAAAATTCTAAAATTTGTATAGAACAAATTGTATAGAACCTTCCAAAACTAGAATAGCCACAGCAATCTTGAGGAAGATGTACAAATTTGGAGGCATCATACTTCTTGATTTCAGATTATATTATAAAGCTGTAGTAATTGAAAATGATGGTATTGGAATAAAAACAGACACATATACCTATGGGCCAGAATAGAGAGCCCATAAATAAACCCACGTATTTATAGCCAACAGATTTCCAACAGTGGCACCAAGAATACACAATGAGAAAAGGATTGTGTCTTCAATAAATGGTGTTGGATAAACTGGCTATCTGTGTGGAAAGGAATGGAATTTGATGCTTGTATTACATGACACACACAAAATTTTACTCAAAATAATCTTAAAGATCTAAAACCATAAAACTTCTTGAAGAAAACTTTGGGAGACAGTTTTCTGACATTGGCCTTAGCAATTATTTTCTGAAGAAGACTCCAGAGTACAGGCAAAAAAAGTAAAAATAGACAAGTGAGACTACATCAAACTAAAAAGTTCCTGACAAGAAAAGAAAACATTCAAGAACGTGAAAAGGCAACCTATGAAATGGGAGAATATATTTGTAAGCCATTTTGCTAATAAAATGTTAATATCCAGATATGTAAAGAACACGTGCAACTCGATATCAGAAAAAAAGAAATCACCCACTTAAAAAAAGGGTAATGGCCTTGAATATACATTTTTCCAAAGAAGACATATAAATGTCCAAAAAAGCACAGTATCACTAATATCAAGGAAATGCAAATAAAAAACCCAATAAGATATAACTTTAAACCTGTTATGAAGGTTCTTATTAAAAACTTCAAGGTTAACGAGTGTTGGAGAGGCTGTGGATTAAACGGACCCTTCAACACTATTGGTGAGGATATAAATTTATACAGCCATTATGCAAAATAGTATAGATGCTCTTAAAATTTTAAAAATAACACTATCATATATGGTCTAGCAATCCCACATCTGGATGGGTATTTAAAGGTAATGAAATCAAGAACTATAAGAGATGTCTGCACTTAACACCCCACATTCAGTGCAGCTTTATTCACAATAGCTAAGGTATAGAAATAATCTAAGTGTCCACTGATGGTGAATGGATAAAAAAAATGTGGTGAGTAGATAGACAGAGAGATAGAAGAAAAACAGAGATATGCTCAATGGAGTATTACTTAGCCTTACAAAAGAAATAAATCTTGCGATTTTCAATAACATGGATGAACCTGGAGGACATTATGCTAAATGATATAAGCCAGTCATAGAAAAACAAAAACTGCATGATCTCACATATATATGGAATCTAAACAAATTGAACTCGTACAGACAGAGAGTGATGTGATTATCATGTGCTGGGGGTTGTGAAAAATGAAGAGATGTTTGTCAAAAGGTGTAAACTTGCAATTATAAGATGAATACATTCTGTATATCTAATGTACAGCATGATGGTGACTATGGCTAATAACTCCGTGTTGTATACTTGAAATTTGCTCAGAGAGTACATTTTAAGTGTTCACACAACAAAAAAGCTAACTATGTGAGGTGATGAATTTGTTTATTATCGTAATTATACCAATCATTCTTAAGTGTATATGTATATTATATCACACTGTCCACCTTAGATATATATAGTATTTGCCAATCATATCTCAATACAGCTGAAAAAAGAGAAAATTATATTTAAAATATATTGTTTTAAAAATTGTCAAAATTAAAGAATGAAACGAAACCAAAAAACAAATCTAAATTAATTCTGACAAGAAATGTTACCCATTTATTTTATGGGCACCATAATAAAACAGGATCAAATGAATTGTCATTTTTAAATATTTTGCATTGATTAAATACAGTGTATATATTTTATGGTTTATCTTTCTCCAGAGAATTGATCTCTTTTGAATGCAGTTTCCTGTCTTGAAAATATTTTATTTCAGTAACTGATTGAATTAAATTTTCTAGTATAGAGGAACAAAATAGTATCTGGCATTCATGGAAATATCAATTCATATAAACTAAAATTATTTTGACATATATATTGTTATCCTCTGCCACTTCAGATTAGATCCCATTTGTATAGTCTGAATCATTAACGTTTTTACTAGCCTCTAAGTCGGATCATGTAAGAGAAGTTTAGAACCCTCTGGCACTTTCCATGTTTGCTCCTACTTACTCTTTCTTCCTAAGATGAAAAAGTTAAGCCAATTGAGTTAGACTGCAAAAATTTAATAGGAATATTTTATCTAGTAGGTGGCACATAATAGGTGACATTCAAGTATGTGATAGAAATAAGCTATTAGATAATGTTCCATACAGTTTAAGGAGTGGAGATATTTTCTATTTTTGATAATGATGGAATCTCTTGTACCAGACCAATGTGCCCCATTTCTCAGTAAAATAATTGAAATAGACGTGCGTATGTCTGTGTGTGTGCGTGGGGGGGGGGGGGGGGGGGGGGGGGGGGGCAGCGGTGAGTGGGTATCCATATATCACACTGGAGAGCTGCCAAGCTGCCAAGCCTGACCTTGAGAAACCTAGACCCCACAAACCAGAATGAAAGTACAGAGAAGAGTAGCTGACATAATTAAATAACTATTTTCCTCTTCATCTATTCTCCAAATATTAAACTATCCGAGAAGAGAAGCTAAGAAGTCATGCTAAAGGAAGCTCAAGAGTGAGGAGATATTTTGTTTTGTTTTGAATTTGGTTTGGTTTGGTTTGGTCATTTATTATAATGTTGCTAAATTAAAACATGTTCAGAACATGGAAAATATAAGATGAGTATGTCCTGAACATGGACATGCACTACTTGGATTATTCTTCATGGAAAGACATTTTTCTCACGGCCAGATTGCTGCTGGCAAACATTCTTCAGCTGTTAGTCCATTCAGGATTGCCTCAGCTGGAGGTAGTCACTTCTAGGCCCACATGCAAAGACTGATCAGGGCCCTGCTATTTTGGTCTAACATGGAAGAACTCTGAGAGGAAATGTCTGCTGTAGGGCTCCGTTGGGGTTGGCTGAGGCAGATGGGTGTTCTTTGAAGTCCAAATTTTCTCTTCACTCAATCTTCCTCCCCTAAACCCTTCCACATTTGTAGATACTAATGGTAATTCCTAACAAACATCCTGTATACTAAAATCTGTCTGAGAATCTGCAACTCAAAGAAATTAACTTGTGGCAGTGGCTTCTGTGGATGGATCACCCACCGCTTGGATTCCAGTAAGGAGTCCATTACTGGTTAGTAGATGAAGCACAGATAGCTCCAGGCACAAAGTGACAGAAAGATGTTTTCACCTTTCACCAGTGATGAATTTGGATGGTTTGCCAGAGGAAGGAAAATCACAAGCTGATGCAATTTATCAGGAGTTGGAAAAGTATGAAAAAAAAAAAAAAAAAACATACATGTAAGGAAAGTGGGACAGGATAGTTATTACTGAACTCTATTAAAATTCCAATAAAAGATAGTAAATGATTCATAGTAATAAACAGGAAATTGAAAATAAAGTAGGACATCCAAAGAGTATCTTTGATAACGTTATTTTCATCTCATACAGTAGTAGTAAAAAAAGAAAGCTAAAGAGTAGAAGTAATAACGAATAATATTTAATTGTTTGAGTAGCAAATTTCCAAATAAGGTTCAACTACCAACAAAGGAAAGTCATCTGTGCCAACAGCAAGCTCTTTATTGGAAATGAATGGGGCCCTGGCACATGGCTTATGGATGTCTGAGGTGATGAACCACCAAATTCTCGAGTCCAGGTTCCCCTGAACCCTATGATTCTGTAGAAGAAGACACTCCCTCTCTTCTAATGCATGGAATTGTATTAGTTCATTCTTGTACTGCTATAAAGAAATTCTTTAGTCTGGGCAATTTATAAAGAAAAGAGGTTTAATTGGCTCATGGTCCTGTAGGCTGTACAGGAAGCATAGTATCTTCTGCTTCTGTGGAGTCCTCCGGAAACTTACAATTATGGTAGAAGGTGAAGGGGAAGCAGGCATGTCCCACATGGCCAGAGCAGGAGAAAGGGGATGGGATGGGGGGGTTCCACACACTTTTAAAGCAACCAGATCTCATGATAACTCTCTCATTCACTATCATTAGAAAAGCACAGAGGGGATGGTAATAAACTATTCATGAGAACTTCACCCCAATGATCCAATTACCTCCCACCAGGCCCCACCTCCAACACTGGAAATTACAATTCAATATGAGATTTTGTGGGGACACAAATTCAAACCATATCAAAAATTAATTTTGATAAGGCAGATAGAATATGAGATTGGAAAGGCAAACGTTATTGATTGGGTGAAGCATCCAAAATACAGAATTGAAAATCCTGGTAAGGACTCCAAGAGATTTTGCCTACTTACTACTAGCATGGCTCCAAGAAGCATGGAAAAAATGATGTCCACATGCTAAGTGAGGCTGATGTACAAATTTTCTGTTGGTGAAGGAAGACAATAAAATATTCAGAAAAGTGAATAAATAACATATAAACATATCATGACAATCTTCCAAAGGAAGACTCAGAAAATGTCTTTATCACTGTCATAAAAGAATATGCTAATGAAAGGGAAGCAGTATTATTAAGTTCAATGGTGGCTATCTTTTTGTTTTGTTTTGTACTGCTCATCATGCAAAAACTAAACAAAACAAAATAAAAACATCTAAAAACACTAGCTAGTTTTTTTGGCTTCTGGAGACAGCATAATCTACACCTGAGAATGATAGTGCTCTTCAGTTTTCTCATCACTGACACTCCACTTTTGTGGAGTCTATGGTATGCTCCAGGGGTAATATCACACCTTGTGCTACTTTTCTTAAGTGTCTTTTTTTTTGTTTTTGAAACAGAACTTTGCTGTGTCATCTGGGCTAGAGTTCAGTGGTACAATAGTGGCTCACCACAGCCTTAACCTCCTGGGCTGAAGTAATCCTCCTACCTCAGCCTCCCGAGTAACTGAGAATACAGGCATGTGCCACCAAGGCCAGCTATTCTTTTGTTATTTTTGGTAGAGGTAGGGTTTTACCATGTTGTCACATTGGTCCCAAATGCCTAGGCTCAAGCAATCCTCTTGCCTCAGCCTCCACAAGTGCTGAGATTACAGACATGAGCCACTGAGCCTGGCCAGTTGTATTTCTACGTATCAGTGGCTATCAGAAATTTAAATCTAAAAAAAATTCCTATTACAATAGCATCAAGAAGCCATACACACAAACAGGAATAAGATATAATAAATCTCATACAATATTTAACAGACCTTTATACTCAAAACCACAAAAAGATTATTGTTACATTTTGAAAACAAACAATATTAAATATTTAAATATTATTTATATTTAATTTGATATTTATATATTTAAATATTAAAAATTTAAATAATAGGATTTACAATTATACAATAAACACCAAAGCCTTAGACAATCAAAATAAAATGAAAGGTCAGTAGCTGAAAATTACACAATATTGATGAGATAAATTAAAGAGGAGCAAAGTAAACATAAGAATGTATCTTATATTCATATACTAGAAAATCCAATGACATAAAGATGCTTATTTTAAATTAAACTATAAGCAACATCCACAGTAATAATATTTGTCAAAATCAACATACTGGATCTAAAATACTTATGAAAATACCCAGGTCCAAAAATAGCCCAAAAAAATCCTGAAAAAGAACCCTAAGCTTGAAAATTTACTTAAATATACTAATATATTGAAAGACTCATCAAAAATCTAGAAAACTTGAAACAATGTGGGCTTGGTGCAAAGATAAACCAATAGAATGATGAACCAGAATAGAGTTCCAGAAACAAACTTTTAGTCATCTAAATATAATAGAAGGGATGGGTTACATAGATAAGATAGATGATGATAAAGTGAGGATGCCGTGAGAATTGAGTAAGTGAAATCAGGAGTACAGGCAACATTAAATTCACACAGAATGGAAGGTATATGGATGCTTCAGAGACAAACTAGGATTGCATGGGTTTCTTAGATGATGGATTCTACTTTTTTAAAATTAAACTCATTGTGAGAAGGGGGTGGATCAGACAGCCCGGGGAAGTTGATATATCCAGAAAAAACAAAGCACAAATCTCATTGTCTGTAAGTAGCAGTTATATGAGTCATTAATGCTATATGGTCATTCTTGTTTGAGCATATAGCATATAGCCAGGTGGGAAGTCCATTCATTGCATACAATTGGGCATCAAGGCTGATGCAGCTGCACCATCTGGAGTGCTGTTCATTCCTGTGCACAGAGAGAGATATCTGAATGGTCTCAAACCACCAATAAAACCTGCTGGCCCAGAAAAAACACTTTATTCAGACTTTGCTGACAAGAATGATTATCTAGTTCCACCCTGGAGTCAATCCTATTCTGTGCCAAGAGCAGGGGAAAACCAGAAATATTTTACTAACAATGCTAATAACTACCACAAACAAGGAGATTAGAATTTCAGAGTAACTGTTACAGAGAATGAAAGAACTAACGAAGAAAAAATTATGTTGCAACAGGCAACACCCATCACCTAATATGAATATATAGGGACACTTGTCTTCATAATTGGATTGTAGTTTTCATCACTGCATAACAGCTTGGTGGAAAAATGAAAAAGCATTCATTTAGAATTATCTAGAGGAAGGATTGTAAATTAATGCAAATAATATTTTTCCCCTGGGCTAAAGATTACAATGGAAGAAACTTTATCACATTTGTTTGAAAGTATTACAAGTGTTATGTTTAGTAGGATATGCAAGATAATAAACACGGAGGTGGTTGACTAGCAGAAATAGGGGATTCTAGGGACAAGGAGGTCATTTGAGTATTTGAAAAACTTCCCAAGCTGACCATAACTCCTATGATAAATTATTCTCCACATCCTGAGAAATTTGTGGCTAAGGTTGGAAGTTACCCAAGTTAGCTCACAATTTTAATGGGTTTTAATATTAAGTCAAGTTCTTCAAACCTAATCCTAAACAGGCCAGACCACTGTGTTTCCCCTTTGCTTCCCCATCATTGTAAACCAGATCTAGGACCTGTACCCTTTCATTAGTTCAATTATAGATGGGGCTTCTGCTTAGGTTCTTTGCAATTACCAACTTACTTAACATTATTATTTCACCAATTGATCTTTTTGATACTGTAGATCTCAAGTGTTGATCCCTGACTGGTATCTTGAAAAATCCCAGGAGATATCATTAGGTCTTCTTCCAGGAAAATCGAACCAGGGCTGCTGATTTTCATATGCATTTATTTGTCATGACATTTTATCAGATTCCAGTTTGCCTCTTGTGCTTGCCACCTAAGTATTTTGTTTGTTTCCTGAATACTCTGAGACTTTCCCCATTGACATCATATCATGTCCCTGTTTCTGAATGGATTTATAAATTACACCTTAGATTGATATCTAGCTTGCTATATTTGGTTTTCCATTTTCTATGACTAGCCTCTCAGGGTGTGCCTTTTCCTCCATTTCCTGTCAAACTCAATCTCAGTTCTTTGTTACAGCAAACTGTCTTCTTTTATCAAAGACTCAAATGCTTTTCAAATAAAGCCTTTCAAAGCAAGTCAGTCATTCAATACATAAGCCAGTATGTTAGAAAAACCACATTTTATACCTGCAAAATAAATTTCCAACAATGAATAAAAGTTACACCCTTAATATAACTCAGTAATTATAGGAGAGAAAAATACTCTACAAGACTGATTGTCCAAAAGGTATTACTGTAGGATAAAACATTTACAAATATTGTATTATATTTTTTTTTGCCAGAAATATCACTTTTAGTTTTCTTTAAAATAATATTTTCAATATTCTTTCCAGACTACCTTCTCCAAAATTAACAATATGTCAAATATAAAATATGGCAGTTATTTTTGTTTGTTTTGGCCTTCATCATGGTGCTTTATCAAGTGTAAGTCTATTTTCTATGTTTTCTTAGACTTTTGTGTGTGAGTGCAGTTGTGTGTGTGTGTGTTTTAAAACAATACTAACACACTGCTAAGTAGAAGCTAGCATGGTACTAAGTAGGCACTAAACATATTTGATTTACTATGATAATAAATTTGGAGATAATAAGACAACCTATTGGATCACTTCTTTTATATGATTTGATGTTTCAAAAACACTAATTCATAAAATATTTTGATACTGTATAAGATGATAGTGTTAAAAAAGTGGATAGTCAATGCCATGTGTAAATAGTTTAAGTATCATCTGTTTAGTCCATTCATTTTTTTTTTCTTTGTTTTCTTTGAGACAGGGTCTCACTCTGTTACCCAGGGTGGAGTGCAATGGCACAAAGACAGCTCACATGCATCTTCAACCTCCAGGGCTCACGTGACCTCCCGACTCAGCCTCTCAAAGTGCTGGGATTATAGGTATAAGCCACCACACCCAGCTCCATTATTTCTAAATACTGTGTTTCATGATCATATTTTAAATTTAGATAAAATGAATTGAATATGTTGTCATAAATACAAAAACTATGCCAACATGTTTTATATCAAATTATTTCAATTTCTAGCTCATGAAATGGAGTTTTAAATTCAAGGGAGTAATTGGTAAGAACTATAGATAACTTCTAGGCTAGAGACAAATTAATAGGAACACATTTTAAAAAATATAAACTTACTCATTAGAGTTCTCTAAAACATCACTGTTCTCCATCTAATCATATAGCATTCACTAAGATTCCTAAATAAACTCATGTGAAGTGCTTATGATATTTATGTATTTAGTGTCACCATGTGTAGTGCCATGTAGGAAAGTTCTATCAATAATGTATTTAAAGTCACTGAAGAAGGCCATGCTCAGTACCTAGGGAAAAGATTATTTTTCTAAGTTGAAGAGAGTGGTGTGATAACTGGGAATATCTAAGAATGGTCTACGTATTGTTATTTAAAAATAACCTTGTTACTATTTTTCTATTAAAATACATTTCTGTTTTCCAGAGATAAAATCATTATTGTGGATTCATAATTAATAATGAAATGACTTCAAGATCGATTGTCAAGTTTTTAAAAAATATCAAGATGCTGATGAATTTGATTGAATGAATGAAAATATTTACTGTTAGGAGAAATACAAATAAAACACACATCTTTGTCTATGAATTTCTGGTTTTAAAAATTTGTTGAAAAATAGGAGTTGAAAGTTATTTACCAAAATGTTATATATTATAATAATTTTTTAAGCTTACAAAAGTAGGTTAGGGGGAGGTAAGAGAGGTTTTAAAAAAGTCTGATTATTTGTATTTGTATTATGAGAATAAATTGTGAGTAGTTAATAAAACATAACATTTAAAAATGCTTACAGTATTTTAATCACTAGTTCTTTAGAAACATAAAATACAATTTCAAACTTTTCTTAAAATAACAAATTACATAAAAGTAACTTCATTGAAAATAGAAATGCTTGAGGGTTACATTTACCTCAGAATAAAATTTCTTAGGTAAAAGTTATTAATGAAAAGACTATTTTTTTAAATACTGTGTTACAAGGCAATCAATATTTCTAAGAGTCTCTGAGAGTCCACAGCTTTCTCAATTATTCTTCCACTGATCCCCTTGAAAAACATTTTTTTCTGTAATAATTCCGTGTGAACATAACTATATTATTCCCCTGACCTGAATAACCTCTTTAATCCTGCTTTGCTTTTTGGAATACATAATGAAAAATTGAACATTCAGGAAGTACAATTCATGTTATAACACTTTGTAGATCAACAGCTATGATCTACATTTCTGTTTTCCAGAGATAAATATCATTAATGCGGATTCATAATTAATAATGAAATGACTTCAAGATCTATTGTCAAGTTTTAAAAAGTATTTTAAAAATACGTAACATAGATGTTACATATATATTTTTAAACAACAGATTTATTAAATAACAGTTTAATAAATCAATTAATTTAATGATTACTTAATAAAATTAGTTAAAATAATAACCATTCATTTTATTAAAATATGAAAGGTTATTATTTAGTTTTTATTTTAATAAGTATTTATTATTAAGTAATACTTTGTGAACAAATATTTTCTAATCTTTATTGCTTCCCAGTATATGAACTTTTTCATCAAGAATTATTACACTTTTTACTTCGTTAAAGTATTAAAATAATTTTCCATTAATTACACATATATTTATACCATCTACTTTACAGACTAAATATTTAGATAGGAAAATATGTTAGAGCACTCCAAACTACAACTGCCTATAACATCTCAATATAAAACAATTTCACTGTAATCTTCTTGTGTTACCATTGATTATTAAAATATCTGCAAATAAGGGAAAACAATTAATACATAACAATGTGGTTGGCAAAATGCTTGATATGGTGAACTTGAAGAAGCTGGTAAATTATGTAGAATGTATTTTGAAAACACATTTGAATATATTGAACAATTTATCTTTTGAACTCAGGAACAAACATTAAAAATAGAAGCCAAAATGTAAATTGCTTAATTTTTTGTTGCCCTAAAAACATAGTTTTTCTAAAGAAGTGAAAATAAATTTAAATAATCCTAATGCTTCTGGCACCTCTTCAAAATCTAAGATATACATTTTATTAAAGATAATGATAGTTAATTGTGATAATAATGACTAATATTTGGTGAATACCTATCATGTGCCAGACACTCTTGTATTGATTCTGTCTTGAGTCAATGACTCTTAATTCTTACAACAAGCCTGTGATGTAAATACTTTTTGATGCAAGGCCACGTAAATTCTCAAATACTTTTTGCTGTTTTAAGCATGAGAAAACCAAGGCACAGTATGGTTTCAGGGCTGTCTCCGGACCTTCTGGCTTAATGTTTACAACTTGCCCCTTGGGATTTATGCTTCTCCATTCTCCACCCTACTCTGTGACTTGAGAAGTCTCTTGCCCTTGTTTTCTGATTGTTTTCAGTAGAAGGCATGGCCAGGAGATAAAGGGAGGAGGAGAATGGGATCAGGGTATTTACTACTCCCCCTCTTTCTGCTACAACACCGCATATTGGCTGATTCAGTCATCTGGAAGCCAGTCACAACTCTAGTCTAAGCAGTGTTTTAGCCAAGGTTCTCAAGAAAGCAGAACTTGAGGCAGAAATATGTTGTGCACTTTAGTGGAGATGTTTAATTCTGTTGAAATAAGATCAAATAAGGCAAAGAAGGATTGAAAACTAAGAACATATATTAACAAGCAGGGCACAACATTAGCAAGAATGGCCAGTTGCATCATCTCCCTGGAAATCTTTAGAGAACCTGTATAGGAGAGGAGATGGAAAGGAAGTTTACCTGTTATTCCCATCTATTTATGCCCAATAATCAATGTGTAATTCATGCCAATCAACTGGCAAACTTCTAGATTGCATTACCTGCTCCCTTAGAAGTAATTGAGACACCACATCTCACACCTTGCTATGAGGAACTTCATCTGAGTCTAAAAATCATGGACTCATTTTCAGTTCTTTTGTTAAATGTACATAATTGGTGTTCTCATTTACAAAGACTGTCTCACTGCTCTCTCTCTCTCTCTCTCTCTTGTCTTTTTATTTGAGACATAGTCTTGCTCTGTCACCTAGGCTGGAGTGCAGTGGCACAATCTCAACTCACTGCAACCTCAACCTCCCAGGTTCAAATGATTTTCCTGCCTCAGCCTCCCAAGTAGCTGGGATTACAGGCATGTGCCACCACGCATGGGTAATTTTGTATTTTTAGTAGAGATGGGGTTTCACCATGTTGGCCAGGCTGTCTTGAACTCCTGACCTCAAGTGATCCACCTTCATTGGCCTCCTAAATTGCTGAGATTACAGGCATGAGCCACCATGCCTGGCCTTCCATTGTTCTTTTCAGTGGCACCTTTGACTCAAAAATGCTTACCTTACCTGTCAAATAGTTCTCTACGGTAGTCTTGAAAGATTTGTTTAAACTACAAATGATGCTATGTTTGCATTATTTAAAGTTTAAAACTTATGGAAAAGTTTAAACACTTTGACAAATACGTTTCATAGGATGACTTTTGGCATATAAATAATTGATAGCGTTTTTTTTTTTTTTTTTTTTTTGCATATTAACTTATGAACCTAAAAGTATGCTATGCATGTAGCAACTTCCTCAATTAGTTTATAGTATCATCCCTGTATACCAATATATTTTAAAATGTGACTGGTTAATGAATTTCATGATTCTCTTGGGGTGTGGGTAAATGAAAATTCATACAAGAAAAAAGGAAAACATCTACAGAACATTGGAGGTGAAAACCAATGATCTACATTTAACAAAATAACTTCAAGTGATTCTGATACACAATAAACTGTTTAAAACCACAATAATAAAGAAATGTTATTGACATTTATTTATGTGGGCATTGACTGATATAAGACTTTTAGAAAAATATGAATACTTCCTTAACTGTATATTTAACATGTTTGAAGACATGAACACTCTTCATATCTTCAACATTAAAGTGAAAGCCCCAATTTTAAGATATTTTGAGAGGAATGCTCAGATTTTAATTATCAAGTTATTTTAGATAACAATGACTTCAAAAATTTGCTTAACCCACACTCTTCTTTATTTTTTTTTTTTTTAAAGCATTTATTGACAAGATCTCTTTCAACTATTGGTGTAATGAATAATTTTTTGTTTTGACAGGACTGAGATTAAGGATACCTAGACACCTGGTAAAACTATTTCTTATTTCTGTGTGTGTCTGTGAGGAAGAAATTAGCATTTGCATCAGTAAACCAAATAAAGAAACTTCACCCTCACTTACGTAGATGCGCATCTTCCAATCCATTGAGGACTTAGAACAAAATGAAACAGGAAGGGTGAATTTGCTTTCTTTTCTGGAACTGGGACATCCATCTTCTGCCCTTGAAAATCAGAACTTCAAGTTCTTGGGCCTTCGTATGTTAGGACTTGAGTCACTGGCCCTGCACGTTCTCAGACCTTCAGCTTTGGACAGAGAGTTATACCATTGGCCCTTTGGATTCTCTGTCCTTTAGAGACAGACAGAATAACACATCACCAGCTTTCCTGGTGGCAAGGAGGTGCCATCGTGAACCAAGATAGCGCCCTCTCTGGACATAAAATCTGTGGGCTCCTTGTTCATGGACTTCCCAGCCTTCAGAACTGTGAGAAATAAATTTCTGTTGTTTATAAGCTACTCAGTCTATGGTATTTTATTATCGCAGCTAAATGGACTAAGACAATTGAAAAGTAAAATTTCCAAGTCTTCAAGTTATAATTCTCTTATTGCATGGTAGTTAATCTTGATCTTCAATGCTATGGTAATGTGCATTGCTGTTATTACATGAAATATGGATCTATTAATTTCTGAATATAAAAGGGAATTCAAGAATCTTGTGGCAATTATGTTGTTACATATTTAAAAATTGCCTCTCCATCGTCTCTTCCTCCAAGTAGATCTGTACCACTCTGTAGTACTGAAAAATTCCAATTTTGTTTTATATTTTTAACTGACATTCTAAGTGTTTAGTTTTGTATTTTTTTTAAATGTCTCTCACTAAGGCTACTGTAAGTAGTTTGTTATTTGCTTTTTGTGTTTTAGATATCTTGCCAGTATTAGTCTAGGTTCTTGGACTGATTCTCACTTTGAGTTTCACCCTTGAGCCCTATGGTATCTAAATTTAGATACCATATCTAAATTTATGATTTACCATATCTCTTTGTGATATCTACTGTGGAATTAGAGTAATCATCTTAACAACTGAAAGGTCACTCTCTAAATAGAGTATTTCAGGCAGCAGTTGTCTTGAATTCCCACTACAGATGCTTCTTTACCAACTCTTTTAAGAGCAGGCTGTCAGCCAAACATGGCTTGTGTGTGATGAAACTTCATGGATATGTGTCAGACATTTGAAAATCTGGCATTCATTTAATATTTTTCATATTGTAAGAAGTCTATCTTCACGTGCCTCTGACATGTTTAATAAGCCTGTCAAGTACCAGGCGTTAATTTTTTTTATAACCTGTACAGAGTTGTCAGGTGCCAAGGGCTATAGTGGCAAATATGCAATATACTATTTACACAAAATATTTATTGTCTCTATAGATAATCATAGAATCAATGTTTATTTTTACACAGTACTTATAATCAAATGAGTATTTTAGATACAACTGGATGTAAAATAGGTAATATTCTGTAATGCCAATAAAAATGTTATCCTTAAGGGGAATTGTATGAGCTCTCTATATCTATATAACAGTATATTTCTATTTGGAAAAAAACAAAACTACCAGTCGAGTGAAAAGCAAAGCAAAACAGATCAAATAAGCACAAACTTGGTTTCCTTATCATGTTAGGAACATCTATGTCTCAGATTTGTATTAGAAAGAAGGGTTGATGAACCAACATCTGGAATCCAGTATCTATTCAGTTTTTAATTTTGTAATTTGTTTTTAGATTAAAATTATCTTTTCCAGAGGTTGAACCAAGGCAGTAAACAAAATTCCATGTCTTTATTCTACCTTACTATTAAGATTTTACAGTTGATCACTCATCTCCAATAATACTTTGGGGAAAATGAGGAACCCCTAAGGCCATCTTATTGTCTTTTTGAAAAACACATATTCAGTGAAAAGAAGCGAAGCCCCCAAATAAAAGACAGTGACCAAGATGTCTTTGTATGTTTTTTTTTTGTTTGTTTGTTTGTTTGTTTTTTTCATGGTGGAGTTGGGTACATATTTTCAATCGTAAAGCTTGTGCTGAAGTAGCGGAGCAAAAATAATCACATTCTTAGTCTTTCAGAAAACTGAGTTTGTTCTTCTTCAATCATCTGTGGAGTAACCAATACCAATTATTACTCACTATTCAGTTCCATAAAATGTGTATTTAATAAAAAATCTTCTATATTTTAGGAAGAAAAAACCAGTATGCTCTAGTTTTTACTGGTATTCTGAGCTAAGGATTTCCTAAATATTACAGAATATTAAGAATAGTTTGTCTGCAGTATATATTATTGTATTGGCCATTCTTGGTTGATTTGCCCAGCTGACAAGTGATGTGTTCTTTCAATATGCAGATTCATCTCTCTCTGTCTTTTTTTCTCCATTTTTTTCTGTTTTCTCTTTATGTCTCTCAAAGTAGGGGTACAGTGTTGGTTGTTTTGGTCTAGAATTTAATGCAGGATCATGCATGAAATTTAATTGCCTTGCCACTGCTTCTATTCATTCCGAAATAGTTCTTCAATTCTCCTGTGTTTTATACGATTTACTTATTTTTAAATTTTTGGAAATTTGTATTTAATTATAATTTTTAGTATTTGTTTTGTTCTATTTTATCTGTTGCCCTTTCTCTACGCTCATCTTTCTTTTTTTAAAAAAAGGTTATCCTTTTCATCTATTTTTCTTACCATAGTTGACTGTGATTATTAAATTTCTGTCCCTTTCACTTTTGTCTTTACATCCAAACTGATTTTATTTTTGTGTTTTAGTTATTTTAGAGTTTTGTCACTTTATTCTATAATTCTTTCTGTTCTTCAACTATCTTATTCTGGTTACTGCTGTTTTTTTTTTTTTTTTTTTTCATAGATTTCTTCTTTTTCTTTACTTTTTTATCTACTTTTGAAACATTTGTTAGAGTTTTTTAGGCATTTTTGTTCAAATGTCTTTCTAGCAATTCCTTGTTATTCATAGGTATTTTTTTTTTTTCTTAACTTTTTTACAATGATAATGGTTCATTATTTTCTTGGTCTCTTTAGGCTTTTGTGACAAAAAAAAACATAAAATGGGTAGCTTATAAACAACAGAAATTTATTTCTCACATTTCTGGAAGCTGAGAAGTTTATTACCAAGGTACCAACAAATTCCCCGTCTGGTGAGAGCTTGCTTTCTGATTCATAGCTGGTCATCTTTTCTCTGTAACCTCATATGGTGGAAGTGACAAGGCAGCTCTCTGCATCTTCTTTTATAAGGACACTAATCCCATTCATGAGATTTGTAACCTAATCACCCTCATGTCCTAATAACCTTCCAAGGTCCAACCTCCTAATATTACCACATTGGTGATTAGTTTTTAACATATGAAGTCTGTAGGGACACAAACATTCAGGCCATAGCATTTGATTTGAACTAATCCTTTCTGTTACTTACATTTATAGTACATAATTTTCCCATGTGAGGAGCAGACCAGAAAATAACATTGAGTTTCATGTTTCTAGAGCTGTCTCTTCTGTTACTATTGTGAAGTCATATAACATGGCAATTATACTTAGATCAGTCACCTCTTCTGTGGCTTCCCACACTTTTAGCTGCACTTCATCTGTCTCATGATTGTTCCATTCTTAGTGTAATTTGTATTCTGTTTCTATCTGTTTTAACTCAGTGTAGGGCTGAAAAACTGATTTTGTCCGGAAGAAATATAGATTTTGTTAATTTTGCAGTTTCACAGGCTGCTAACACGTCATCTCTCTGCAACCTTCTACACTCCATTTACACTCACGTTATTGTTTGTAAAACCACTTATGTTTTAGTTGTCTCAACCTCCAATGGGCCCAGCATTCCTTCCTGTTAATAGATTTGTTAACTCCAGGGTCCTTTTGTGTGTATTCCTTCCACAAAGTTACCGCTATCACATGTATCTGTAGTTATAGACGGTTTTTAACAATCACCCCTTCATATATAGGGAGTTGATTGGGATACTTTGCCATCTAAACTTTATAGAGATGTTGTCAATGGATTATCGGTTTTGCTATCATGGTCATGGTTGTTCAATTTAATTTTATGTGAGAATTTGGGGAGAAATGGAAAGACAATGGGAGGCCATGTGGCTCTTATCACCGTCTTCCCTAGATCTCTTATTCCATTTGAAACCCACTCCTAACTAGTTTTTACTCCTCCAAATCATTAAATGTGCCTTTACCTGAATATCCAATGATTTGCTTGTGCTATTTACTATGGTTCAATATTTGACCTCTTCTAATATTACCTGTCATCAGTATTTGACATAGTTAATCATCTTATCCTGTGACAACATTCTTCTCTTGATTTCTTTATTTAAATTGCTGTCATTGTTGTTTCTATTACCTTATAGACCACTCCTTTTCACTTTTATTTTCTTGTTCCATTTGTATTCCGCATATCTCCAAGATGGGGAACGCAATGGTTCCATATATTATTCTCTCCTTTGCTTTTGCATATCCTTGTGATATCCTGAAATCTCTTGACTTCAAACAATTATGTATGTTGAAGATGTTGATTTTTACATTTCCGTTGCTGATCTTTCCCATCTGAACTGAATTTGTGTCAGATTATGGGCATGACATATTTTTGTCATGTATGTAAGGTCACGACTGGACTCGTGATACATCTTCCAAAACGAACTACACCCCAGTCTTCACTTCCATTATGGGAAATTCTGCCCTTCCAGTCACTAATTCCAAAGACCTTTGACTCTTCTCCTTGACCCTAATATCCATTAATCTGCAAGTATGGTTTGTTCTAGCTATGTGTACAAAAACGAATTGCTTTTTACATCTCCTCTGAGACTACCATCGTCTTTTGCCTCCTTCCTGATATAAACAGATTGCATCATTGTCAGGCCACTGAGCCCAAGCTAAGCCATCATATCCCCAGTAACCTGCACCTATACGTCCGTATCTAGATGGCCTGAAGCAATTGAAGAGCCACAGAAGTGAGAATAGTTTATCTGATAACATTCCACCCTCCTGATTTGTTTCTACCCCACCCTAACTGATCAATGTTCTTTATAATCTCCCCCACCCTTAAGAAGTTTCTTTGTAATTCTCCCCACCCTTGAGATTGTACTTGGTGACCTTCACCCTCTGACCCTAAAACGTTGCTCTTAACTTCACCGCCTATCCCCAACCTATAAGAACCAATGATAATCCCATTACCCTTTACTAACTCCTTTTTCCGGACCCAGTCCTACTGCACCCAGGTGAAATAAACAGCCATGCTGCTCACACAAAGCCTGTTTGGTGATGTCTTCACACAGACACATGAAACATTTGGTGCCAAAGACCCGAGTCAGCGGGACTCCTTTGGGAGACCAGTTCGCGGTCCTCATCCTCACTCCATGAAGAGATCCGCCTACCACCTCGGGTCCTCAGACCAACCAGCCCAAGGGGGCTCTCACCTATTTTAAATCGGGTAAGTGGCCTCTTTTTACTCTCTTCTCCAACCTCTCTCACTATCCATCAACCTCTTTCTCCTTTCAATCCTGGTGCTACCCTTCAATATCTCCCTTAATTTCAATTCCTTTCATTTTCTTGCAGAGGCAAAGGAGACACGTTTTATCTGTGGACCCAAAACTCCGGCGCCAGTCACAGACTCTCGGGAAGGCAGCCTTCCCTTTGTGTTTAACCCTTGCGGGGATGCCTCTCTGATTACTCACCCACGTTCCATTGGTGTCTGATCTCCGCGGGGACGCCTGCCTTGATCATTCACCCACGTTCCCTTGGTGGCAAGTCAATTGCAGGGAGGCCTGCTTTTGTTGCTCACCCATGTTGCAGTCCAGGACTGCTCCCCACCCCCTTCTCTGTGTGTCTACCCTTTCCTTTAAACTTGCCTCCTTCACTATGGGTAACCTTCCACCCTCCATTCCTCCTTCTTCTCCCTTAGCCTGTGTTCTCAAGAATCTAAAACCTCTTCAACTCTCACCTGACCTAAAATCTAAGCATCTTATTTTCTTCTGCAACACAGCTTGACCTCAGTACAAACTCAACAGTAGTTCCACGTGGCCAGAGAATGGCACTTTCGATTTGTCCTTCCTACAAGATCTAGTTATTTTTTTGTTGAAAAATGGGCAAATGGTCTGAAGTGCCTGACGTCCAGGCATTCTTTTACACACTGGTCCCTCCCTAGTCTCTGTTCCCAATGAAACCTGTCCCAAATCTTCTTTCTCTCCTGTCTGTTCCTTCAGTCTCCACCCCAAGCTTTGAGTCCTTTGAATCCTTTTTTTCTACAGACTCATCTGACCTCTCCCCTTCTCCCCAGGCTGATCCTCGCCAGGCCAAGCCAGGTCCTAATTCTTCCTCAGCCTCTGCTCCTCCACCTTTTGCTTGGAGTTGATCTTTCTATCAACTCCCCTTCTCATACCCGGTCTGACTTACAGTTTCATTCTGCGACTAGCTCTCCCCCACCTACCCAACAATTTCCTCTTAGAGAGGTGGCTGGAACTGAAGGCATAGTCAGGGTACATGTGCCTTTTTCTCTATCAGATCTTTCCCAAATCAGCCAGCATTTAGGCTCTTTCTCATCAGTCCCACTAAATATACACAGGAATTCTGATATCTAACTCTGTCCTACAGTTTAATCTAGAGTGACTTAAATGTTATCCTAACTTCTACCCTCTCCCCAGATGAACGGGAAAGTGTTTTTTCTCTAGCCCAATCTCACGCCGATAACCGCCGGCTTCATGAGCCAGACCTCCAGGAAGGCATTAGAGCAATTCCCTGGGAAAATTCCCAATGGAACTATCAGGCAGATTCCCCAGGTATAGCTAGGCAAGATTACATGGTTTCCTGCCTAGTTGAAGGGCTTAAAAAGGCAGCTTACAAAGCTGTTAATTACGACAAACTTAAAGAAACTACCCAAAGTAAAGACGAAAACCCATCCCAGTTCATGGCACGCTTAGCAGCAATCCTTAGACGTTTCACCGCCCTAGACCCAGAGGGTCCAGAAGGCCACCTTATTCTTGATATGCATTTTATCACCCAGTCAGCTCTCAACATTAGAAAAAGCTCCAAAAATTGGATTCCAGCCCTCAAACCCTACAATGGGACTTAATTAACCTCACCTTCAAGGTGTACAATAATAGAGAAGAGTTGCAATTACTTTCCTCTGCTGTAAGAGAAATCCCAGTCATATCTCCAGCACACAAAAACGTCAAAACACCTAAGCCATAGGAGTCAGGCATTCCTCCAGGACCTCCTCCCCAAGGATCTTGCTTCAAGTGCCGGAAATCTGCTCACTGGGCCAAGCAATGCCCACAGCCCGGGATTCCTCCTAAGTCGTGTCCCATCTGTGCGGGACCCCACTGGAAATTGGACTCTCCACCTGGCCCAAGGCTCTGACTGACTCCTTCCCAGATCTTCTCAGCTTACAGGCTAAAGACTGACACTGCCTGATCACCTTGGAAGCCTCCTGGACCATCACAGATGTTTTTGTTAACTCTTACAGTGGAGGATAAGTCTGTCCCCTTCTTAATCGATACGGAGGCTACCAACTCCACATTACCTTTTTTCAAGGGCCTGTTTGCCTTGCCTCCATAACTGTTGTGGGTATTGACGTCCAGGCTTCTAAACCTCTTAAAACTCCCCCACTCTGGTGCCAACTTGAACACCAAGTTATTTTATACACTCATTTTTAGTTATCCCCACCTGCCTAGTTCCCACACCTCATTGCCACCTTTTCCCCAGTTCAAAGCCTCCTTCGCATCCTCCCCTTGTGTCTCCCCACCTTCATCCATAGGTATAGGATATCTCTACTCCCTTCTTGGTGACAGATGATGCACCCCTTACTATCCCATTAAAACCTAATCACCCTTACCCAACTCAATGCCAATATCCCATCCCACATCATGCTTTAAAAGGATTAGAGCCTGTTATCACTCGTCTGTTACAGCATAACCTTTTAAAGCCTATAAACTCTCCTTACAATTACCCCATTTTACCTGTTCAAAAACTGGACAAGCCTTACAGGTTAGTTCAGGATCTGCACCTTATTAACCAAATTGTCTTGCCTATCCACCCCGTGGTGCCAAAGCCATATACTCTACTATCCTCCATACCTCCCTCCAAAACCCCTCCATAACCCATTATTCTGTTCTAGATCTCAAACATGCTTTCTTCACTATTCCTTGCACCCTTCATCCCAGCCTCTCTTTGCTTTCACTTGGACTGACCCTGACACCCATCAGGCTCAGCAAATTACCTGGGCTGTACTGCTGCAAGGCTTCACAGACAGCCCCCATTACTTCAGTTAAGCCCAAATTTCTTCCTCATCCATTACCTATCTTGACATAATTCTAAATGAAAATACACATAGTCTTCCTGCTGATCGTGTCCGGCTAATCTCCCAAACCCAAACCCCTTCTACAAAACAACAGGATTTAAATATTAATTATCATACAAGGTCGACCAGACCTAGGAGGAACTCTCTTCAGGACAGAACAATAGATGGTTCCTACCAGGTGACTGAGAAAAGTCCAATGGGTATTCAGTAATTGATACGGAGACTCTTGTGGAAGCAGAGTTAAAAAAATGCCAATAATCGGTCTCCTCAAATGTGCGAGTTGTTTGCACTCAGCCAAGCCTTAAAGTACTTAACAGAATCAAAGACTACCTCAATCCTGACTCAAAAGGTTAACTACACCCTCTCTGAAACAAATTTGCATAAGAGCTGTTTATAGGAATGCATCTTGATGAGACAATTGGGTTGTTATGAAATACTCAGGAATCCAGTCCAGCTCTAAGACTCACCCCTGAGCGCACAGGCAATATTGGGCATGCTGGTAAAAGACCACTAGAATCCAGCAGCCCGGACCCCTTTCTTTGTGGTCAAGAAAGGCGGGAAAATAGGTGCAGGACTGCTACCTCAGTGAGCATAACTAATCTGATAAGCAGAGGTCCATAGGTAGTTACGCACCCTGTAAAGGAGTAAGCATTAGGACCGTAGAGCACGCTCTAGGACTAATGCTTCTCAGAAAATGACTAGGGATGCTGGCATCCCTATGTTCTTTTTTCAGATGGAAAACGTTTCCCACAAGGCAAAAACACCCCTAAGAGATATTCTGGAGAATTAGGACCAATTTGACCTTCAGACGCTAAGAAAGAAACGACTTACATTCTTCTGCAGTACTGCCTGGCCATGATATCCTTTTTAAGGGGGAGAAACCTGGCCTCCTGAGGGAAGTATAAATTATAACACCATCTTACAGCTAGACCTGTTTTGTAGAAAAGAAGGCAAACGGAGTGAAGTGCCATATGTACACACTTTCTTTTCATTAAGAGATAACTTGCAATTTTGTAAAAAATGTGATTTGTGCCCTACAGGAAGCCCTCAGAGTCTACCTCGCTATCCCAGCGCCCCCTGACTCCTTCCCCAACTAATAAGAACTCCCCTCCCTTTCAACCCATTCAGTCCAAAAGGAGATAGACAAAGGGGTAAACAATGAACCGGAGTGCCAATACTCCCCAAATATGCCCCCTCCAAGCAGTGGGAGGAGGAGAATTCTGCCATGCCAGAGTACATGTACCGTCTTCTCTCTCAGAGTTAAAACAAATTAAAATAGACTTAGGTAAATTCTCAGATAACCCTAATGGACTCCTTTCCTTCCTAGGCATGGTTAGGTACTTCCGTCTTTGGATACCTAGTTTTACCATCCTGACTAAACCATTACGTAAACTCACAAAAGCAAACCTAGCTGACCCCATAGATCCTAAATCCTTCCCCCACTCTTCTTTCTGTTCCTTAAAAACAGCCCTAGAAGCTGCCCCAACACTAGCTCTCCCTAACTCATCCCAACCCTTTTCCTTACACACAGTCAAAGTGCAGGGCTGTGCAGTTGGAACTCTTACACAAGAACCAGGACCATTCCCCGTAGCCTTTCTGTCCAAACAACTTGACCTTACTGTTTTATCCTAGCCCTCGTGTCTGCATGTGGTGGCTGCTGCCACCTTAATACTTTTAGAAGCCCTCAAAATCACAAACTATGCTCAATTCAATCTCTATAGTTCTTGTAACTTCCAAAATCTATTTTCTTCCTCACGTCTGACACATACTTTTCTGCTCCCCGGCTCCTTTCGGCTATACTCACTCTTTGTGGAGTCTCCTACAATTACCAGTGTTTCTGGCCCAACTCAATCCAACCTCCCACATTTTTCCTGATACCACATCTGACCCCCATGACTGTATCTCCCTGATCCACCTGACGTTCATTCCATTTCCCCACATTTCCTTCTTTCCTGTTCCTCACCCTTTTCACACTTGGTTTATTAATGGCAGTTCCACCAGGCCTAATTGCCACACATCAGCAAAGGCAGGCTATACTATAGTATCTTCCACAGCTATCATTCAGGCTACTGCTCTGCCCCCCTCCACTACCTCTCAGCAAGCAAAACTTATAGCCTTAATTTGGACCCTCACTCTTGTAAAGGGACTGTGCGTTAATATTTATAGTGACCCCATATCCTGCATCACCATGCTGTTTTATGAGCTGAAAGGTTTCCTCACTACACAAGGGTCCTCCATCATTAATGCTTCTTTAATAACAGCTCTTCTCCAGGCTGCTTTACATCCAAAGGAACCTGGAGTCATACACTGCAAGGGCCATCAAAAGGCATCAGATCCCATCGCTCAGGGCAATGCTTATGCTGATAAGGTAGCTAAAAAAGCAGCTAGCATTCCAACTTCTATCCCTCATGGCAGTTTTTCTCCTTCTCATTGGTCACTCCTATTACTGGTGTCCTTGGATGAGGACAACATCTCCTTCCATTCTGTTCTATCATCATTTCATAACCTCTTCCATGTAGGCTACAAGCCGTTAACCTGGTCTTAGAACCTCTCACTTCCTTTCCATTGTGGAAATGTATCCTCAAGGAAATTACTTCTCAGTGTTCCATCTGCTATTTTACTACTCCTCAGGGATTATTCAGGCCCCCTCTCTTCCTTACACATTAAGTTCAGGGATTCGCCCCCACCCAGGACTGGAAAATTGACTTTACTTACATACCTTGAGTCAGGAAACATGTCTGGGTAGACACTTTCACTGGATGGGTAGAAGCCTTTCCCACAGGGTCTGAAAAGGCCACCACGGTCATTTCTTCCCTTTTGTCAGACATAATTCCTCAGTTTGGCCTTCCCACCTCTATACAGTCCAATAAAGGACTGGCCTTTGTTAGTCAAATCACCCAAGCAGTTTCTCAGGCTCTTGGTATTTAGTGGCTCCTGGTTTTACCTCAAATTGCCACCCTTAAGTCTCTCTTTAAGTGGATAGAAGATTTTCAGTGACAAAGTACACTCCAATACTTTCACCCTGATGAAGTCCTATTCTATACTTTTATATTCTTATTCTCATTCCTGTTCTTATGCCACCCGCTACCTCTCCCCAGCTATCCCCACTACACCATCGATCTCACTCTCTCCTAGCCATTTCTAATCCTTCTTTAATAAACAATTGCTGTCTTTGCATTTCTCTTTCCTCCAAAATCATTTAATACCTGTTTTTCTCCTCTTATTTGGACCTGTGTCTTTTGTTTAGTTTCTCAATTCATACAAAACTGCAGTCAGGCCATCACCAATAATTCTACGTGACACATGCTCTTTCCAAAAACCTCACAATATCACCCCTTACCTCAAAATCTTTCTTCAGTTTAGTCTCTCCCACTCTAGGTTCCCACGCCGCCCCTCTTCCCACTCGAAGCAGCCCTGAGAAGTATCACCCATTATCTCTCCATACCACCCCCAAAATTTTGCCACCCCAATACTTTACCACTGTTTTGTTTTATTTTTCTTATTAATATAAGTAACAAGAATGTCAGGCCTCTGAGTCCAAACTAAGCCGTCATATCCCCAGTAACCTGCAGGTACACTTCCAGATGGCCTGAAGCTACTGAAGATGCATAGAAGTGAAAATAGCTTAACTGATGACATTCCACCATTGTGATTTGTTTCTACCCCACCCTAACTGATCAATGTTCTTTATAATCTCCCCAACCCTTAAGAAGTTTCTTTGTAATTCTCCTCACCCTTGAGATTGTACTTGGTGAGCTTCGCTCCCTGCCCCTAAAACATTGCTCTTAACTTCACTGCCTATCCCAAAACTTATGAGAACAAATGATAATCCCACCACCGTTTGCTGACTCCTTTTTCAGACTCAGCCCGCCTGCACCCAGGTTAAATAAACAGCCATGTTGCTCACACAAAGCCTGTTTGGTGATCTCTTCATACGGATGCATGAAACGATCGTTGTTTGTCTAAATTTTTTTCTCAATATAATTTCCATATGGGTCAAGTTTAGCCATAATTCAAGTTAATCTTCTGCTCATAAAACTTCAAATGATTTTAGATGTCACTAACTTCCTTGAAATGATCTATAACGGTCCATACAAATTATCCCCTTCTTCCTCAACAATCTCAAAACCTAATACTCTCCAATTTGCTGGCTGTATTTCAGCTGTATTGGCCTCCTTGTTTATTCATGAACATAGTGAGAACACAGAAAAATATAGTCTGAATAAATAAATATGTATGTAACACTTTTGAGTTCTTATTGCACATCTTACAACTTTTAAACACTTTTAATATGTACCTGTTATGCACATAGTTCATATTTTCCAATGAATAGAGATCTATTTAATTCCCTAAGGAGAAAACGACCAGGATAGTAAAAGTTATTCAAATAGAATGTGAAAGAGTGTGAGCATTGAAGAAAGAATGTTGGCGTAAGATCACATGGTCAGATCCAAAGATATTTAGTATACTGCAAGGCAACAATAATCTTAAAATTCTTTGAAGTTTATTTTTTAACTGAATGGCTTGCATCTCTAGTGAACACAATTTAATACACCTTTACAGAGTAAATAGCTAACGAAGTACATCCTCTAGAGAATTTAATAATCCTGAAGTTCATCAGTAAGTCAAGGCTCCATTTGCATACTTGAAATGTCACTCAACCATCATTTTGCATTATTTTCAAGTTATTGAAATATTTCTTAACAATGAATACAGTTTTAATGCACACTTTAAGGTTGTGAAAACTGAAGAATGAAAAGACTGGATCACTTGCCCAAGATCACTTTTGAGTTAAGGTCAGAGCCAAGGTTTGAATGCAGAAATGTGGTTCCAGAGACATTTCTCTTAATAACGATAGGATGCTAACATCATTTTGCAATAAGGCACCCTAATTGAAAAAGTAAAGGTCAGATAAACTGAGGGAACAACCCCCCCCCCCCCCCCCACCAAACATAGTGAACAAAAAGTGTTTTTCTTTCTTATGTCAATGTTCAGGGCAAGGGATGTTCATTTTAACGTCACTCATGTTGTTACCTTTCTGGTCACCTAGATGGGGAAAAGTCCATGGAGGAGTGAGTGTCTGTGTGGATATGAAATTTTTATGCACTGATCAAAACACATATCACTGCAACTGTTTTTTTCACACAAAAATCTGTGGTGTGTCCTTGTCTAACTGCAGGAATCAGAGAACTGTAGTTTAGCTACAGGCATAGAGTAGGGGGTAGAGGTGAATACTGCTTAACAGCTAGTAGTTTAAACTACTTTTATACATGTTGACTTGAAACTTGTTACTTAACTTAATCATATATTATCAACATCTCATGCTCACAAATAAATATATTTATAATAATTTTAATTTTTTGTTTTATTATTTTAAAAATCTCTATATTGTTTCATTATATTTATACTTTCAGTCATTTATATTTTTCTGAATTTGCTAAGAGTGCTGCAATAGGTATCCCTACAGCTAAACTTTTGAATACATTCATAAAAACCTTTTGGAATAAAGTTTATTAAATGTGACATTGTCGGGTAATGTCCTGTAAACATTTATATTTTACATTTTGCTAAAGTATGGTCTCACTATCAAAGCAAGAGTGCTTTAAGTACGTCCTTATTGAAACTACACAGAATAATTTTTAAGATTTTCTATTTGATCATTTAACTGGGGAAATATTGTATCTTCCTATTTTATCTATACTTAATACCATTGACAATAATTAAATCATTAATTTGCCCCTAAGCAATCATTGTAATTTTTCTCTTGTGACTTGATGTTTTATCACATTTGCCTTTGCTGGAAGGTCACCATTTTTAAGTGCTCTTTATGTTTATATTTATATAAAAATAATAATTATTTATCTTAAAAACTGTAGTTGTTTTTATCCCAATTTTTTAATTTTTTAATGTATGTTTGTAGGTAATTTAGTATTCTGTCAATTTAAGTGGCACAGAATACCAAAAAGACAACATATACAAATATATAAATAAATAATTATTAGAGTAAATAAATTATGCTAATATTATTTTATGCTTTATTTACAAATATTAAATTTATTTCTATAACCATTGGTATATATTTCTCTGTGGATTATCTTAGTGGTCCTAGCTCTTTATTTATTTATCCTAGGTCATGGAATATATCCATGACCTTTGTCATATGACTTTGATGTATATGGTATATTTTATTTTTGAAAGTTGTCTTTCCATAATAACATGTTTCATCTTCCATACACTGGTACATAATGATTTTGCCACCTTTCATCAAGAGGTGAATTCTACTTCTTCTCCCACTGAATCAAGTCTGATGTAATAGCCATCTTGGAATCAATAGAATGTGGCAGATTATACACATCATGACCAGGACAGACAAGTGCATGCAACTTCTGACTGATTCTCACTGGATGTTTTCTTTGGAGCAAGAAATCCCTACGTAGAAATCTGATGTCTCTGGAAACATATCGTGCAGAGCTGGTCATATCTAGGCATTCTGGTTAATAGTGCTAGCTGAGAACAAACTTGTTGCCATCTTAGTGCAAGTGTCTGACAGTTTAATCCAATCAACATGGACCTTCAAGGCGAGGCAACTCACCAGCTGAGCTGCACACGGTGCACCCATTTGACACCAGGAAAAGTAGGGGAATTGTCAGGCCAGTCTGATCTATAGTTCAGATATTCAGAATCCATGATGTATAATAAAATGTTGGTTGTTTTATGCCATTATAATTGGGACCAATTTGTTATGCAGTAGTGAAAACTAGAATATAACATCTTCTCAATTTGACTCCGTTTGGCTTTTTTGATTAATAGGTTGTTAGCAGACATAATATATCTGCTAGTGTTTTTGTCCTTCTAAGGACATCACCATTAGAAGGATGTACCTGTGTTAGTCCACTGTTTTCAACTAGGTGGGGAGGCATACATATCACCAAACTGGTGCAACTAAGCTCAGCAGATAATCTTAACTTACAGTGCAGAGCCAGTCAGTGAACAGCTACATGCGTCAGCCCATTAACCCATAGACCCTTGAGCAAGTTCAGTTAGAATCAGCAGACAGCAGTCAGGTTTGCCTGAACTCTGGCCATTATACAGATGTGTTTTGTTTTGATTTGTTTTGTATTTTAGTAATGACTGACTAATACATATTCCAATAAGATTTCTTACTAACCATAAATTATTTGAGGTCAAACACTTTGGTATGTTATTTTATCATATTATACATACTCCTGTGAATATAAGAAAACCCATTAAATTTGTTTAACTGAATTTACAGTGTCTTATACCGCAGTGTATTCAATTTTAAACATTTATAGTTTTCTCCAGCTTTAAGAGCACGTAATTGCATATGTTTAGCTATGCCCTTGGTTTTATTCTAACAATGGCAATACATGTTTACGAATATAGTTAAATGGTATTTAGGGTGTACAGGCAGCTTAAGTACATTATTCTGGATAATGTAGAACAACGTAAGTCAGCAAAACTGCAATCCAATCAGTGTAGTATGTAAAGAAATGTTAAGATTCACTAAAATTTGCAAAAAGATTGTCGTGATAAATAGAATCTAAATGCTTACAGCTTGTGTGTAATATAAATATCTCTTTTAGAGGGAGAGATAGAAGTTAGAGCTAAAAGATTTTGGTTTAATCTTCATTATAGAAAAAAAATAGAGGCAACGTAGACAACTTGTATAGTGTATCTTTATCTTCATTTTCTTATTAGCTTTTAATAATACCTTCCCTTCTGCGTGTACACTTCTTTGTGTATGTGTGTATGTGTGATGAAGATAAGTGAGTAAAGACAATAGTAAAGCAGGCACAATTCCTCTACTGAAAGTAAGATAGACATTGTTAAGGAAAGTGATGATGTGATTAGAAATTGGTTTTTCTCAATGATAAAGCACTTGCATATCATTTGTGTCTCAATATATTTATAAATATATTGATGAACAAAGACTCCCCAAATCTGTTACTCTATACCGACCCCAGAGAAATTCAGGAAAATTCTGGACTCAAAAAAATAGCTATTAACATCACCTTTACCCATATACTATGTGAGGTAGGCATCCCCCCACCTCCATTTGTTTTGGGTCCTCTGCACGACAGACCACTCTTAAAAGCTGGCTGAGTGGAGCTTTATTTCCTTATTCAACAGATATATCTTGTGAGGACATCTAAAGTTAGTGGTAGAGCGTCGTCAGACTTGATGAAATGAATGTATTCTTCCACTAAGTCCAGGTATGTTCTTGTGAACTCAATTCTTCAAAGTTTTAAATGTTCAACAGAATTGATAAGGCTATCTAGTATGAGCTACAAACATAGTAGCACGAATCAACATATTTATATTGCAATCTAGAAGCAAATTTTCTTACTAGACCAGAAACCATACGATAATATAAATATTTACTGTGGAAGAGATTAGACTAGAAATTAATGTACGTGATTAAAAATTTAAAAAGCAGAAGCTTAGTGGTTTCTACTTTGCCATGATTCTTTGAGTGTCTAAAATCCTTTTGGGAGAATTAAAACTAAATTTGAAGTCATTCCCTGCCAGTTATTCATGGGAGCATAGTTTTTTTTTTTTTTTTTTCTCCAAATACACCAAATGTACACCAGTTTACAAAAGCAAGGCCTTGTCTTCTCCCAAGGAGAATAATATTTAATGCTCTCTAGTAACTTAGAATATTTTAGAAATATGAGAAACATTAAATCATAAAATGTCTTCACTCTGGATTTTTCTAAATTTCTTTAGCTCTACCTTAGCTATCTCTTGTAAATTAAAATCTTATATTTTCATTGTGACTAAAATTTATATATTACTGGCATCCTGTTAAATTTAATTTGAATTCTATTAAAACACACAACTCACTTTCTTTGGTATATATGTTATACACTATAAGAAAGACTATCTATGCTAAGTTAATTTCCTTGCAATTCTTGATTTCCAGTCTTCTGCTCTTATTTCTACATTGATAAATCACTATCCTGATTGTAATCCTCTTTCTTGTAGATTTTCTCTAGCATTGATATTGTAAGAAAACATTCTATAGTTTGTTATTCTAGAACTTATTTTATTAGTAACTTTGGTTTCCCAAGAGAATCTGCTTTAACTGAACATGGGGTACAGTAGCAATTTTCCCAGTTTTTTACTCAGATGATTAGTATCCAATCAATCCTTTTTTAAAAAAGAAATTTTAACTTTTATTTTAGATTCAGGAGTACATGTGGAGGATTGTTACATTGGTATTGTCACAAGCATCTGTGTGAAGAGACCACCAAACAGGCTTCATGGGATCAATAAAGCCTTTTAATCACCTGGGTGCAGGTGGATTAAGTCTGAAAAGAGAGTCAGCGAAGGGAGATGGGGTGGGACCGTTTTATAGGATTTGGGTGGGTAGTGGAAAATTACAGTCAAAGGGGGTTTTTCTCTTGCAGGTAGGGGTGGGGTTCACAAGGTGCTCAGCGGGGGAGCTTCTGAGTCAGGAGAAGGAATTTCACAAGGTAATATCATCAGTTAAGGCAGGAACCAGCCATTTTCACTTCTTCTGTGATTCTTCACTTGCTTCAGGCCATCTGGACTTATACCTGCAGGCTTGGGCTCAGAGGCCTGACAGGTGTATTGTATAATGAATAGGTTTGGAGTATGATTGATCCTGTCACCCAGGCAGTGAGCATATTATCCAATAGATAATATGCCTCAGTCACCACTCCTTCCTTTTCTAGTAGTACCTGGTATCTATTGTACCATCTTTATGTTCGTATGTATACAATGCTTATCTTCCACTTACAAGCGAGCACATGTGGGATTTGGTTTTCTGTTCTTGTGTTAATTTGTTAGCATAATAACCTCCAGCTGCATCTGTGTTGTTGCAAGGGACATGATTTTGTCCTTTTTGATGGCTGCATAGTATTCCATGGTGCATATGTACAACATTTTCTTTGTCTAGCCCACCACTAATGGACATCTTAGTTGATTCCATGTCTTTGCTATTGTGAATAGAGCTGTGATAAACATATGACTACATGTTCTTCTGGCAGAATGATTTGTTTTCTTTTCGGTATATACCTAGTAATAAGATTGCTAGGTCAAATGGTAGTTCTGTGTTCTTTGAGAAATCACCAAACATCTTTCAACAGTGGTTGCACTAATTTTCACTCCCACCAACAGCGTATAACCATTCCTTTTTCTCTGCAGTCTCATCAGCATCAGTTGTTTTTTGACTTTTTAATAATTACCATCTTACTGGTGTGAGATAGTATCTCACTGCAGTTTTGATTTGCATTTTTCTAATGATTAGTGATGAGTATTTTTTCATGTTTGTTGGCTGTTTCTATTTCTTTTCTTTAAAAATTGATTTAAAGGAATTTATTTTTGTTTTTGTTTTGTTTTTCTATATTTCTTCTTTTTTTAAAAAAAAGGATACGTGTGCAGAAGCTGCAGGTTTGTTACACAGGTATACATACACCATGGGCTGCAGCATCTATTGACCTGTCATCTAAGTTCTCTCCCCTAGCCCCCCAACCCCCAACAGGCCCTGGAGTGTGTTGTTCCCTTCCACCTGCCCACGTGTTTTCGTTGTTCAACACCCACTTATGAGTGAGAACATGCGGTGTTTGGTTTTCTGTTCCTGTGTTAGTTTGCTGAGGATGATGGTTTCCAGCTTCACTGGGAAGTGTCAGTTCATATTTGTATTAGTCAGCGTTCTCTAGAGGGACAGAACTAATGGAATACATATATATGTCCATATATGTATACCATTGGGTACATATAGCCCATGAATTAGTGTGTGTGTGTGTGTATGTGTGTGCATATACACACACATATAAAGTATATATATAAACATATGCATATATAAAGTGTGTATATATATATAGGTGTGCTTATTAAATATTATAAAGGGAGTGTGTGTGCATATATATATATGAGTTAAGTATTAATTTACATGATCATAAGGTCCCACAATAAGCTGTCTGCAACCTAAGGAGCAAGGAAATCCAGTCCAAGTCCCCAAACTGAAGAACTTGGAGTCCAATGTTCGAGGGCAGGAAGCATCCGGCATGGGAGAAAGATATAGGCTGGGAGGCTTGGCGGGTCTCTCCTTTTCATGTTTCTCTACCTGCTTTGTATTTGCTGGCAGATGCTTAGATTGTGCCCTCCAGATAAACGGTGGATCTGCCTTTTCCAGCCCATTGACTCCAATGTTACTCTCTTTTGGCAACACCCTCACAGACACACCCAGGGTCAATAGTTTGTATCCTTCAATCCAGTTAAGTTGACACTGAGTATTAACCATGACAATGTTCTTTGCCCATTTTTAATGGGGTAATTTGTTTTTTGCTTGTTGTTTAAGTTTCTCATAGATTCTGAATATTAGACCTTTGTCAGAAACACAGTCTGTGAATATTTTCTGCATTTTGTAGATTGTTTACTTTGTTGATAGTTCCCTTTTCTGTGAGAATGTTCTTTAGTTTCCTTAGGTCCAACTTACCCATTTGTATTTTTGTTACAATTTCTTTTGAGACTTTAGACATTTATTCTTTGGGAAGGCCAATGTCAGCTTCCAAGAATGAATTAGAAGCTTCTCTTCTTAGATTTTTTGGAATCCTTTTAGGAGAATTGGTACCAGTTCTTTGTAGATGCATTTTGAACACCTCTATGTACGCAACTTAGAAAATCAAGAGGAAATGGATCAATTTTTGGAAATGCAACCTCCCAAGATTGAACCAGGAAGAATGTGAAAACGTGTATAGAACAATAGCAAGTTCTGAAATTGAATCAGTCATGAAAAAACCTACCAACTTGAAAAAAAAAAAAAAAATCCCTGGTCCAGATGGATTCCTAGCCAAATTCCACCAATAAATCTTCATCAATATATTCGTCCACATATGCCTTTTTTTTTTTTAACTATTTCCTAGATTATTCTAAATATTCATCCATTTTTGGGAGCCAATGCTTTGGAGTTATTTTTGCTAGTGGTAAAACAATTCATTAATAAACACAAAGCAGAAAAAACACAAACAACTTTCCCTAAGTCATCCAGATGTTCAGTCAGTGTTAATACCTAGATTTCTATTTCATTTCCTTCTGATATTTCTCACATCAGAAAAGGAAGTGAAGAAGGAGAAACAGAAAACACCAAGAAGTAAAATGAATGGAAAGCTTATGTTCTTTTATTAGGACAATGTTGTGAACTGAATGTTTGTATACGTCCAAAATTTATATGTTGAAATCCTAATTCTCATAGTGATGGTATTGGGAGGTAGAGCCTTTGGAAATAATTAGGTACATCTCTCACAAATGGAATTTCTTGCCTCATAACAACAGACACGGGAGCTTGCCTTCTCTCTATCTCAGCTCTCTACCAGGTGAGGTTACAACAATGAAGATGATCTTCTACAAGCCAGGAAGCAGACCCTCTGCAGACGCTGGATCTGCTGCTACCATGATCTTGGACTTCCCGGGCTCCAGAGCTATGAGAAATTAATGTTTGTTGTTATAAGCCCCCATCCCCCAGTCTAGGATAATTTGTTACAGTAGCCTGAATTGATTAATACAGACAGTTACCTACTTCCTTTTAATGTTTCACAGCTTAACGGATATTGACCACTCACTATGTGTCAATCTTGATTTTTTTTGTTGTTGCTATCTTTAATTCCATAGCATGCCGTTTTGGAACTATCATGTTTTCCTCCCTAATCTTTAACCTATCACATACCACAACAGTAATAGTTGATCTAAAAATAGTATGCTATGGCTTCAAATACTTGATTTTTGTCTTTAATGAGCAATACTAAACCCAAGTATTTCAACTTACACTATTAAATTGATTACATAGTTACCTGATTTGCAGCAATGAGCCATTATTGAAAGGAAAATATTTTACTGTTCTGTTGCTAATTGCTTTTGTGTTCTATATTTGATATAATGACAAATCCACTTAATATTCTTCCATTTTGTGACCGTTGTGCCTTTTATACTGAAGTATTTGTTTTAAATACAGAGGTGAACCGCTCTTCCTTCTCGTATTTCCCATGTAGAAATTGGATCTCTGACTTGCTAGCTTTCGGGGGATAAACAATTATACACAGAATTGTTGAACATGTCATTTGCTGACCTTGAAGTAGAAAGGACAAAAGCTATTTTTCCAGCAAATATGTTGAATGATGAATGATTGAATTTTACTGATACTTTTACCTGTTATTAGAAGACACATACATATGCTATCCCATTTTTACTCTACTTTCCCTTCACTAAATTGTAATAGAGTAATTATAAAAAGCCATAAGTATTCTATGCACAATCAAAGGCACTTTAAAGAGTAAGATGGTATATTTGAAGAAGAAGAAAAGAATTTGACTATTTTTATCATATGCTTTGACTTAATCTTCACTATCTCTCATTGAGAATTCTCCAATTGTGGTAACATCTGCATCTGGATAATTTATTATTTTTCCACAAGTCAACAATATTCAAAACAGAAACATTTTGCATATTGAATATTCAACTAAACAAACTATCATTTTGTGCTTTCTTGACTGTCTTCACAAAATAAAATCATTTTGTTTCCTTAAAATCCAACAATTGTAATTGCAAACCAGTTTATGACTATCTTCATCAAAACTGTCACTATATTAATTGTTGAGCATATAAGCAACTTTTCATAAAGTGATTACATTGTTTAAGATATGATGAGGAGAAATGGCATTTCAATAGATAATAAACCTCATTTTCCCCCCACAACAAAAATAATGCTTTCTGATTTTCATTATAGATATGAAATTGTCTGTACAAAAGAAATGGGATCCTTTCTTTACATGCATACTTCATCAATTTAGTTCAACAAACTTCTGAGTTTACTTTTGAGGCTATTAATATTCACATAGCATGTAGAACTTAAACTTTATAATGTACTTTCATTATACATATTCAAAAACTGTTCATTTGCTTACGACTAGTTTATATTAAGTGTTTAAAGCTATATCAATAAGCACATTGAGTGTTATAAATTACTAACTTCTAGCATACATAAACATGTCATGCTTAGAGTTCATAGCATTTCTCTAACCTTATTTTAGTTATGAAGAAAAGAAAACTTGAGGCCTAGGAACACAATTAATAAATGTGAAAGCAGGATTTGAATACAGACTAGCTGAAAACATAATCTGAGGTTTGTTCCATTAGACCATGCTGCTTTCCTTTTCTCTACTAATAAATGTTACAAAATGAACTGGTATTGTAGAACGACAGATGTAACAACAACTATAATAATGAAACTCATTTATAGATTCGTGTTATGTGTCTGATATGCAGCAACTTGCATATCAGTATTATAACTTCATAAATGAAAAAAAAAAAATCAGAGCAGAAGTTAAGTGAACCTGCCCAAAGCGTGTTTTAAAAATAAAAGAACATGGAGTCTTACTTTCCACAGAGTTCAAATTAATTCTCCATACAGTAAATTCAATTACTCAGAATGCTATAAGGGGTATGAGAAATCTTGGTTAATTATTATATTTCCTAGAGAATATGAGGATTCGCCATTTGAACAGTCTTGGAGCATAATAAAATTAGTTCAGTGCTAAACTCTGTTAAACATTATTTTCAAAGAGCCAGAAAATATACTGGAATCTTAGAGTTCCTTAGAGTTATTATTATGAACAAGAATTATCAGTATTTAGCATGTATGGAGTTTGAGAAGGCTAAGATAATTGAGGGAAGTAGAATTCCAAATGAACTGACTTTTACTGACTGTAGTTAGGTGTTAATCACTAGGACTCTAGGGTACTATTTAGCATATTTCTTTTGCAGTGGGTTAAAGAAGGCCTCAATGCCCCACTAAAAGCAGTTTAGTTTTCTAAGTACAAAAATTACCACCAAGATAAACTTGGCAATGGAAAAGAATTAAGTAGCTATTATTATATCCACCCTTTTTTTTTTTTTTTTTTTTTTTGAGAGAGCGCCCCCCCCCCCGGGTTTAGGCCATTCTCCCGCCTCAGCCTCCCGAGTAGCTGGGACTACAGGCGCCCGCCACCTCGCCTGGCTAGTTTTTTTTTGTGTGTGTATTTTTTAGTAGAGACGGTGTTTCACCGTGTTCGCCAGGATGGTCTCCATCTCCTGACCTCGTGATCCGCCTGCCTCGGCCTCCCAAAGTATTATATCCACTCTTATTGGTTAGCACAAACTATGTACCAATATTATTTCCTATTTAAATAAACTCTCTTGTAAATTTACACACTGAAATAATATAGGTCCATTACATCTCATACTATTGCAGCCTATTACACTTACAAGATATATAGATCTATGCATACACACAAACACACATTTAATTTCTAGGTATGAAAATACAAATATAGATATCAATACTGACATACTTTCTGTGTGAAAATAATTGTTATTTAGTAAGTCAACATTCCAAGTAACACATTGTGTGTAATAAACTGAAATTAAAAGTCAGTTTGTTTCATCTGCTCCATACGAACATATACATATATTGTCATTATACTAAATCTGTCATTTTATTATATATAGGGCAATCATTTTTTCCATGTGCTAATTAAAAGCATCAATTTATATAATATTTTTTGAAACAAATTTGACCATAGATTAAAGAATGATAATAATGACTGATACTATTTTGTACATGTTATTTATTTGCATTAAAATAATTTAAATTTTATAATTTTAGTTTCAGGTAAGCACAATAACTTCCAACCCATTTTTCTAGTGTTGGAAATTTGAGATACCAAGAGTTTCAGTAACTCTGCTATGGATAGATCTTTCAAATGAGTAGAGGGAAAAAAATGGACACAGAAACAGTCACATTAATGGTAGGTAATAGACACATCCAGAACTCCCAAAGCATTCTTCTGTCTTTGGTATCATGGGTGTTAAAGCTGTTTGGAACAACAACAAAAAAAGCAACACACACACATCACACACCACACACACAGTCATATTTATGGAAGCTCATTTCATCTCTAGGACAGCAAAACTTCCTCTGGAGACTGGGAACTTGAGCCTTCAGATTCTTGAACCACCTTCTACCTTGATTTTCATTTGAAAAGGGAAAAATTGCCATTATCAGACAGCTGAAGGGGAGAAAAATATACTGGCATTCACATGTAAACACTGTGAGGTATGACCCGGACACATTAAACACTCTAAATTTCCCTTCTCCTTTACTAGCCACAGTTCTTGCATTTCTCATTATTTCTATCTCCATCCATTTTTTTTTTTTTCTGCATTGGATAAACATCACAAATACAATTATCCCTAGTGTCGGTTCTACTCTTCAGTATGATAAAAGCTATTTAAATCTTCCTTTTGCATTTAGTTTATTTTAAATCATTCTTTATCTCATTCATCTCCCTTTATATTTGATCTTTTAAAAAATAGCTTAGCTATTTGTCTCCTTTGATTCTTAGCTCCTGTTTTATAGATAAATCATCTACTCTCTTGATAACACTAAAAATGATGTCTCATGTTTATTTAGAAAGTATTATTTACCAGCCATTATGCTGAGCAAGGCTGCATCTTAACGACATGCCATATTTCATAGATAGGACCAAGAGATTTAGTAAATTGTCTAAGGTTACGCTGCAAAATTATAGAGTCAATTCAAACTAGGCTATATGAGCGGAATCCATGACTTTAACCACTATGGACAAATGTCTAACAATTTCCTTAAAATATGCCTCTCGTAATAATTCATTTCCAAATGCCTGCAGCTCTGTGATGAATTTTTTAAATCATTTTGTTTGTCCAATTTTGTTGATATTATTTTCTGTTTGTTTTTATCTGGATAAAAATACATTTTATCAAAACTTTCAGTTTCTCATTACTGATGATTCATCTCTAATTGTTCTTAGATTCTCTATGTCTCTGACTCAATGTTTTGATAAACAGCGATTGAATATGTTCTTGCCTTGTTGATTAGTTTACCTAAACACTGAATGAGTACACTTTCTATTGTGTACTGTTCCTGGAAATAGTTCTATGTCAGTCTGCACCTATTAATCCATTTTTTTAGCATGTGTTTTCCGCAAAAAAGGACAAAAGCAACTATGTGCATCATGTGTGAAAATAAAAAAAAATGTATATGTTTGAGTGAATATATTAATATCTTAAGATGCCAAATATCTAACCACTAATGTTTATTAAAAACATTTCTAACCTCAATACAAAATGGTTCCAATTTTAGTTTGTGCGCCATTATATTCTGCACATATTTCTACATATAATTATTGAATTAATTATGTCACCATGATAGTTCTTGAAAAAAAAATTTAATATCTGAAGAGATTCAGAATCATTTATATAACAATATATTTAAATGTCAATAAGTCTCCTTGAAGTTAATGCTACTATTTATGTATCTTCTTTTAGTTTAATATATGAAACAAATTTGACTTATTACTCTCCATTACTTTATGTTACTCAGTGACACTTGTATTCTTGTTTTGTATAAAAGACTTTATTCTTCAATGTAACAAAGTAAATACATTTTATGTTGTAAAACGCATCTGTAAAGATTTTTAAAGTATATTTAAAACTATTTAAAAAATAAAAAATATATTGAAAGTGTATAATTAACAATAGACTTGTACACAAGAAACATTATTTCACTTTAAATAATTTAATCTTCCTATAGAATAAGTGGACTTATTTTTATAAGTATATTTATGTTTACTGATGGCACTGCTTTTATAAGCACGAACCAGGTGTGCCAAAAGAAAATGTAAAACACATGCTTAAATATCTCTATGAGACAACTAAATATTAATACAAACTTTGTTATTTCCACAACAGTCACTGAACATGTTCATTGCACCTGGGGCAGTTTAGATGCAGGGAACCCAGGGTAAAGAGAGCAAATATTCTTATGCTAAATAACACCTAGAATTAGGAATACATTTGTTACATATTTATCAATGCCATGGTAAATATTCTTTGACAGTGACTATTCTAGAATTTGTATTTCTAAATAAAACTTGTTACTTTTCAAGTATGCAGAACCTTTATCTTGGATAAGTCAAATAAATTTATGTATGTATGTATTATATAAATCAAATGTTATCTATTTTATTTAAACATATATGTTTTAAATTTCTTTTTGATTTTCATTTCCTAAGATCAAATTATTCAAACAATTTAAGTATAAAACTACTTAAGATTTTAACAACTATGATCCTGCAAAACTCACAATATCATCTTGAAATTCTCAACTTGGGCAAAATAATATTGAATGTCCATTATTTTTCTAAAATAAATAATCATGTGAATTTATTCCAAACTGCATATTTATAAGTGACTATGTAACTTAAATTTAAGACTAAAATACTTTTGATATAGAATACAGTAATTTTACAAATAAAAGTGAATAAAATTGTTAAACTAGTTTATACTGCCCAGTAATATCGACTTTTTTAAACAATTATTAATTTTTTAAAAATATTCAAATATGACAATAATTTTTTTCTTTCATAAAAACTTAAATATTCACAACATTGTGAGTTTGGAAAAAGATAAAGAGAAAAAATGAAGAAAAGTGATCAAAAGACAACTCAAGCACAGAATAATCACAGCCTGTTAATAAGCCTGCCTAGCCCTGTGGCTGTTGCTAGAGCGCCAGGCCCTCAGCCTCATAATCAGCAGTTCAAAATCTCCTCCAGTTTCAAGATGTCCAAGGGGAGATTTTGGTGACCTCAAAGAAGACCTGGTGAGAATACTTGAAATACACAGTCTTGAACCTATCACAGGAATGAAAAGTCAGCAGGCTGTTTAGCTGCCTGACCAAGTGGTGAAGCTCAGAGGTCTTGGAGCTACTGCAGTATATCAGAGTGGGAGCTCAGTGTCTGAGCATCTTCATGTAGTGGGCCTGGAGGAAGGAGCCAGCAACTAGCTTGGAAGCTTTCTCCAGATGTAGTCTTATTCCTACATAGTCATCTCACATATAAAGCGTGATAAGGTCAATGTCTTCATATTGGCCTGGACACACCGAGCATATCTGAGCAAAAAATGGTAGGCAATGGGAAAGTTGATGTCAAATTTGAGGATTTGCAGGATACTGATTTCCATAGCAAGCATCTCATGTCACTGATAAATACCTTCACAGAGGTACAGGAAGTCATCCACACAAGATGGGCAGGGTTCTTCAAATTTTGCTGCCATCAAAAAGGCAGTGGGACCAAGGATTTGTAACCTATCCTTCGGGCACACTACCTCCATGAAGTAGTGATCCACTGGCTTCACTACCAAGGACCAGGTCTCCTGGTTCATCTCAAAAGACATCTGTATCTTCCCCAACCAGTTCACAAGAATGGCCCTCATGACACTGCTGATGTCAATCTTCCTGTTTATGTATTTTGTATGTATAAACTTTTCCTTTTTCTGTTTCATGTAACCAAAGATTTCCTTGGTATATATTGAGTTGGAAAATGGATCACTACGGTCCTTGTCAATATCTTCCAGAAGAGTCACCTCCTTCAATATTCTCTTGACCTTGCGTGAGTGAGGTTTATTGGAAGCACATCCACATGCACTGAACTTGGTGCATTTGAATTTCCCATGCTGGACATGGTGGCAGTGCTGTACTTGCCTATTCTTGATTCAGGGGCAGTGCTAGACACACATGGTTGATCCCAACTTGGGGGATCAAGAATGTTTTGAGAAAGGTGTCTTCCTTGCAGGTAGGACTCTTCTGTAGACCAAAGCCTCTTTGGTAGGACTCTTCCGTAGACCAAAGCCTCTTTGAAGGACAACTCTGTCTCAGTGGTGCGTTTCTTTTTCTTTTTCTTTTCTTTCTTTTTTTTTTTTTTTTAGACTAAGTCTTGCTTTTGTAAAAAGTCCAGGCTGAAGTGCAGAGGCACAATATCGGCTCACTGCAACCTCTGCCTCCTGGGTTCAAGCAATTCTCCTGCCTCAGCCTCTCGATTAGCTGGGATTACAGGTGCCTGCCACCACACTCGACTAATTTTTGTATTTTTAGTAGATACGGGGTTTCACCATTTTGGCTAGGCTGGTCTCAAACTCCTGACCTCAGGTGATCCACCCGTCTTGGTCTCCCAAAGTCCTGGGATTACAGGCATGAGCCACTGCCTCCACCCTCAGTTGTGTGTTTCTTATTCAAAGCTATTATCACATTGAAGAAGAATTCCTCATTGAAGGTAGGCTTTTCCTGCAAGGCTAATGGCTCTTGTTTAATATGCATTATTACAATCACAATTTAAAAATTTGAATTGTTTTAAACAACCTCATTAAAAAGTGGGCAAAGGACATGAACAGATGCTTTTCAAAGAAGACATGTGTGGCCAACAAGCATATGAAGAAAAGCTCAACATCACTGATCATTAGAGAAATACAAATCAAAACCACAATGAGATACCATCTCACACCTGTCAAAATGACTATTTTTAAAAAGTCAAAAAATAACAGATGCTGGGGAGGTTGTGGGGAAAAAGGAATGCTCATAAAATGTTGGTGGGAGTTTAAATTAGTTCATCCATTGTGGAAAAGTGTGGTGATTCCTCAAAGTCCTAAAGGCAGAGATATCATTCGTCCCAGTGATCTTATTACTGGGTCTATACCTGAAAGAATATTAATCATTCTATTATAAAGACTCCTCTTTTATCACCTTATAATTTTCAAAAGGTTAGTATAATTCTTATACAAATATAAAACAAGTATGCATCAAATATTTTATTTAACTCTGTTAATGAGGGGTAAATAAAATGCTATGATCAATTTAAGAAGTTCTTGAGAAATTGTATAAGTATATCTCAAAAACAAACAAGTATATAAATACAGACAGAGAGATATTTTACAAAAAGGGTTAGGCTAATATTGTTGGGTTAGATACAAAAGTGAATATGTCTTAATGCTTTACAAAAGAATAAACCTTAGAGGTTATCTGTTTCTGTGGACAGATTATTTGCATCTTCACCAGACAGATGTTTACAAGTTAAACTATGGCCCTACAGAGTTTTAAAAGAGGTAGGTGTATTAGTCAGGGTTCTCTAGAGAGACAGAACTAATGGAATAGATATATGTGTATGTGTGAGTGCGTGTGTGTATATATATATAGATAGTTTATTAAGTATTAATTCATATGATCACAAGGTTCCACCATTATCAACATCCCCCACCAGAGAGGTACATGTGTATGATGGATGTACATTGTCAAATCATGACCACTCAAACCCATAGCTTATTTTAAAGTTCACTGTAGGTATTACATAATCTACAGGTTTGGACAAATGTATAACAATATGTATTCATGTATATCATAAAAAGTATTTTCACATCCCTAAAGTCCGCCATTCTCTGCTTTTCAATCCCTCCTAATGCCCCCCAGACCATAGCAAACACTGATCTTTTTACAGTCTTGTACTTCCGTCTTTTCCAAAATATTGTATAGTTGGAGTTAGACAGTATGTAGCCTTTTCAGGTTGCCTTTTTACTCTTAGAAGTATGTATTTAAGCTTTTCCATGTCTTTTTTTGTGTGTGTCTTGATAGCTTTTTTCAGACCCTGAATAATACTCCATTGATTAGATGTACCATAGTTTATTTATCCATTTATCTACTAAAGGCCATCTTGGTTGTTTCCAAGTTTTTGCAATTACTAGTAAAGCTGCTACAGAGGTTTTTGTGTGGACATGACTATTCAGCTTCTTTGGGTAAATGCACGGGAGCACGATTGGTAAAAGTATGCTTGGCTTTATAAGAAACTGCTAATTGTTTTCCAAAATGGCTATACAATTATGTACTCCTGCCAGCCAGGGATGAGTGAGAGTTCCTGGTATTCTATCTACACCCGCTTCGGCATTTGGTGTAGTCAGTAGCTTCTCACTGTTCTCTTAATTTTCATTTCCCAGAAGACATTTGATGTGGAACGATTTTTCTATGTTTATTTACCATCTGTATAGTTTCATTAGTGATTTATCTCTTAAGGTCTTTGGCCCAGTTTGTACGTATTTATTTATTTAATTTATATTTTTGGAGACAGAGTCTCCCTGTCATCTGAGCTGGAGCCAGTGGCCTGATCTCAGCTCACTGAAACCTCTGCCTTCTGCGTCCAGTGGATTCTCCTGCCTCGGCCTCCTGGAGTATCTGGGATTACAGGTGCACACTGCCACACACGACTAGCTTTTTGTGTTTTAGTAGAGACAAGGTTTCACCATGTTGCCTAGGGTTGTCTCGAACTCTGGAGCTCAGGCATTTCGTCCATCTTGGCCTCCCAAAGTTCTGGGATTACACACTTGTGCCGACCTGGTCCGATTTTTAAATGAGTCTTTCTTTTGTTATTATGTTTTAAGGGTTCTTTGCATATTTTGGACAATAGTCCTTTATTCATTGTATCTTTTGCGAACATTTTCTCCCAGTCCTGTGGCTTGTCTTCCCATTCTCTTCACATTGTCCTCTGTAGAGCAGAAGGGTTTAATTTTAATGAAGTCTGGCTTGTCAATTATTTATTTTATGTATTGTGCCTTTGGTATTATATCTAAGAAGTTATCATACACAAGGTCATTTAGGTTCTCTCCTATGTTATCTTCTAGGAGTTTTATAGGTTTTCATATTACATGTAAGCCAATGATCACATTTGTGTTAGTTTTTGTGAAGGGTGTAAGCTGTGCCTAGGTTTTTTTTTTTTAAGATTGGGAACTACATTGGTATTTCTTCATATCTGCCTAATTCGGACACAAAAGTGTTGAACTAATTAGTCAGTAGAGTTATAGCCAATCGTGTATATATTAAAACATATCACAACCTTTAATCTTTATTAGTACATGAGAAATGTTAAAAACATGCAAAACTATTGGTAGAAACTGGCTAGACTGAGAACAATATTGATAACATTGAGTTATCATAAGAATGCTGATAAACTCTTAATTATATACACTTAAGTATCAAGCATTAATACTTAAGTAATTAAGTATGCTTAAGTAATACTTCAGTAATTAAGTATACATACTTAATTATATACATTTTCCCATGAAGTCCATTTTTAATGCCTTGTCATTCAAATGGAATTCTCTAGCTTTGAATATATAGATTTCTCTTTTTTTAAATTTGTTCTTTTCTATTAGTTTCTTCTGTCAGACTTGCAACTGTTAAGTCTTACTATTCTATCACTTGATGTTTACATAAATTCTCCTTTCAGAATGTTTTTGTTAATAAAAGGCAATGCTTAGAAAGTAGATACAAATTCTTAAAATAAAAATTACAATAGAATAAAAAGGTTTTGTTTGCTCTTAGGTGCTTGATGAACAAATAAATGGGACTTAGTCATTGCATATTTTAACAATTGTGTTCTATACTTCGAGTTTATGTGACAAATTTCTTGATTGCCAGATAGAGCATACAGTAATTATACATAAATACATGTAATTGTATTAGCAACTGAGTTTCTGATAGATTATTTCACATAGAAACAAGATGAAATCATGTTTATTTAAGGAACATTGAAATGTCAGAAAACTGCTAAAAAGCACTGTTGTATCATAATTCTATTTTGAAATGGGTCATAAATTAATTACTCATTTACAAAAAAATTAAAAGTTGTGCATTTATTCAGATAATATTTCAATTTAAAATATTAGAATTTTTTCCAGATAGGGATATATATATATATGTAGAGAGAGAGCGAGAGAGAGAGCAAGTAATTACAATTTGTTGAAAATAAACATTTTGCAACGTTATGTGAATGTAACATAGTTACGTAGTTAAAAATTCAAGTATTTGTAAAACCATTAGGGTCTTTTTTTATTTCCAAAATGAATACTGCATATTTTAGGTTATTATTTGGTAATTCTCCATATTACAAAAATAATGGTGTTATTATCAAAGCAGGTTAAGTTGTAAATGAAATATAAGAATATTTTAACTTATTTAGAAAAAAATCAAAGTTTTACAACTAAAGAAATGTTATCTTTTTTTTTTTTTTTTTTTTTTTTTGAGACAGAGTCTCGCTCTGTCGCCCAGGCTGGAGTACAGTGGCCGGATCTCAGCTTACTGAAAGCTCCGCCTCCCGGATTTACACCATTCTCCTGCCTCAGCCTCCCGAGTAGCTGGGACTACAGGCGCCCGCCACCTCGCCTGGCTAGTTTTTTTTTTTTTTTTTTTTTTTTTGTATTTTTTAGTAGAGACGGGGTTTCACTGTGTTAGCCAGGATGGTCTTGATCTCCTGACCTCGTGATCCGCCCGTCTCGACCTCCCAAAGGGCTGGGATTACAGGCTTGAGCCACCGCGCCCGGCCAATGTTATCATTTTATAATTACAACAGCTTTATTAAAAAAAAACATAGGAAGTGCTCAGTATTACTAGGAATTTTATGCAGGTTAACAACTTGCATCCTGATTTGCTCATAGTTAAAGCATTCTTTAGGGACTTGAATGTGTATCTCTCTCCTAGAAAACAACACAAACTTTTGTCAGACTTTAAACTTTTAACATTTAAACTTTATTAACAGGTTTCGGGTATGTGGGAAACAATCTGAGAATGACATTTAAAGCAAAATGGATTTTTTAAACATACGACATAGATTTCAGTGTTGCTAACAATGGGACACCATTGTTTCAGTTTTCTTTGTCCTGTAGATAGCCATTTTTTCCCTGATCTTGTATATAAGTATGTATGTGTGTGTATATGTGTATATATGTAGGTATGTATTTATATATAATCTATGTACATATGTAGGAATATATCTAAATATAATAAGTACATACCTACATAGATACACAGATACATGCATATATACATACATACATAGATATATACAGACATATATATGTCTATTTGTATATATGTAGGTATGTATAAATAATCTATATATACAGGTATATAAATATATATGTGTGTGTATATATGCATACCTACGTATACATAGACAAATATTAGACTGAGAAAAAAATCTGTTATTAAATGTAGCTTTAAAAGGCCTACTGCAGGCATTTATTAATTTATTTAGAGGTTAGGATTTTAAGGAGACTTCATACATGAAACTATGAGCTTATAAGCTTATGAATATGCATATTTATCCCCCATATTTCTTAATAGAAAATTCTATAGTTAAATTTAAAAGTCAAAATTGAATGTCACCAATCAGAAAACCAAACAGATGTTTCAAAATATTTAGTTGCTTGGTATAATTAAACTGAAACATCTGGATTATTAAAAGGGTATTTTTTAATTGAAAGGACTACAAGTTTTAAAATAACTAAATTATATTATAATGACTTAATTTGCAGAACTAAATCTTAGCATCTTTTTCAGTTTAAATTAAAACTTGTTTCAACTTTTATTGTGTTCTGTATATCTAATAGTACCAAATCCACTATTATTGTGTTCAATGACAACTGCTCTTTAGAAATGTTTTTCTTTTAATGTAGGACACACTTAATTTAGTCCTTATAGAGGTAATTAAATTTAAGAATTTGTATTTTTAAAATTAAGATTATATATTTAAAAAATATTTTGTATTATTATCACTTCTTGTGATAACAATATGAATATAAATTACTGATTATCATACTGAATGAAAAGCGAAGTTAAAATTAGATGTAATTTGCTCTGATACTTTTACATTAGACTTACTTTGACTTTTATATTAAACAATATGAAGTTTTGGTAATTATTTGTAATCATTGGCTCAACTAGTAAAATTGTGACATTTAAAAACATGTTTACATATAAAAGCCTTCAAAATATTTGAATAGCTCATATTCAAATAACAATTATATTCACATTTATTAAACACTCAACTTTGTGTCCTTATATTTTATCTTTTTATTTTATCTAATAAAATACCTAAATCTTAGAGTAATTAAAACAAAAAAAGCTGTCTTAGTATAGAAAATTATAAAGTTCATAATGTTAAAAAATATTACCTCTCAACATGTGATTGTTGTAATGTAGGCAACATATAAATATTATATAAATTATACATGTATAATTTTATTTCATAACAAGAATTTTATTTCCTATGTTCTAAACCAGAATATACCAAAATGTATCACAGAAACTATAACTTAAGTTCTGAGATAGATTAGATTATTATTTATCAAATACTCACTTCTACCCCATATCTCCTTGGGAAAATAATACTCAACTCCTTTTTCACGGGGCTTTGGCTGCCTAGTGGACAAATTATTTATCCTTATAGTTTGCCTAGGGCATAGCTATGTGACTCGTTTTGACAAATGCAGTATTATATGATGTGATATAAGCAGAGGTTTCTATTGTGTTTCCATAGTTAAACTCTTCCACTTATACTTCTATTATCACTGAGAGGGTGTTTCCTGGGTTTCTGCTGCTCCTTCAGCCTGATCCGCGAACAAACACAGTTGCAACAGACAGATTAGCCTTCAATGCCTAAATAGAAGCAAAGTCTCCAAGCTGAGCCTTAGTTAGATCAGCTGATCTGTAGTACATCTATAAACTCATAAGCATGAGAAGAAATTCATATTGTTGAATGTTGTTCACTGTGGGAGCTGAATTGTTGCTTAGCATTTGTTTTTATCCAATACCTAATTGATATAGGTTGCTTTGATTTGTTTGTGTTTCTATAGTAATCCATGATCTTAATGTTACCTTTAATGGTTTTAGGAACTGAAAGTAATGACAAATTAGTTCCAGCTATTAATATAAACTATATATTTACCAAATGTTCCTCTGTTCTCTAAATCAGTGTAGAACAAATTGAGGAATAGTTGATATAGAACAGGAGAGGTTGCATCAGGTATTTTATCTAGATATTCCAAAGAAAAAGAGAAAGCACTAATTCCATTCTGTATGTCAACATCTGATTTATTATTTCATGAACAAAGTTTCTAATTTACAAAGACCAAGTCTCCTCTATCATTTATTTCTTAAAATTTGGCCCAGCCTCAAGTGAAAAAATAGTTTTTGCTGATATTCTGATTGATCTATGTTAAAGTCTGGCATGAAAACCAAAACACTGCAGGATAAGCCAGGAACTTAGAAAAGCGAATTGACTGTTTTTGTGTAACTTCAGAATTTCTGGTAAATTATTTAATGTAGTATAAGCTCATAATTCATAGTACAGTATTAAGAAGACTCTAAATGTCTACACAGAGAAATTGGAACAATTTAAAAGGAAGTATTAAACTAATTTACTGACTTAAGAGATATAGTTTGGAAGTCTGCATTTCTATGCTTGTTTAATTTAATTAAATAACATACTAAAAAGCAATTTCCCCAAAGAGTGCAAAAAGGCTACTGGTCCCATATAATAAGTAAAAAGGTACAGAGAAATTAACATTGTATTAGAGGAGGAAAATGAAGTTGCTTAAACTTAGAAGAGTGTCAAAGCTTCTTATCTTCTCACACTTCTAGCCAAATGAATTGTCCACTGAATGTGTCTAAATACCCATTCAGTGGTTACAAATCTATCAAACTGAGCATTTGCTTAATTAATCAGCAAAGCAGGGGCAATAGGATTAAAAGGAAGAACTAGAGGAAGAGTGAAATATCTAGAGATTTAAAACATAAAAACAAAATAGGAGCTATTTCATTTATGGCATTTGTGCACTTTTTACATTATTAAAATAAAATAATACATATTTTTAATGGTTAGCAATAGATAATCATTGTTTTTACATAATGTTTTTAGTACATGGAAGCACTACTACCAAAAACATAATACTCAAAGCGATGTAGAGATTCAGTGCAATCTCTGTCAATTGCAATCTCATTCTGCACAGAAATTAAAAAAAAAAATCTAAAATTTATATGTAACCATACAGGTACAAAATAACCCTGCATAGCCAAATCAATCTTGAGCAAAAAGAATAAGTCTGAAGACATCACACTATGAATTTCAAGATGTATTTCAAGGATATAGTAACCCAAAGAGCATGGCACTGGCATACAAACAGACACATCGACCAAAGGAATAGGACAGAGAAGCCAGAATAAACACATACACATCTACAGTCCTGGGTAAAGAATAGTCTCTTAATAAATGGTGTTGGGAAAAATGGATATTCACATACAGAATGAAAATGGACACTTATCCCTTATATAAGAAGCAACTCAAATGAATTAAAGCCTTAAACAAAAGACATGAAACTATACATCTGCTAGAAAAAAACACAAGATAAAAGCTCCAAGACATTGATCTGGGCAGTGATTTCTTGGATGTGACCACAAAAGTACAGGCAACAAGAAGAAAAATAGGTAAATGGGATTATATCAAACCTAAAAGCTTCTGCAAAGCAAAAGAAACAAAAGAATAAAAAGAAGTTGTGGGTTACACATATTAAAGGATAAGTATTTGCAAAACATATATTTGATAAGGGACTAATATCCAAAAAGAAACCAAGAAAATTGAACCGCTTAATTAAGAAAACAAGCAACCCTATTTAAAAATGGGCAAAGGACATTTCATACATTTCTCAAAAGAAGACATATAAATCGCCAACAGATATATTAGAAATGATCAACATCTCTAATCATCAGGGACATGTAAATTAAAATCACAAGGCAATATCACCTCACACCTGTTAAACTGGCTATTTTCAAAAAGATAAAAGACAAGTGTTGCTGAGGATATGGAGAACAGGGAAACTTTATACATTGTTAGCAGTATTGTAAATTAGTACGGCCATTTTGAAATACAGTGTGAAGGTTCCTCAAAACACTAAAATTAAAATTATCATATGATTCAGCAATCCCACTTCTGGGTATATATCCAAAGGAGCTGAAATCAATATGTCGAAGAGATGTCTGCACTCCTTGTTCTTTGCTGCATTATTCACAAGTCATGCTATGGAAACAGCCTAAGTGTTCACAAATGAATGAATAGATTTTAACACTGTGGTATGTATGCACAATGAAATACTATTCACCCTTTAAATAAAGAAAATTCTGTCACTTGCAACAACGTGGATGAACTTAAAGGACATTATACTAAGTGAAATAAACCAGGCACAGAGAAACAAATAACATATGACCTCACTTAATATGTAGAATCAAAAAGAGTCAAGCTTATGAAAGTGTTGAGTAGGATGGTGGTTACCAGAAACTGGGGGAAGCGGGTAGATGCAGAAATGAGAGATATTGATCAATAGGTACAAAGTTTCCTTTTGGTAATCAAAATAAGTTCTGGTGTTTTATTATACAACACAATGACTATTACTAACAATAATGTATATTTCAAAATTGCTAAAATGTATATTTTAAATGTTCTCACCACAAAGGAATCATGAATATTTGAGGTGATGGATCACTCAGTCTGATTTGATCATTACACAATGCATACATATATTGAAGCATCACATTGTACCACATAAATATATACAATTGTCATTTGTCAAATAAAATTAAATGAAAATTAAAAAATAAAAACATGATTGAGGAATCAGAAATCACACTTCTAGAAAATGAATTATCATTGTGTGGGAGAACATAGTTGGTCTAAGAGTACACTGATGTGTTTATTTGTGTGTATTCTCTACACGTGTATTTGTGTGTTGTGTGTTTATAAAGTGCTGTCATAATTTCAGAATGCATAGTTAAGCCTACTAAATACAAGGATGTTGTTTGCTTCAAAACTAGATTGTTTAGTGTGTGGGGTCAGCATTTCCAGAAGAATCCTAGGAGGTAGATGGTTCCAGGAGCCACAACATAGCTCTACAAGAAGAGCAAACATTCTCTAAGGGGAACATGTGACACGCAGACCAACCTGCATGCCACCTCATCCCGCCCTTTGACATTGGATGAAAATTTTGGCTCAGGATCATATTATCTAAGATGCAGTATTCAAATGGTCTGTGTTTCTGTAACAGTTATTTACCTATATGCCAGAGAAAGCCTTTTGAGATAAGAAAAGGTCCTTTAGAAAGTAAAGAGATGAAAAAAACTGGACAGACACTTTTAATAAAAAAGAAAAACATAGTGACTTCCTTGTTATGTGTACACAAGTTTGATTATATTATTTTATATTTAAGTAAAAGTAGCAATTAGTAATAAACATTTTGTATTTATTATAAACTAATATTCTTTTGCAATAAGAATGGAGACTAATTTCTACGAGAAACATTGCTATTCTTTAGGACTCGTGTGTGTGTGTGTGGGTGTACATACATATGGAGTTTGCAGGTATGCATGTGTATGCTAAATTTAAAATACATACTATACAACAAGAAAGAAAAACTTTGGTATTAATTTCACAATGGAAATTACAAAAATAAAGTCAATGTACCAGAATATGGGTTGCAAAAAAATATGTACTGGCCTCTGAAGGCCCTCTGGGATATTTTGTACCTGTCTCTTTTCTGGCCCCCTCTCTCTTCACTCCTGAGGTTGGTGGGACCATCGTGTTATGACTAGCCTAGTAGGGTCACACCTTTCCTTTGTGGCTTCCTTATCCCATTCTAGCTGATGTATTGAGTTTATTCATTATACTCTCCTCAAATAACTTAATTCGAATGTGGATACTGAGCTATAAACTATGATAATTTTCCCAAGAAAAAGACCAATTTATATTATTTTTACTACCTTCAACTCGGATATCTATTCTTTACATATAAAAGCAAAAAAGATTTTTGTAGATCCCTCAAATTATTGAAAGTTAATGTTTCACTAAAGAAAACGCTTTATTTCAAAGAACTCTGGTATAAAATATAGATGATATATATGATAGATATATAGATATTTTATATCCATGTAATATATATTTCATTTTTAAATGGATATTTTATTTAAATATAGATATATTTTAAATATGTGTATAAATATATACACATTCACAAACCATGTGATATCTATATACAGATATACATACAAATATGTATACTATTGTTTGCAAGTAATTGATTTCTTATATTTGACAATCTATACAATGTAATTTTGAAAAATGGATGAATAAACATTTTATTGATTCTATATTTGTAAAATTAAGTTGCTTTTTTCACAAAATTCTCATTCTTTACTTTGTAAAATAGATCTAATATTTATATCTATCATAAGGCTAAGTGTCAGTATTATTGTTATGATTATGAAAACGCAGTGTTAATTACTTTTATTCCTGAATCTAATTCACATGTAAGATAATAGAGAAAATTTGCAAATCTGTCTCATGCTGTTATTTACACTGCTCTAGCTCTTTTTCCTTGTTCTTATCTTCTTCCTCTCCCTTCATTTTCCTGTTTATCCTCACTCCCGTCTGCTGTCTCTCCTTCTTCTGTTACTACTGCTGCACCTTCCCTGGTTGCTGCTGTTTGAGCTTCTCCTTCACGTTGCTCTTTCCCTTCTCCACTTTTCACTGTCTCCTCCGTCTCCTTTCTTCATCTGCTGCCATTCCCCTTTTTCTCTTGTCCTCCTTTTCTTCTTCTCTTCCTCTTCCCCTTCCTTCTCTGTCTCTTCACCTTTTTCCCTCTCCTGTTTTTTCTTCTTCTTATAACCATCTATATATCTTATTTATGTGGTAAATATCATTATGTAACATCCAAAGGCAAATCTTATTTTATGTCTTAGACTTCTGTATAACTCGAAATTGTCAGCTTGTCTTTACAAAAGACTAAATGTGATTGGATTCAGCAAATATTTTTCCACCCTCCTGCTATTTTAAATTAGTTGTCTTGATTATTTTACTCTTTGTTCCTATATCATTTGTCTTCGTGTTCTTGAAGTAGTCAGATTGTCTAGAAATCAGAAAGAGTAATCAAGGCTGTAAGATTTTAATTCTTATTATTGAGGCTATGCAAAATTATAATTTTAAATAAAAAAGTCGATGTTTATTATATTACAGAGAATCATTTGGGATTATTGGTGAGAGGAAACTGCATTTTCACCCTTAGAAAAAATTATTTAAAGCAATTATTGTGATGGTGTCTCTACATACAAATAACTTCACCTTCTTGTTAACACTTGAATACAATGTTGATATATTAATATATAGTTTAGGAATATATTAGAATTCAATTTCGTATGTATTAGAAGTTTTATTTTAAAGTTAGATGGAAAAGTAGATACTTTGTTTCTGAAGGTAGAAACTGCAGGCCGGGCACAGTAGCTTATGCCTGTAATCCTAGCAGTTTTGGGAGGCTGAGGCGGGCAGAGTGCTTGAGCTTTTGCAACCAGCCTGAGCAACATGGCCAAACCCTGTCTCTCCAAAAAAATATACAAAAGTGAGCTGGTCATGGTGGTGTGCACCTCTAGTCCCAGCTACTCAGGAGGCTGAGGTGGGAGGATCAACTGAGCCTGGGGAGGTCGAAGATGCAGTGAGAGGTGATGTCACCACTAAACTCCAGCCTGGGTGACTCAGTGAGACCTTGTCTAAAAAAATAAATAAGCAAAAAACAAAGAAAAAAGAAAAAAGAAAGAAAGAAGGAAGGAAAGGAAAAATAAAACCAAACCCTGCACATAGATACTGTACGTGTGTTTAGATGCATATATGTATACATAGCCTACTCTTCTCTGGGGACCTCTGCCTGATACATATACAAACATTGGAAAATTTTCAGTCTTAGGGAGGGAAATATTCTCTTAATAGAGAAAGTCTATATTATTGTTTTTTTGTGTGTCAGAAATATTCTTTCACTTTAATATTACTGAATATAAACTTTTTATATTAAAACACATTCCAATTATAAAAAATACAACAATTTATTCATGCATTAGATTCAAATTGATGTTTCCAACATTTTCCTGGGCATATGTAACTTTGGAAGCACCCACTAAACAGCCTTTCTTCTCATCCATGACATCATAGTTTTGGCAACTATTGCTTATGGACCCAAATCAGCTAATCACATGCTTTTATAAATAAAGCTTTATTGGATCACAACTACACTCCTCATTTGCTTAGTTATTTCCTATTTGCTTCATGCAACAATGGCAGAGGTGAGTAGTTGTCACATACACAATGTGGGCCATATGCATAAAGTGTTTACTATGAGGCTTTTTACAGAAAAAAAAAATACAACTCTTGCCATTATATTATCTAGGAAAAGCCCAGCTCTGTTGAATCACAATCTCTGACTTCAGTCTGAATTATAAATGTTGAGGGTGGCTGGATGAAAGACAATTATTCTCACTTTAAATTCGTGACTGCTGCCATTAAATAGGACCATGGTGCCTAGAAAACTTGCTACATTTTAGTAAACAATTTCCATCTGTGATGATTAATTTTCCATTTCATCTTGACTGAGTCACAGGGTACATAAATGCTTGGTTCAACATTATTTTGGATGTTTCCGCAAAGGCATTTTTGTATGAGATTAACATTAAAATTGGTAGAGTAAAGCAGTGGAAGTGGACCTCTTCCAATCCATCAAAGTCCTGCCTATAACAAAAAGGCTGAGCCTCCCTGGAGTAAGAATTCTTTCTGCTTCATGGCCTTCAAACTGGGACATAGGCTTTGTTCCTGCCTCCAGTTTAGAACAGAAACATAGAAACATTGGCTTTTCTGGGATCTTGAGCCTGCCTACCTTCTGACTGGAACTCTACCATCGACATCAACTTTCCTGGGTCTTCAGCCTGCTGACTTATTCTGCACATATTAGGCCTTGTCAGCCTCCATAAGCACATGAGTCAGTTCCTTACAAAAAATCTCTCTATTTAAATATACATATGTGTGTATATGTTTATATATTGTTTTTTGTCTCTCTGGAGAGCCCTAATGTACTATGTCATGCATCAAAAAGACTATTGCAAACTTCCTCCTCTTGGTCAAATCATCTTTATTTTCTTCACGTTCTACTGACAGTTTTTCTACAAACCTAATTTTAAAAAAACTCTAAACACAATAAAGATAAGGCATTTTCATCTATATCTACCAGTCAACCTGCATTTATATTATGTTCATTCCCTAGGGTAAGGGACTGAAGCACACAGCTAACAGAAACTAGAGACAGAAAATAAGAAACCAAATGAGATGCATTTTAAACATTGCCATAGATTTTAAATCTTTCTTAATATACTGGTGTGTCATTTGTGCAAGTCATAGAGCTAATTCTTAATGTCCAGCCCCACTTATAAGAAATGTAGTTGAAGATACATGTTTTTCAATATAATATGAGTAGAATTAACTGTTAGCATTCTGTAAACCTAAGTAGAAAACTGGAGGAAGAAATATGAGAAACATTTGATAAATATAGAGTTGAATAAAATATATAAAAGAAATAACACTGATTTTAAATTATTTTATATTATTTTCTTACTTCCTGGAAATAAAACATGTATCTCTTTCTGGAAAAACAACTTGACTTAAAAATAAGTTAACTTTGTAACAGGGAAAAATTACATGAAGTAAACTTGTCTCTAAAAGATAAATACATGTATTGGAGTATGTGTATGCCACTGTGTGTATGGAGGCACTCAAGTATATTGCAAGATCATTTTATTTTTGAGGAAGTACTTTTTATTTAAAGTATTACTATTCTAATTAAATTTGTAATATTTCTGCAATAACTACACAAACTTCTTAAATGTCTTTCACTAATGTAGGTGAAATATTGCCACCAAATAATATTTATGCCTTTTTATTTTTATTTTTTGAGGTAGGATCTCACTCAGCCACCCTGACTAAAGGCAGTGGTACAATCTTGACTCACTGCAGCCTCAAACTCCTAGGCTCAAGGGATCCTCTCTCTTCAGCTCCATGAGTAGCTGAGACTACAGGCACACACCACCATGCCCAGCTTTATTTTTTTAAAATTTTTATATTTGGTAGAGACAAGGATTCACCATATTGCCCAAGCTAGTCTCAAACTCCTGGGCTCAAGCAGACATCAAACAGTCTCAACCTCCCAAAGTGTTGGGAGTACTGGCATTAGCCACTATGTCTGGCCGATAGTCATGCCTTTAAAAACAAGAACAAAATGTAATCATTGTAAGGGGAAACATCTTTAGAAGGGTAGGATAATAACGTCTGAAAACCTGCTCTTTCACAAAAATAATAAAACTGGCAAAAAAAAAAAAAAAAAAGTCAGTGTCAACATTTTCAGAACTTTTTTTCAGACTTTTATTTTAGATTCTGGGGATACATGTGCACTTTTATTCCCTGGGCATATTGTGTGATGTTCACCGAGGTACTGAACATGGTACCCAATACTTTTTCAACCTTTGTCCCCTTCCCCAAGTCACTCTTCTAGTAGGTCCATGTCTATTGTTGCCATCTTTATGTCCATGAGTACCTAATGTTTAGCTCCCACTTATAAGTGAGAATGTGCATTTGATTTTCTGTTTCTGTGTTAATTCATTTATGGTAATGGCCTCCAGCTGCATCCATGTTTCTGCAAAGGAAATTATTTTGTACTTTTTTATTGCTGCATAATATTCCATTGTGATTATGTACCACATTTTCTTTATTTAGTCTACCATTGATGGGCACCTTGGGTTGATTCCATGTCTTTGCTATTGTGAATACTGCTGTGATATACATGTGACTGTATTTTTTTTTTTTTTTTTTTTGTAGAATGATTTGTTTTCTTTTGGAGATATACCCAGTAATGAGATTGTTGAGTCAAATGGTACTCCTGTTTTAAGCTCTTTCATAATTCTCCAAACTGCTTTCCATAGCAGTTTATTAATGTTCATTCCCACCAACAGTGTATAACCATTCCCCTTCTTATTTCTGCAACCCACAAGCATCTGTTGAATTTTTTTCTTTTTTGACTTTTTAATGATGGCCATTCTGACTGTATGAGATGTTATCTCATCGTGGTTTTTATTTGCATTTCTCTAATGATTAGTGATGTGGGACTTTTTGTCATATGTTTGTTGGCCTCTTGTATGTCTTCTTTTGAGAAGCATCTGTTCGTGACCTTTGCTCATTTTTTTTTTTTAATTTTTTTTTATTTCCAATTGTTTAGTTCCTTATAGATTCTGGATATTAGGTCTTGCTACATGCATAGTTTATGAATATTTTATGCCATTTTTAAGTTGTTTGTTTACTCTGTTGATAGTTTATTTTGCTGTGTAGAAGCTCTTTAGTGTAATTAGGTACTACTTGTCAATTTTTGGTTGTGTTACAATTGCTTTTGCAGACTTAGTCATAAATTATTTCTCAAGAGCAATGTCTAGAATGGTGCTTCCTAGGTTTTCTTCTAGGATTCTTACAGTTTAAGGTCTTACATTTAAATCTTTATTCCATCTTGAGTTAACTTTGGTATATGTTTAAAGGTAAGAGTGCAGTTTTTTCCTTCTGAATATGGCTATCCTGCCATTCCAGTACCACTAATCAAGTGTTTAGTCCTTTCCCCATTGCTTGTTTTTGTCAACTTTGTCAAATATCAAATGGCCCTAGATGTGCAGCCTCACTTCTGGATTCTCAGTTCTGTTTGATTGGTCTCTGTGTCTGTTTTTGTACTAGTATCATGCTGTTTTACATATTGTAACCTTATAGTATTGTGTGAATTCAGTTAGTGTGATGACTCTAGCTTTGTTCTTTTTGCTTAGATTTGCTTTGGTCATTCGGGGTCTTTTAGAGTTCCATATGAATTTTAGAGTAACTTTTTTCTATTTCTGTGAAAAATAATGTTGGTAGTTTGATAGAAGTAGCATTGAATCTGAAGGATTTGAGACAATCCAAGGAACATTTACACAATAGTAATGGGTAAATTTCAGTGATGATAGTGTTTTATGGTGTTTTAACTTCAGCTACCAACATCTCCTCTTTTCAGCTCTGTAGTCATTTTTGAAACTAAAGTACACATCCACAATCACTGTGAAATTCAGCAATCTAGTCCCAGGCCACTGGATGTCTTACCCACTGGAACAGGAAGAGCAGGTGTGAGGCTTTTCAAGAAGCCCTTGCTTAGATATGGAGTGTAATATTCCAAATCAAATTTGGGAAGCTGTTGGCTATTCTTCAAAAATTTTTTCTTCATCTTTCTTTCAGCTGCTTCTGGGACTCTGATAACATAGCACCCCCTCCCCCCACCGCTATGTTTGATAATACGCAACATGTGTCTGAGTCTCTGTTCACTTTTTATAATTATTTTTTATTTCTATTTCTCAGACTGGATGTTCTCACATAAACTATCTTCAGATTTTATACACTCCAGTGAATTTTCCATATCAGTGTGCATTATGCGGAAGATCAATATTTGAAAACGAGGATAAGCCAAGTAAAGATCAATGTCCCTTATGAATGTAAGTGTAAATTCATTAGAAAAATTCTAGAAAACCAAATTGTTTTTAAACGGATCATACACCATAACCAAGTGGGATTTATATTAGTAATGCATGTTTGGCTTAATTTAAACAAAACAGTGTAAAACATCACAGTAATAACATAAAGGAAAAAACAATGTGATCGTTTTATTGATGAAGAAATATCATTTGACAAAATGCAACAAACTTTAATTATCATCCAAACACTCAATCAAATAAAAATAGAAGGGAAATTCCTCAACCTATAATAGGGCACCTGTGAAAAATGTATAGCTAATAACCTACGGCAAAAGACTGAACACTTTCCTCCTCAGAATGGGAAGAGGCCGAGAATGTCATCTCTCACCCTTTTATTTATTTATTTTTATTTTTATTTATTTTTTATTTTTTTGAGACGGAGTCTCGCTCTGTCGCCCAGGCTGGAGTGCAGTGACCGGATCTCAGCTCACTGCAAGCTCCGCCCCCTGGGTTTACGCCATTCTCCTGCCTCAGTCTCCCACGTAGCTAGGACTACAGGCGCCCGCCACCTCGCCCGGCTAGTTTTTTGTATTTTTTAGTAGAGACGGGGTTTCACCAGGTTAGCCAGGATGGTCTCGATCTCCTGACCTTGTGATCCGCCCCTCTCGGCCTCCCAAAGTGCTGGGATTACAGGCTTGAGCCACCGCGCCCGGCCTCTCTAACCCTTTTAAATCAACATTTTATTAGACATTATAGGCAGGACAATTAGACCAGAAAAATAAATGGAAACATTTAGAGTGGGTTGGAAGAGGTAGAACTACCTCTCTTCAGATTATATCAACTTTCCTGTAGAATCTTAATAATAATAACCAAAAGAATGAATCAATCATTTCAGAATCTGCAGGATACAAAGTCAGCATATTACAGAAATAAAATGTATTTCTACACACCAGCAAGGAACAATCTGGAAATTAAATTAAGAAGGAACTTCCATTTAAAAATCATAAAGGATAAAATAATTAACAAAGGCAATACAACACTTAAAGAATATTGTTTAAAGAAGTTTTTGTTTTTATACAAAAAGAAAGTAAATAATTAGAAATACCTGTCATGTTTGTGAACTGGAAGACTTAACATTGATAAGATGGCTGCAAGAATTTGTCTACAGGCTGAACAAGATCTCTGTCAAAATTTTAGCTGGCTTTATTTTCAAAAATAACCATAACAGTTTAAAAATTTATATGACACTGTGTTAGATCCAAAATATTCAAAACATTCATAATAAAAAAAATTAAAAACTCACATATGCCAGTTTTAAAAATTACTACAAAGTAAAGGAATCAAGACTGGGTAGTATTGTTTTAAAGACAGACACAACAGAATATCATCAGACATATCGAATTGGTTGATCTTATAGATCAATAGAATATCACTGAAAGCCTAGAAATAAATTCCTTACCTTTATTATTAATTTTTATAGTGGTGCTAAAATAATTTAATGATAATAAAATAGTTTTTTCAACAAAATTTGCTAAAATAATTTGATCTCCAAATGCAAAAGATGAAGTTGAGCCCTTCTGTCACACCATATACAAAAAATGAATTTAAAATGCAACATAAACATAAATGCAGGAGCTAAAGTTATAAAATTTTTAGAAGAAGATATAAGAGTAAATGTTTAGACCTTGAATGAGGCAATGGAATTTTAGATATGGCACTAAAAGGACAAGTGACAAAAGAAAAAATATATATATGCATATTATATTTCATACAAACTAAAAACTTTTGTGCTTCAAAGATCATCACTTGAAAATGAAAAGACAGGATCGGAATGAAAAACATATTCCTAAATAATCTATTTAATGATCTTGTGTCCAAAAAATATAGAGAACGTTTAAACTCAAAAATTTTAATAATGCATTTAGCTGAATTAAAAAATGATTTAAAATGTCATTTTTTTCAAAGAAGAAATAGTAATGACCAATATGCACATACAAAATGCTCAACATCATTAGTCATTAGTAACATACGAACCAAATCACCATATTATTTGGTAACCATCAAAATGACTATAATCAAAGAGACAGACAAAAATTAGTCTGGCAATGGCTGGGCATGGTGGCTCATGCCTGTAATTCCAGCACTTTGGGAGGTCAAGGTAGGCGGATCACTTGAGCTAGGAGTTAAAGACCAGCCTGGCAAACATGGTGAATCCCTGTCTCTACTGAAAATACAAAAATTAGCTTAGTACGGTTGTGAGTGCTTGTAATCCCAGCTACTCGGGAGGCTGAGGCAGGAGAATCGCTTGAACCCAGGAGTCAGGGGTTGCAGTGAACTAAGATAGCATCACTGCACTCGAGCCTGGGTGATAGAGTGAGACGCTGTCTCAAAGAAAAAAATAAAAAGAAAAAAAAAAAAAAACACTAAACAAAAGTCAAACAAGCAAACAAAGAAAAACTAGTCTGGCAAGGATGGCTAGGGTGTGGAGAAATTGTAACTCTCCTGCATTGTTGCTGAGAGTGTAAAAAATGGCACAGGCACTTTCACAAACAGTTCAGCAATTCCTCAAAATGTTAGTCCTCGTATGATTCAGTAATTTTACTCCTACTTACATGTCTAAGAGAACTAAAACCAGTCTACGCAAATTTTGTATACAGTCTTTCATAGCACCATTATTCATAATAACACAAAATCGGAAATGTCACCTAATCAGCTGGTGAATGGGTAAAATATACAAATTATCATATTTATAATGTGTATATTTATATTCTGGACTATTATTTATCAATTAAAAAATAAAGTGTTGATATACACTATTACATGGATGAACCTTGAAATTATGAAAGGGGGTATATATTGAGTTATTGTATGTGCATGAAATGGACAAATTCATAGAAACAGAAAGCAAATTAGTGGAAAGTGGTGATAATTTGTATGAGGTTTCTTTTTGTTGTGATGAAAATATTCTAAACTTAGATATCACTCTGAGCATGCAATAATCAACTCAGTTGTACACTTTAAAAAGGTGAATTTTATGTTATGTGACATATCTCAAAAAGGCTGTTAACCAAATTCTCGTTTTCTGCTAACTACTTTTAAAGAAACTTAAAGTAAAATTTTTTAAAAGAGAGTCAAGGCTTCAGCTCTCACGGGGATAATGTCGTGGCTTGAGAGTAAAAGACATTCACGTAACTGAGTATATCCATGATCAACCTTTACAATAAAGATGAGAAAATGAAATGGATGTGATAGAAAGTGTCAAATGGTGGGATGGATAGAAGTTTTTAGAGAGGATACTAGAAGGGAAATCATTAAAGATGTTATTAACTCTAAAGAAAATTAGAATCTAGCAGAAGGTATTAAATATAGGAAATACATCATCTTTTTTTAATTTCCATGATACAACTCTATATTTTGTGGATAATATATTTTGTAAGAAATACATAATGGCACAGGAAGGTTGATATAAACAAAAGTAGGCCATAAACAGGTGTTGATTAAATTTGAGTTTTAGTAACAGAGAGGTGGAGAACAGGATGGGGTAGGTTTTCGAGGTACAAATGACAGATCTTCTAGGTTTGAAACAGTGGGGATAAAGAAAGTGAGCATTCATGATAATTCTAAAGTTTTTTCCTTGTACAAAAATGTGGATTGTACTATCAACAGAGATAGAACAGTTAATCTTAGAAACGGTATTGGGGTCCCAGTACATCATAAATTTTTTATTACTAATTTTGAGATACTTTCTGGATATTCAGATAAAGTGGGTAATTGTACAGGTAAATGTATTATCCATAAAATTGAAACAGGATACATTCAACGATAGGCAGGATGTGAAGAACGCTTAGGATGTGAGGAACTCTACCAAAAAAAGGGAAGAATATTTTTATAGATTAAACGAAAACTGAGGCATATCATTCAAATATAAGACATGACATTTATGAGTTTTATTTGGATTCTAATTCAAACAACTCAAAAAATTTTATAGCAATTTTAATGTGCCTAGTCTATTGTTTCCCAAAATTATACTTTTATTATACTTTTTTAAAAATTGTATACCACAAGTTTCTATTAAATGCTTCAAATCATTTAAATAATCATACTTCTCTGAACAGTCAATTTTATTATTTGTTCTAGTGACATATGAGTCAAAACACTAGAAACTTTCTTCTTGATAGCTTGACCTTTATAATTAAGTGATTTATTAAGATAATATAAATATTTTTCAAAGTTAGATAAATAGCTATTAATCATTTTAAAAACTTTTAAAAGCAATGCCTTAATGAGCTAAGGTTAGATAATTGCCTTGCTCACAATTAATACATATATACTTGAATAAATTTCATGTATTGCTGAGACAGCGTTTATTATAAACTTTAGTTCTACTTCTTTTTTCTGTTTCTACAGACACCAAAACTTAGTAATTTTATTCATATAAATAAGGACATGTAGAATGCCATTCATTTCCTTGAATAACTTGTGAGTTGTAAGCAAAAAATCACACCATTTATTTTATCTACATCTATTTTAATGATCCATTAGCTGACAATAGATTTGATGCCCTCTTTAAATGTGTAGAAAACAAAGAATTGAAAATTACCTATCTTAAAAGTAGAATTGTGTTTTCCACTTTTAATTCCTCCCAAAATTTATGTGTTAAAATCCAAATCCCCTAGGTGAAAACTTGTTGGAGTTGTTACCTTTGGGAGGTAATTAGTTCCAGAGAACAGGGCACTCATAAACTGGTTAGTGCCCTTATACTGAGGCCTGAGGAAGCTTATTTGACCCTTTCACTAAGTGAGGACACAGGGAGAAGTCAGTAGTTTGCAACCAAAAGAGGTCCTCAACTAGAAAGTGACCACACACCCTGACTTGGCACCCTAATCTTGGATTTGTATGTTCTAGAACTGTGAGAAAGAAATTTCTGCTGTTTAGAACTACTCATTTACTGCATTTTGTTATAGCAACCTGAAGGCATAAGACAAATTGTTATGAGGTCTTTAGAATTACTGTCTTTACAATTACTTACTATTTTACCATCAGTATCAATAGCAAAGTGTCATTTTAGTTTGGTATCTTCAAAGGGTTCTCTTATTTTTTAAATTTTTATTTTGTTCTGCTTTTTTGTATATTTGTTTGTTGCTTCATTTTCACTCCAGAATACAGCACAACGATAAGATTAAGGATATGTGAGGAGCCTGCCTTTCTTTTTTGAAACGGAAATATGGCAATTTTGAAAGAAAAAGTAGGAAAGGGAACACTGAACCTTCTTAAAACAGCAATTTCACGTAGAATGATTTTAAAAGAATAGACACATGAAGTCGATGTAATTAAAATTATCCACAAACATGTTTCCCTGGAACACTTTTTGGGTAACCCAAGAGTCATCTCTTTTGTTTGCAAACCACTCCTTCAAAAGACCCAGAGGACAGGCCATTATGAAAAGCATTCTATTCACCACCGATAACACTTGAATTCCCAATACCCCAGGTTGTTGATACACTTAGATTCTATTCTGCACACTTAATCTATCTTAATTCTCTACTTTTTCCCATCCTTTAAAACCATTATTTGTGCACTGTCTCTAACTGACAAGCTGCCATTAGCAATGTCCCTCTATATATCCTCAACTGTCCTGTGAACATTCCCCTTAATCCTGCCTGAGCTGACATCTGACAGATCCCTGAAGACACGGTCTATTTGGCAGGCTTCCCAACTGGAAGCTGTTTATACTCTTTCACGTCACCTGTGTTAAGGGCTATGTTAAAATGTGGCAATTGCCTTCTTTCTTCCTATTACAGGTTCCAAACAATTGCTCACTACCCCACTTAAAAGTCTAGCTCTTTATATTTTTTAACAATTATTTATATTTATGTTGACCGCCACTTCACTGCCTCACTTCATCGTTTGTATTAGCAGAGTGGCCTGTACTGTCCCAATCCCTGAAATTGGGATAAATACTGGCTCAGTTTTGCTAATCAGGAACTGTGCCATAGACTTTGCTTAAAGGCAGGAAGAGGTATTGGCAGACCCACAATTCCAACTTCCAACATGTTCTCTTTTTGACTAAAGCTGTAAGCCAATATCTGGCTTTGTCTCTCTAGCTTGGAACAGAAGTAGGTACTAGTCATGTAATGCTCAAAAACTAGTTTTCCTCTTTGCTTCCTGGAACTAGTGGCGCTGACCTTGGCCTCCACATCACTAGCAGTGGCTTCATTTTCTGGCTTGTTTATATGGAACCATGTCTGGCTCCAAAACATATTTTATCCAAATATGTCTTAAGCCACTTTTGACCTGAGTTGCCTCAGAATTTTCCTTTCTTCTCTTAGAATTTAGTTCTTTTAGATATTTATGCTCTGATATGAGTTACAAACTCCCAGTTATAATCATTCTCACTTTAGTTTTGCCGTCTAGAATCCCCCCATCACTCAACAGCTCGCATACAGTATCTGCCTATCACTTAAAACATTTATTTATATCGATATTTAGATATTATCTATCTACACATCAAAAATGGATGACATAAGATAGATCCATAGATAGAAACAGATAGATGAGAGAGAGAGGAGGGAGGGAGGGAGAGAGAGAACATCAAAGTGTCTAGCTCCTGGAAATATGGACAAATATCCTGCCTAAACAAGATTAAAGTCCATTAAGAAGAACCTGAAATTAAAATGTTTTTACAAGTGTCGTAGTTTCACCTTGCTAATCATAAAATACAAGACAGTTATGGAGACATACGAGGAATTTTATTTAGTTTAAGGAATCCATTTTTTTTTTTTTTTTTTTTTTTTTTGAGACGGAGTCTCTGTCCCCCAGGCTGGAGGGCAGTGGTGCAATCTTGGCTCATTGCAAGCTCTGCCTCCCGGGTTCACGCCATTCTCCTGCCTCAGCCTCCCCAGCAGCTGGGACTACAGGCGCCGGACACCAGGCCCGGCTAATTTTTGTATTTTTAGTAGAGACGGGGTTTCACCGTATTAGCCAGGATGGTCTCGATCTGCTAACCTTGTGATCCGCTCGCTTCAGCCTCCCAAAGTGCTGGGATTACAGGCATGAGCCACCGTGCCCGGCGGAATCTATGATTTTTAAAGTGATTTATAACCTTATATCTGAAATACAAGTGGAAGAAAGATGAGAGGTTGAAGTGAAATTGTCCTCAGCTAAAAACAATACACAAAGACTTTCTGAATTAACTGACTCCTTTGCAGTCACCAAACCTACAAATAATTCTGTATTCTGAGAAAGCTAATGGGGAAATTAGTTTAGGGGCTTTTTACATTAAGCATCTAACATGTACTTAGTATAAAGTAATTTCATAATGTTCTTAAGAAAAAAATTAATTGAAGTAGATATCAGAGTTGCATTTAAGTGATCTTATTAACTATTTCTCCCTATGTTCTTAATATATAGTTAATTGCAAGTCTATTCTTATTTCTCCTAATTTTTCATATGGACTACAGAGGTGAACTGATCTCTAACATGAAAACCACATTTAATAAGAGAAAAGCATGCTCAGATATATTTTAATCACCAACAGTCATTCTCAACGATAACTCTTTATAGCAAATTTGAGCACATAAAATTCCAAAGGAGTTAACGTAAGTAAAAATAAAACAGAAGATAATGTCAACCTACTGATAAACAGCTGGAAGCATAAACTCTATTGATTGCATTGTTAATGCCATTTGTTTAATCATAACTTTTCAGAATGTTACTGAATTTCTACTTGAAGATGAACATGTAAGCATAATGTTGTGAAGATAAATTACAAAGTTTGAAAATTGCGACAGTTCTAACTCTAGAATAGAAAGGCAGAAAATGTAGTTAGTGAAGAGAAAATTAAACAAAAGAAACTTTCTTTCAAAACATAGGCAAAATTCAAATGCACAAGTGCAAAGAAATAGTCCTGAGTTATCAGAAACAAGATGAATAGAGAGGAAAAAGTTCCATCAAAACACATTTTGAAGTGATATTCCTTTTTTTGTAAGAAATTCTACAAAATTGGCAATTAGCAACTCTTGTTTATTGTGCAACTGGAATTCTATTTTAGTCATGTTTGGAAGAAAGCCCAAAACTGAAATTGCATGGTTAAGAGTCTTTAAAAGAAGACCAAGATATTTTGATAACCCTAAAAAAGCATATGTTATGATTCAGATGACTGGGTTAAATGGCTTTTTATGTAAAAGGTTTATGGAAACAAGAATAAATGTTCCACACAATAACAGCCAAAGGGCAGATGGGGGACACTGGTGTCTGGAGAAAGGATAATTGGAATTATGGAACACAATTTATATGTCTTGCAATTGGCAAGGTACATTTTCTTAATTTTTCACATGTACACTCCATGTTTACAAAGACAGGAGGAACACATTTAAATGAATAGCACAAGAATTAATTTATTGTAATTGCCTGAAAGTATTTTATCCAAAGCACAGGCTTAGTCTGAATAATAGCCCTTTATGTCTGTTTTTGTCTTCCAGGGTTGTTCCAAAATTTTCCGTCCCTGAAATCTACCAGAGTCAGAAAATAAGCTAATATCAAAATCTATGTGTTTTTAATTTTTGGCTTGAGGAAAAATGCTATGTAGCTTTTATGGTTTTTTACTACTTTATGTGCATAACTGGTCATATTTATCCCCAACTCCATCTTATTTATACTGCATTTAAACATTTTTATTTTTATTCAACCAAAAAGGTACCTCTTGGAATCACAGAATATTTACATGACATTTTCTGGTATTTTTAGTTTTGTCTGAATTGAATTCACCAATTACCTAGTAACGCAAACTTAAAAAGCATATTTTTCTAATGAAAATGTTACAATGAAACAGTAGGTTGTGCTTTCCTTAAGCCCAAGGGCAAGGAGAAAAAAGTGACTACACATGTATGTTTACCTAACATTTTTTTGATACAACCATCCTTATTGTATTATACTGTGGAAATAATCCACTTAACAAGATATATTCATAGAAGTGTATGGCTCCTTACTCTAACAATATAAATGACATTCTTCTTCCCCCTACTGCTTCATTTTTGTTTCTATTGTTTTAGATTCTTATTTTATACAAATAGAGTTTTAGTTTCAGATTAATAGCAATTTATGCTCTTAATTGAAAATTTGAAAAAATACCAAAGATTATCAAAAAGAAAAACAAACAAAAAACCTAAAAGGCATCAGTAATATCTAGCACCATATGAAGATAACCACTGCTAATTTAGGTAGACTTTATAATTTGAAAACTAAATTTGAACAAATGTTAAATGTACAGTTCCATTAACTTTTCCAAAACGACCTCATCTTTGACACCACATCTTAATCATGATATACAATATCAACATGCAAAACCTCTTTGGGAATCCATGCCAATTAGTACTGCATCTGAGAATAAGCAATATTCTAGTTTCTAAGCCCTACACAGATATTTTTAAATTTATATAAATGAAATCACACTCCATTTTCATGCCTGGATTCTTTTGACATTTCTATTTTTTTTTTTTTTTAAGATTCATCCATCTATTGTGAGTAGTTGCAGTTTGTGACTTGATTCCATAATATGAAATTGCTTAATTAATAAACATTTAGGTTGCTTTTAACATTTGCCCCTTATGAATTATGCTGCTATAAACATGTTTGTGCATGTCTGTTGGCAAACATATACACATTCCTTTAGGGACAATATGTAGATAAATTATAAATTATGTCTATGTTTAATTTTTTAAAAGATACTGTCAAATAATTTTCCAAAGTATTTGTGCCAATTTATACTCTCACCGACATGTAAGAGGATTCTGGCTGCTTTATACCTTTATCAAAACTCAGTATCATCTGTCTTCCAATTTGGCCGTAGGTAGTATCTACATGTGTTTTCCATTTATGTAGTTTTTCTTATTGAGGACAAATTGGATAACCACATTTTTATGTGGTTATTTATCCAGCACTGTTTATTTAAAGTGTCTTTGTTTACTCACTGTCTTTTAAGGTCATTTTGTAATATCAAGTGCCCTGATAGGTGTGGGTCTGTTTTGGAATTTAGAAGAATATATTACTTCTTTCCTGTATAGTCTTGTCTATGACTAATACCAAAGTATCTTTGTTATTGGAGTTTTGTAGCAATTCTTGATACCTTGTAGTTTAGGTACTCCAGTGAACACTGTGCTCTTACTTTTCTTTTAGTCCTTTGATTTCTGTGAAATTTTAATAACTTTCTCAACTCCTATTTTTTTTATTTCAACTTTTATTTTAGGCACAGATAGTATATATTCGGGTACATTACATATGTATATTGCACCCAGGTAATGAGCATAATACTCATTAGGCAGTTTTTCATCCCATTATCCCCTCTCTATCTCCCCAATTGAGTAGTCCACAGTGACTGTTGTTTCCATGTTTACATCTATGTGTGCTGAATGTTTAGTTCCCATTTGTAAGTGAGAGTATGTGTTATTGCCTTTCTGTTCCTATGTTAATTTGCTTAGGATAATGGCCTCCAGTTGCCTCTATGTTGCTGCGAATAACATGATTTCATCTTTTTATGGCTGCATGATATTCCATGGTGTATAGGTAGAACGTTTTCTTTATTTGATCTACTATTGATAAGTATCTTGGTTGATTCCATGTCTATGCTATTGTGAACAATGCTGCAATGAACTTAGGAATGCCATCTCTCTTTTTGGTATGGTGATCTATTTTCTTTTGGGTACACACACAGTAATGGTATTGTTGGGTTGAATGGTAGTTCTGTTGTAAGTTCTTTGAGAAATCTCCAAACTGCTTTTTACAGTGTCTGAACTAATTCACATTTCCACCATCAGTGTATAAGCATTCATTTTTCTCCATACCCTTGCCAGGATCTGTTGTATTTTGACTTTCTAATAAAAGTCATTCTGATTTGTGTGAGATGGTATCTCATTGTACTTTTGATTTACATTTCTCTGATGATTAGTGATGTACATCATTGTTTTCAAATATTTGTTGGTTACTTGCATGTCCTCTTTTGAAAAGTGTCTATTCATGCCTTTTGCCCATTCTTCAGTGGTGTTATTTGCTTTTTGCATGTTCAATCTTATAGATTCTGAATATTAGACCAATTAGACCGTTGTCAGATACACAGCTTGAAAATATTTTCCCCATTATTTAAGTGATCTGTTTACTCTGTTGATAGTTTATTTTGCTATGCAAATCTCTTTAGTTTAATTAAAGTCTATATGTATGTTTGTTGCAATTGCTTTTAGGGACTTAGCCAAAAATTATTTGCCAAGGCTGATGTCGAGAAATGTATTTCCTAAATTTTCTTCTAAGATTCTTATACTTTGAGGTCTGACATTTAAATCTTTAATCTTTAAATCTTCACTCCATCCTGAGTTAATGTTTATGTATGGTGAAAGGTAAAGATCAAGTTTTAGTCTTCTGCATATTGCTAGCTAGTGATTCCAGCACCATTTATTGAACAGTGAGCCCTTTTCCTATTTTTTTTTTTTGTTGGTCCAATTTGATATCAGATGGTTGTAGGTGTGTAGTATTATTTTTGAGTTCTCTATTGTATTCCATTTGTCTATGTGTTTATTTTTGTACCGTTAACATTCTCTTTTAATTACTGTAGCCTTGTGGTATAGTTTGAAGTTAGATAATGTGATAGTTTTGTCTTTGTTCTCTTTGCTTAGAATTACTTTGGCTATTCAGGCTCTTTTTTGATTTCATATAAACTTTATAATAGTTTTTTTATTCCTAATTCTGGGAAGAATGACATTGGTAATTTGATAGGAAGACCATTGAATCTGTGAGTCGTTTTGCGCAGTATGACCATTGCAACGATATTGATTTTTCTAATCCATGAGTTTTGAATGTTTTTTCTGTTTATTTGTACCATCTCTGATTTCTTCAGCATTGTTTTGTAGTTCTCCTTGTAGAGATCTTTTATCTCCATGGTTAGCTGTATTCCTAGATATTTCATTTTCTTCATAGCTATTGAAAATGGATTTGTGTTCTTGATTTGACTCTCAGTCTGGATGCTTTTGGGGTATAGAAATGCTACAATATTTTGTACATTGATTTTTTTATCCTGAAATGTTACTAAAATTTTTTATCAGTTCTAGTTGCCTTTTCGTGGGGTCTTGAGCGTTTTCTAGGCATAGAATCATATTGTTAGTGAAGAGAGATAGTTTGACTTCTTCTTTTTTTTATTTGGATGCCTTTATTTTTTTTTCTCTTGTCTGATTTATCTGGCTAAGACTTGTAGTATTATGTTGAGTAGGAGTGGTGAAAGTGGACATCTTTGTCTTGTTCCAATTCTCAAGAGAAATGGTTCCAGATTTTGCCCATTTAGTATGATGTTGGCTGTGGGGATGTCATAGATGGCTCTTATTATTTTGAGGTATGTTTCTTCATCCATTAAGAGTTTGTTATATAGGGATGTGAGATTTTCTTGAAAGTTTTTACTGTGTCTGTTGAGATGATATTATTTTCATTGTTTTTGATTGTTTATACGGTGAATCAATTTATTGATTTACATATACTGAAGATGTTTATTAACATGGGTATAGATCACTTCCAGTCAATTAGGATCTGTACCAAATCAAGGCAGATGTATAGACTAAATACACCATAGTCATTGATATGGTTTGGATCTGTGTCCCTGCCAAAATGTCATGTTGAATTGTAATCCCCAGTGTTGGAGGTGGGGCCTGGTTGGAGGTGAATTGAACCATGGGGGCAGTTTCGCAGTTTCTCATGGTTCAACACCATCCAGACTTGATACTGTCATTGAGATAATGAGTTCTTGTGAGATCTGGTTGTTTAAAAGTGTAGGGCACCTCTTCTCTGTTTTTACCTCCTGCTCTGGCCATGTGAAGTGCTTGCTTCCCCTTCAACTTCCGCCATAATTGGAAGCTTCCTGAGGTCAAACAGATGCTGTCATGGTTCTTGTACAGCCTGCAGAATGGTGGAATAAGTAAACATCTTTTCTTCATAAATTGCCAAGTCTCAGATATTTCATTACAGTGGTGCAAAAACGGACTAATACAGTCATCTTCTAGTTTACCACAGTCCTTAAACAATGTCCTCCAAAGTCTGAAATTGAATCCAATTGTGATATTGATAGCTCACCCTTAACTGATACTACACTTATATTGTAGGTTGTCTCAATGCCAAAAGGGTGGCAGAAAATCTTCACTGAGAGTTAAAACCTTGATGAGAATCAAGGGCTCACTGTGAAACTCACATATTTGTATGTCTCCTTTCTCTCTGGAATTTTGGACCCTAATATTCAACTTTTGTAACCTTTATATCCAATTGTCATGGACTGAATTCTGTGAGACTGTCCAAAGCACTGCTTTTATTTAGCATACTACTCTCCTCTGCCAGGATTATTAAACTTTTACTCTAAGACAAACATTAGAAAATAGGTAGGAATTGCAGGTGCAGGAAGTTGAGATTGACTAACATAAATTAACCATACTCTTTGCATCTAGCCTCTCAAGACCCGCCTGCATCAGTAGATCTCACATATCATGAAACAGATGATTTTGTTAGTGTTGTTTGCTTTTGTATCACTTGTGAGATGGTTAATACTGACTGACAACTAGATTGGATTGAAGGATGCAATGTATTGATCTTGGGTGTGTCTGTGAGGGTGCTGTCAAAGGAGATTAATATTTGAGTCAGTGGGGTGGGAAAGGCAGACCCACCCTTATTCTGGGTGAACATAATCTAATAAGCTGCCAGCACAGCTCGAATATAAAGCAGGAAGAAAAATGTAAAAATACTAGACTTGCCTAGCCTCTCAAGCTACATCTTTTCTCTCGTGCTGGATGTTTTCTGTCCTCAAACATCAGACTCCAAGTTCTTTAATTACGGGTCTTGGACTGGCTTTCCTTGCTCCTCAGCTTGCAGATGGTCTATTTTGGGACCTTGTGATTGTGAGAGTTAATACTTCTATCCCTCCAGAAAACTCTGACTAATACAGATTTTGGTACCAGGAGTTGTTCTAGAGGAACATAATATTAAGGATGGAGTTCTTTCATTGTTTTGGGGGTTACTAGAGTTGGCTGCTTTATATGATTAGACCGGAAAATTCTAAGGACACTACTTGTAATAGTATGGAGAGCACTGATCATGCTTGCATGAACTGTTTAGAGAGTTATGTAAAATAAATGCATTTGACACTCCTGATTCACCACTCATCAGAGGCAAGGAGTTTAGATACTCTTTACATAATACCTTTGACCATATGTGGAGAACCAAGGAACATAATGAAACTAGTTAGTGGATCCTAAGTTCACTGGACAAAGTGATGAAAGAAAATGATGAACTCAGGGATTCTAACTCCCAGCTTCAGAAGCAGATACTCAAATCTGCTAAGACTGCCCTGAGTGAGAGTCTTATCTCCTGTAAAGAAAGAGCTGAAATTGTGGAAAAGACTACAAAAGCTCTTATCATGCAAATGGCTGACCTGCAAGGAAAGGTGCATGCTCCGCCTTGCCAGGTATCTACTATCAAAGTGAGGGCACCGATTGGAAAAGAATGGGAACTTGCAACTTGGAATGAGGATGTGTGGGAGGACACTTATGAAGCTGAAGACACTGGGTTTGTAAACTCTGGCAAACCTTGTTTGTCAGAAGAAATAGCTTCCCCATCCCCAGTAGTGGCAACATCCCCTCTCTAACCCATGCTGCCATCAGGCTTTCTGCCCTTGTCTGAGAAGATAAACCTTGCACTGCCTGAGGCAACAGTAATGCCTGAAGCGGTTACCAGGCAAGATAATGTTGATTCTCCTCATGACCCACTCCCAACACCACTTTTTTCTTCCAGACCAATAACTGAAGTCCTAGTGGGCCCCTAGAGATGACGTTCAGAGTGTGACCCATAAGGAGGTGCACGAGACTTGCAAAGAACTTCTTGAGTTTTCTAATTCACGGAAGAAGAAATCTGGAGAACACACATGGGAGTGGATATTAAGGGTGTCGGATAATGGTGGAAGGAACATAAAGCTGAAGCAGACTGAATTTATTGATTTGGGCCCACTAGGGACAATGCATTTAATGTTGCAGCTTGGAAAGTTAAAAAAGATGCTAATAGTTTATGTGCTTGGTTAGCTGAAATGTGTATTAAAAGATGGCCCACTGAGGACAAGCTGAAAATGCCTGATCTTTCTTGGTGTAAGGTAGAGGAAGACATCCAAAGGCTTAGGGATATTGGGATGGTGGAGTGCATTAGTCACTTTAGACCTAGTCATTACAGCTGGGAGGATCCAGAAAATATACCCTTAACCAATGACTGGTGAAATAGATTTGTGAGAGCAACACCTGCATCTTTGAAGAGACCTGTAATTGCTTTTTTCTGTATGTCACATCTAACAGTGGGAACCACAGTCACTCAACTACAAAATTTAAATTTAGTGGGAATAACTGGATCCCAAAGTGTCAGAGGCCAAGTGGCAGCACTCAACCATCAAGGGCAAAGTGGGTGTGGCTACTGTAATGGACAGCAGAGGCAAAGCAGCAATCAGAATAGTCTGACTTATGTAGAGCTCCGTCATTGGCTAATTAATCACAGTGTTCCTAGAAGTTAAATTTATAGAAAGCCTTCCAGAATCCATACTTAATTTATATAAGCAGAAAATTACTCAGTCAAATGGACAAAAGACTAATTTGAATTATAAAAGCAGAGACCCATGGCACCTCAACCAATTTCCAGGCTTGAGCTAGTTTACAGACCCAGAACACCTTGAATGAAGGGCAGGCAGCATCCTCTTAAGGAAGGACTCCACTACACTACTTATAATTTATACAATGAATCTTTCTTCCATCCTTCCCCAAGGAGACCTCTCGCCTTTTACCAGGGTAATTGTGCACAGGGGAAAGGGAAATGATCAGACATTTCTGGGACTATTTCACAATGGATCTGAGCTGACATTGATTTCAATGGACCCAAAACGTCATTGTAGTCCTCCAGTTAAAGTAGAGGTTTACAGAGTTAAGATAATTAATGGAATTTTACCTTAAGTCCAACTTACAGTGGTACAGTGAGTCCCCAGACTCATCCTGTGGTCATTTCCCCAGTGCCAGAATGCATTTTTGGCATAGGCATTTTTAGCAGTGGACAGAACCCCCCACATTGGCTCCCTAACTGGTAGGGTTAGGGCTATTATGGTGGTGAAAGGCGAATGGAAGCAATTACAGCAGACTCTATTTAGAAAAACAGTAACTCAAAACAATACTGCATTCCTGGAGGAATTACAGAGATTTGTGCCACCATCAAGGACTTGAAAGACACAGGGGAGGTGATTCCCACCATAATTTCCCATTCAACTCTCCCATTTGGCCTATGCAGAAGACAGAGACCTTGGAGAATGACAATGGATTATCGTAAGCTTAACCAAATAGTGACTCCAATTGCAGCTGCTGTACCAGATGTGGTTTCATTGCTTGAGCAAGTTAACACAACTCCTGGCATGCGCTATGCAGCCATTGACTTGGCAAATGTCTTTATCACCATTCCTGTCCATAAGGGCCACCAAAAGCAATTTGCCTTCAGCTGGCAAGGCCAGCAATATACCTTTACTGTCCTACCTCAAGGGAAATATTAACTCTCCAGCTTTGTGTCACAATCTTATTGGGAGAGACCTTGATTGCTTTGTGCTTCCACAAGATTTCACGCTGGTCCATTACATTGATGACATTATGCTGATTGGATCTAGTGAGTTCAAAATAGCAAACATACTGGATTCATTGGTGAGACATTTGCATGCCAGAGAATGGGAAATAAACCCAACTAAAATTCAGGGAACTTCTATATTCAGTAAAATTTCTAGGGCTCCAGTGGTGTGGGGCCTGTTGAGATATTTCTTGTAAGGTGAAAGATAAGTTGCTGCATTTAACTTCTCCTACAACCAAGAAAGAACAATGCCTAGTGGACCTATGTGAATTTTGGAGGCAACACATTTCTCATTTGGGTGTATTACTCCAGCCCAATTATCGAGTGACCTGAAAGGCTGCCAGTTTTGAGTGGGGTCCAGAGCAGGAGAAGGCTGTGTAACAGGTCCAGGCTGCTGTGCAAACTGCTCTGCCACTTGGACCATATGACCCAGCAGATCCAATGGTGCTTGATGAGTCAGTGGCAGATACGGATGCTGTTTGGAGCCTCAGACAGGTCCCCATAGGTGAATCACAGTAGAGGCCTCCAGGATTTTGGAGCAAGGCCCTGCCATCTTCTGCAGATAACTACTCTCCTTTTGAGAGATAGCCCTTGGCCTTTTGCTGGGCTTTGGTAGAAACTGAACATTGCACTATGGGTCATTAAGTCACCATGAGACCTGAACTACCTATCATGAACTGAGTGCTTTCTTATACACCTAGCCATGAAGTGGATCATGCACAGCAGCATTACATCATCAAATGGAAGTGGTATATATGTGATCAGACTCAAGCAGGTCCTAAAGGCACACGTAAGTTAAATGAGGAAGCGGCTCAAATACCCATGGTCTACAATCTTGTCACCCTGCTTTCTGTCCCCCAGCCTGCAACGATGGCCTCATGGGCAGTTCCCGATGATCAGTTAACAGAGGAAGAGAAGACTAGGGCTTGTTTCACAGAAGGTTCTGCTTGATATGCAGGCACTGCCTGAAAGTTGACTGCTGCAGCACTACAGCTCCATTGTAGGACATCCCTAAAGAACAGTAGTGAAGGGAAGTATTCCTAGTGGACAGAACTTCAATTAATGCACCTGGTTGTACACTTTGCATGGAAGGAGAAATGATCAGATGTGTGATTATATACTGATTCATCGGCTGTAGCCATTGGTGAGGCTGGATGATCAGGGACTTGGAAGAAGCATGATTGGAAAATTGGTGACAAAGAAATTTGGGGAACAGGTATGTGGATGGACCTCTCTGGGTGGTGAAACACCAAGAAGATATTTGTATGCAAGTGCTCACCAATATGTGACCTCAGAAGAGGAGGGTCTTAATCAAATGGATAGGATGGCCTTTCCCCAGTCACCCCTGTCATCACCCAATGGGCCCATGAACAAAGTGGCCATGGTGGAAGGAATGGAGGTTATGCATAGGTTCAGCAATGTGAACTTCCACTCACCAAGGTTGCTCTGGCTATGGCCACTACTGAGTGCCCAGTTTTCCACCAGCAGAAACCAACACTCAGCCCTCGATATGGAGCCATTTCTCAGGGTGATCAGCCAGCTACCTGGTGGCAGGTTGATTATATTGGACCTCTTCCATCATAGAAAGGGCAGAGGTTTATCCTCGCTAGAATACACACTTATTCCAGATATGGGTTTGCCTATCCTGCATGGAATCCTTCTTCCAAGACTATCATCACTGGAATCACAGAGTGTCTTATCCACCATCATGGTATTTCACACAGCATTGCCTCTGACCAAGACACACACTTTATAGCTAAAGGATTATGGCAGTGGGCTCATACTCATGAAATTCACTGGTCTTACCATATTCCCTATCATCCTGAAGCAGCTGGATTGATAAAACAGTGGAATTGCCTTTTGAAGTCGCAATTACAATGCAAAGTAGGTGACAATACTTTGCAGGGCTGGGGTAAAGTTTCTCCGATAGCCAAGATTCCCAGGTCTGGGAATCAAGGGGTGAACGTGGAAATGGCACCACTCACCATCACCCCTAGTGACCCACTAGTGAAATTTTTGCTTCCTTCCTGTTCCCATGACATTATGTTCTGTTGGCCTAAAGGTCTTAGTTCCAGAGGGAGGAACACTGCCACCAGAAGACATGACAATGATTCCATTAAACTGGAAGTTAAGACTGCCAGTTGGTACCTTTGGGCTCCTGCTACCTTTAAGTCAACAGTCTAAGAAGGGACTTACAGTGTGGACTGGGGTGATTGACCCAAACTATCAAGGTGAAATCAGTCTTCTATTCCACAATGGAGGTAAGGAAGAGTATTTGTGAAATACAGGAGATCCATTAGGGTGTCTCTTAATGTTAACCATTCCCTGTGATTAATATAACTACACTATCCCAATCCAGGCAAGACTACAGATGGCCCAGACCCTTCAGGAATGAAGGTTTGGGATACTCCACTAGGAAAAAAACATGATCTGATGAGGTGCTTGCTGAAGGCAAAGGGAATACAGAATGGATAGTAGAAGAAGCTAGTCATCAATACCAGCTATTATCCCATGACCAGCCACAGAAACGAGGACTGTTATTATCATAAGTATTTCCTCCTTCTTTTGTTAAAAACGTGTTTGTGCATGTATACACTTGTACTGAGAAAAATATTTTCACTTAATTTCTTTTTTCCTTTATCAGGTGACATAAGGTTTATTGACTTCGTATCAGCTTTGAAGTATCGTAAACTCTATGTAATAGCATTTGGGTTTGGGATTGGTGAATTTCCGGTTGTAGGAAGTATAGTCGTAATATGTTAGGCATAATTATTTTTGTCTTTATTTGAAGATTAAGCATGATCTCAGGAGATGTGTATGTGTTCTAGCTGACATAATGTAGACTCGTGATGGTTAATACTGAGCGTGAACTTTATTGGATTGAAGGATGCAAAGTAGTGATCCTGGATGTGCCTGTGATGGTGTTGCCAATGGAGATTAACATTTGAGTCAGTGGGCTGAGAACGGTAGATTCATGCTTAATCTGGGTGAGCACAATCAGATTAACTGCTAGAGCAGCTAGAATATAAAGCAGAGAAATGTGAAAAGACTAGACTGGCCTAGCCTGACAGCCTACATCTTTCTCCCATTGTGGATGCTTCCTGCCATCGAACATTGGATTCCAAGCTCTTCGATTTTGGGACTTGGACTGGCTCTCATTGTTCCTCAGCTTGCAGATGGCCTATTATGGACCGTGTGATCATATGAGTTAATACTTAATACACTCCCCTTTCTATCTATCATCTACCTATCTATCTACCTACCTATCTATCTATCTACCTACCTATCATCTATCTTATTAGTTCTGTTCCTCTAGAGAACCATGACTAATACAATCTGCTTTTCTAGTCCTCATTGAGGTAATTATTTGGCTAGAAGCTACTTGAAGGTAGTAGAATTAAAAGTGATTCAGTTTTTAAAATATTGAACAAGTAGTTTGTAATATTTAACATTATAACACGTTATATGATTTTTATTACAGATTTCACTTATAAAAATCTATTTCATATGTTGCTAAAGTTCTTAGACATTTATTTTACTACTGATTTTTAAAAAATGCAATATAAATCTTTCATCTACTACCCACACCCAGAATATAATGAGTCCTCTAAATTTTTTTATCTGATATTTTTTTTAAGTTCAGAAAAGCATAGTTTAATTTTACTGGTATTTGTACTACTCTCTGGGTTTTCTAGTTATCCATAGAGCTATGTCTATGCTTTTATTATATATAGCTTAGTTGCCTCTCTTATTATCTTTATTTTTCAATTTCTCGGCATTTTTAAGTATATTTCACATTTTGCATAAGTATTATCTATGTTCCCCTATATATTTTTTCTGACATAGAAATTTTAATAATTGTATTTAGTCAGTGTCATTTTAATGATATTTTACTTTTATTCAATATTTATATTTATTTATGAGTTTATTTTTTCCCATGGCTCACAAGTCTGTAGAACACATTTAATTTGTAACCTGATTCTTTGTAACATGTTTCTCTAACTTGTGCAATGAAGATATTTTTTTATAATTTTCTCTGTATGTTTTTGTCACTAATTTTCATAATGCTAAATGTTTCCTTGGTCTTATTTTTGAGACTTATTTTTTACTTACCATTATTATATTAAAGAATATATCCACACATGCATTCTCTTTGTTCCTCTTTTCTATCCATCTGAGCTCAGGAAATTGTCTCCACATTTTAAGCTGGAGTAGATGTACATATTTCATGAATTATTTTCTAGCTAATGTAAAACAATTGTGGTGTGTGTGTGTGTTTGTACACATAATGTGAACATAATTAGATTCATCGATAGCTTAATAAGTTGAAATCAACAATTATTAATTGTTTTAATGTAGTAATGCATAAACATGTTATAATGGCAAATTATATATTTTATTATTTTAATGGGAGAGTTCACCATATTTATGTTAGTACTATGGTTGTTCAGCTATACATTTCATTAGAGTTACATTAATTTTTTCATGACATGAAGTTAAGACAAATTAACTCCAGCTATTACTAAGCAGGTGTTTCTTTATATTAAACTGATACATATATACCTTTAATAATTAGAACTTAAAATTGAGAAGAATTTATATTATTTTTATTTGTTACTACAATGTATACATTTCCATTTTTCTATGCTTAGATGATGTTTTAAATTATGCAGATGAAATTTAAAACGTAAAGTGATAGTGCAAAAAATATCTTTCTTTACTTTTACACAAAATTCCAGTCTTACAGGTTGAATATTTGAGATTGGAAGAAATGCAAATGGATAGCATAGACTTGTTCTATAAGCATGCTAACATTAATTTTAATCTTACAAACGGGGTTTCCTGGAGAGAAGAAAAATATTGCGCTAGACAAAGTAAATTTCAGTGAAAACAAATTGACTGAGGAAAGTGGTGAGGATCCTGCAACAACTTACTGCATTAATGACTTACTCTCACTTCAAAATGCAACTTCAATTTCTAGTAATACAAGAGGTAATCTAATTCCCAAGATTTAGTGCCTGTTTTATCTACTTTAATTCTTTCTTATTTGCATTCTCTCTTCATTATAGATATATATTTCTCGTTCATACTCTGTGATCCCTCCACCCGAAGATCCTAGACTATGAATGGGTCTTAGGGTACTAAAAACATGTCAGGTAAATCTATGGAACATTGGAGACTTCAGACAACAATTTTTTTTTTTTATTTATAAATTCAACCTGTAACATACGGTGTTCAACTGCAAAAAATAAAAAACTGATTATTCAATTAATTTAGTACTGAGTCTATAAATAGCAGCAATTATAAGAAAACTACATAACAATCCATCTCTGAGAATAAAGAAAGATCATATCATTGGCTAGCAACTATTGGTTTAAGTTAATAGAAAGAATGAAAGAGAAGGGAAGGAAGAAAGAGAGAAAGAAGGAGAAAAAAGAAATGATGAGTAGTAAAGAAGTACAGAAAAAAGAGGGAAAAGAAAGAAGGAAATTGTAACACAAATTTCAAATTAAAATACACTAGTACAAGCAGAAATTTAATTCTCACCTTAAGCCTATGTACAGAATGAAGACAAAGAAGAAAATATTTGCTTGTATCTTTATACAAATTTTATAAATAATTTTTAATTTCAAGCTCCGGGGTCAATGAGAACTACTTAGGAAAATATGTTATTATGTATTAAGTTATGTGCCGATCAAAAATACAATTAAAATAAATAGAAATCTATTAAATCAATGTTTTAGCGAACTTTAAATAACAATACTTGTATTTTATAGGATTTTTATGTAAATTGTTATTTGTCATTTCCCTTGTAGATTATTACGCTGAAATATCAAAAACAGTGTCAAAGTTTAAGTTACATCCTAAATTATTGTCCAACTCTTCATAAACAAGTTTATTTAGCTTCTTCAGGCATAATCATTCTATATAGAAACAAAAATAAGATAAAATTATTAATCATTACAATACCTATCATCAAATGAGTTTTGCAACATGCTAAAATCATTAAGAATCAGTGATTTCAGTGGTTAGTACCTATGCCATACACAAAATTTAATAGGCCAGTAAACATGTTGTTTTGGTGTATATATTAGCAAACAAGAGAGTTTGACTTAACCTAACAGTGCTGTTTAAAAATTACTAAGACATGAAGTAGACACTGAAAGTTTAAGACATAAAGTATTTCTGTAGCTTATTTCCAAACATAGAGAATTTAAACATATTTTCTTGATTAAAGAAAATCAAGGGAGATTTTCTTTAATCTCCAAGAAAATCAAGGGAGATTTTCTTTAATCTCCTATCAAGGGAAAATCAAGGGAAAATCAGGGAGAAGTTTGCCTAAGAGGTTTTGAATCAAAGTTTGCTGGTTTCATAGACTCAGAGTCAGAGTTATTGTCAGTTTAGTAGTGGAGATGCTGTTATTGGGCAAGTATTATTTTGAGAACATTTTATCTGAATAGCTGTATCCTACTGAATGTTTAGAGAAAACTCTGCCACAGAAGTATTTTCATAGTGTGAAACGTGCAAGCAAGAGATGTGTGAAGGACATGAAGGGATTTCGTGTGAGGCTTTTAGAAAGTCCTTGGAAACAGTTATTTCAGACATGTAAGCATGAATCCCCCTCTTTCATGCCTTTCTGGCCCTATTTTTTCCTGAGTCTGACTAGTGACTTTATCCTCCTTGCTGTAACTGTTATACAGTATGATTTTGAAGAGGAGTAGGGAGAATTAACATCCTTCTTTTTCCAGAAACTTACGGGGTGTATTAGTCTGCTAGAGCCACCATAGCAAAAGACCACAGACTAGGAGGCTTAAACAACAGAAATTTATTTTTACTGTTCTGGAGCCTGGAATTCCAAGATCAAGATGGTGACAGGTTTGGTTTCTCCCAAGACCTTTCTCTAGGTCTTGCAGAAGGCCACTTTCTTGCTATGTCCTCACATGGCCTTTTTTCTGTGCATGGGCATTGCTGGTGTTGGATGAAGACCCCAGCCTTACGACCTTTAAAGATTTATTTTCAACACAGTCACATTGGGGTTTAGGGCTTCAACATATGAATTTTGAGGGGAGACAACTCAGTCCACAACAGTGGGAGGGTAATCACCGTGTCACCATTAAACGAGATGGTAGCTGTAGATTGTAGTAGATACCCATTATTAGGCAAGGGCAAGGAACTAACATTTCTATTTTACTGAGAGATTTTATCATGGATGAGTTCTGAGTCTGAATGAGTGTTTTATCTGCATCTATTGGGATAATCATACAATTTAATTTTCTTATTTAGTCTGCCAATATGGCGAATGACATGGATTGATTTTTGGTTGTAGAACAACCTTTGTATTCCTGAGATGAACTCCATGGTCAATACAGGATTATCATTTTATATATTGCTATTATAGATTAAATTTGCTAATATATTATTGAGGATATTCACATCTATTTCCATGAGAGATATTAGTCTGTAAACATTATCTTCATTTCAATGGTTTTATTGGTTTGGTTATGTAACAGTCACTCTCTAAGAGGGTCCCTAATGATTTCCATATACTGGTATTTAGTGTCTAGTGCAAGCCCCTCCCTTAAAGTAATGTGCTTCTAATAGAACAGAGCAATACTGAGGGATGTTATATCTGTTATTAGGTTACAAAAACTGTGACATCCATAGCACCAATAGATTCTCTTAACACTGGTTCTAATGAAGTAAATTCTTATGTTTGAGTCTCATTTGGCAAGAAACTGTAGGTGTCCTCTGGCAATTTTAATGAAAATTTTATTATGACTTTTATAAGTTGACAATACAGTGTAACAGGAGAATGAGTACTAATGGTTGATAAAATCCTATAAAATAAGACATGGAGAATCATTAAAAACAAATTTCAAAAAGTATTAAGGAAAAAATATTACCAGATGTATACATTTAATATATGGCAAATTTAGTATTTTGATCACTGGTGGAGAGGCTATAATATACAGTGCTTTATATTTAATGGATTGTCTTAATAATTTAAACAACTACATTAATTTTACTTTATATACAATGCAACTTATAGATCAAAAACCTAAAATAAACATAAAATATTAAAAAACATTGGGGACATTTTTCTTGGTATGGAACCAAGTAATAATTTTGAGATTACAAACTACCATGGAAGAACAGTTTCTATTAAATAAAAAGCTACGTGTTGCATTTGAAATAGTATTTGCGACATGTATTATATTAAAAATATATCCAAAAGCAACAAGGCAACCACAAAGAGATAATAGTGTATGTTCAAATAATACATAAAGGCAATTTATACCAGGAAAAAATGGAAATAAACATAGGCAAAGAGCTAAAATGTGATAAAAATAGGGACATTGAAATCAATGCATTCACTTTATTTTACTTTTTGACTTTCCTTTTAGAAAATAGTAAAAAATATTTTGTTAAATGCTAATAATGAGTATTTTGGGAGAAACACCCCATAACAGACTTAATGAGATTTACAATTTCTAACCCATACCTCAAGGGGAATTTGACAATACTTACTTATTTGTAACATGCACATAACTTTGACAATATGGATATGAATAGATATGCAATAATATTAGATTAAAATTATTTGTAGATGAGGAAATAATAAATTTACATGGCAATTTCCACCATATAAAGATTTTCTTGATTCCCTTCATAAACTAGGACAAAGGGATGTTACTAAACAAGTTTTTATAAACCAATGGCTTAAGGGTGTGTTTAGGTTTAATTTCTAGCTCCCTCATTTATTTATAAAATATCCTCTAATTCTTTCTCCCCATTCTCCTCTCTCTTACATTTATCTCTTAAGTCCTTTTATACTATTATAAATGAAGAAAAGGAGATTCAAGGAGTTACGAGCCTTACCCACTGTCATAGACTTTAATATGTGTTAGAAACAAATGTAAATTTAAACATAGGTAACTATAAAACCAGCAATCTATCTGATATACTAGAAAGGACTAATTCTGGCCAATATTAAGCTACTTACGAGAGTAATAGTAAGGTAATCTTTTTCGTCAAGTATGCAGATACCATATAAAATTTTCATGCCTAGCATTGTTTAAAATACTTGAAATACAGCAGTGTATATACAGAACCAGAACATGTATGTACTAAATATGTCTTTAGTTTTCATAGAAAGAATATGTCACATTTTGTTTAACACACTAGAATAATTGCTGTTCAATCACTTCCATACCTAAGACCCTAGCTGGTCGTGGTGGTGATTTGTGAATCATTACAGTTATTCATTAAGTAATTTAAAAGTGCTTTTTCTTTTTTTCTATAAAACTCATTTATAAAACCATTGGATACGAACAGAACTTCATAATTACTACAACATTTAACCCTTGTACAAATTTTGAGGGTAGTGAAAGCAGGAATTATTTTTCTGAGGAGTAAATTAAGGTTCAGAGCTCTTAAGTTTCCATTTTTACTACCTGGTGGTGTGGGCACAAAAATACCAGTCGTTGAATGCCCTATCGGCTTTCTCACCATTTGTGTGTTTCTCCTGAATGTCATCTACAGATGTTAGCAAATGAGATACTGAGAAGTAAAAAAGCAAACAAACAAGCAAACAAAAAAACTACCCAAGACAAAGTAAAATTTGTCTTGGGTAGACAAAGGAAAGAAACATGTAAAACCTCTATCACTCACATATGATTAAATCCTTTATTTCAGAGTTTTATTGATTTTAATTTTTCAAATTATCTAGAAGTAGTCTTGTAGATAGATATATATTGACCTTCTTGTACAACCTGTGGCCTGCTTTTTATACTTTGTTTTTTTTTTTTTTTTTTTCTTTGGTCATTTACATGGTTGCTTTATGTAGTAAAATAGCTAAAATAAATGAATAAATAAATAAATAAATAAATAATAGATATATTCATTTATTTTTGTCTGAGAAAACCAAAGTGGAGAAAACGTGCATTATTTTTTCAGGTATCCCTTTGGAATGATCCTCTCTTAAGTGAAGTAGAAAAAATCTCTTTTCTATTCCACTAACATATTTAACCATTAGATTCTGGGTAGCTGTGAGTCATTACCTTGTGTTTATTTTCCTAAAAATAAAATGCATAGGCAAAACTCAAAGCAAGATGCATTCTTCTAAATACACATATACATACACACACACACACACACACACACACACACACACACACATATCATGTCTTGGATTTTTAAAATACTAGAAAAGCATCAATACAACTGTATAGTTAACTCAATTCTACTCCATTTCTTTAGTTAGCATTTTCAAACTATTTCTAAGTTTATTATTTGCACCTGCATGTAAATCACACCGTTATTCACCTGAACAGCTTCTTTTGGATAGCTTCCCAGATTGGAGCCATTTATACACAAAATTGCCTTTTTGGCAGAAATTCTAAGTGAAGTAAATAGTCTTGATTGGTCGGTACATAAAATCCACAAATGTACAGTTAGGAAAGGAAGAGTCTGTACTGTAATTGTCCAAAAAGCAGTGCGTGGCAGTTGTTAAGTGAAGTATTTTTATTGGATATTTCTATACTAAGAAGACGACAAGATTGCAGTTTTCATTTAGTGAATGGAATAAATTCAACCCTTGTAATTTCCCATTCACTTGAAGATCTTTGTTGCCATAGTGCCATGAGAGCGATACTCCACATTGATTTGTATTACTGCAGCTGAACCTCACCAGGCTTTTAGGAGCTACATAAGTGCTTACTGACTCTGTTTTGTATTTGTGTGTTTACAATTATACCAGCTTCTTTTTTTCTAGGATAAGTGAGAAAGACTGGGTTAGGCTACTAATGAAGAGTATTAACATATATTATACACTGTAGTTAAAAGCAAAGGATTTAAACTATTTGGATTCAAATCTTGCTCAAAAGGTGAAATCATGGGCAAGTTCAAGGGCAACTTCCCTGCTCTCTACAGGATTCAGATCCTTCAGCCTTTATGACAAGCAAAAATTAAGCATGCCTAATAGGGTAAGTGTGAGGAGCAAATGAGGGAATAAGTGAAAGTAATTCATAAATGATCCATAATATGTATTTCTCTTCATGATAGTAGTAGTAGGTTAATATTAGCGTTATTTAAATTCACTTAAATCTTTTGATGTTAACATTGTAATAATTTAAAAATACAGTACTAACCCCTATTTTATGGTTAAAGAAAATTAAGTCCAGGGACATTGAGTCACCCCTTACAGGTCAAGTAGGAAAAGCAAACCCCAAAGAAAAAAAGTCTGTTTTTCTATTGCATGTGATTTATTTTTTTATTTTTATGTATTTATTTATTTTTTTATTATCCTTGAAGTTCTAGGGTACATGTGCATAACGTGCAGGTTTGTTACATATGTATACTTGTGCCATGTTGGTGTGCTGCACCCATCAACTCGTCAGCACCCATCAATTCCTCATTTATATCAGGTTGCATGTGATTTAATATAAGAATAAGCATTCAATATTTGAGGGCTTTCTTATTTTTCCAAATAAACATTCTTTTGAGTTCTTGTAATGCTTTAGTTTTATCATTCTAAGCACCAGTTATCATTCTTAAGTCCTATAATAGGGCTGAACTTTTTACTTAGGTATTTTGTGCTTTAGATTGTAAAGGCCATATATCATAATATACTTAATCTTAAATATGAGGTTATTTAGTTACTTCTTTCCCATTAAATCACAACAGAAAATTTGACTTAATAACCAGCAGAAGTTATATGTGATACTGAAAAGAATCTCTCATACAATAAAACATAAATAATAACAATAATACATAAATAATCATAGTAACAAAACTAGCTTTTCTCAACAGCATATTTATTACTTTTTAAAATAGGAAGTCAACAGCAGCATGAAATAGGAGACATATTATCAGTAGAAAAATTATTCGAAATTATTAATTTGAAAGAAATGTTGCTCAATATTGTTCTTGTCCACTGAAAATTTTGCATACTAAAGCTATGCTCATTTTCAATATTTTCCTGAGTTAAATATGTATCCCTAAATTGCTGAACAATTTATAATATACTTTATTTACTCATTTATTTATTAATACATATTTAAGGTAATGCTATATTTAAAACTGTTAAACACAATAAAACACAAATCTGGTTGAAAGGATCTTACAATTTTCTTGAAAAGATATCTATATTGAGAAACATGATTGTGAAAACATTATAATGTATAAAATCATAAAATATGCATTAAAGAATCCAGAATTTTAAAAGAACTAAATTCTACAGTGTTATGAAATAGAACACTAAAATAGATAAAAACAAATACTGTGCAATTGGCAGAAAATAAGTAGTAGAACAGTGAATTGCTGGAGGAAACACATCATGAAGATGTTCCAAATAATCTCTATTGATACAAAGGGAAAAGATTCTCACTTTCTGTGATTTGTCAGGAGAGTTTCAGTATTAGAGTCAGACAAATTTGATTATAACTGTAGAGCCAAAAGCTGCCAGTGTATAATACTGGGCTTCAATTGCATCATCAGCAAAATAGAGATAACATTTACCTTATTGAGCTGCTTAGATGATTACATAAAGTAACACATTAAAGTATCAAAATTCTATTAATTAAAAATGTTAGGAAATTTTAATCTCCTGTTCAATAATTCCTAAAGAAATACGTCACAGATGATGGAAGAGAGAATTACAAGGAAAACACATTCAGCTTCTGAAGACTTTGAGGAAAGACACAGCAGTTTCAGAGAGAGCAGGTATTTTTCCTATTCATCTTTACCCATAGTAGCTGATCATATAAACAGAGCCTGCTTTACAAATTTTAGTCTTTTTAAGTCTTTTAGTCTTCCATTAGTGGAAGAGACAGACTTTTAGTACATTATCCAATTTAAACATACCCTGCGCAAAGGTTAAGAGGTACACTGAATTAGGAGACCCTCCCTAAAAGAGAATATATCACAGGGGATTTAGAGATTAATTTCTTGAGAAGGGAAGACTTGTTCTGACCTGTGAAGAATGGGAAAGAGTGAACCACGTATAGAGAAGACTATAAGGAAATCTTCTTACAGGAAAGATCTCGCTAACAGAAGAATGATGATAAATAGAAGAGAATGGGGGAAAAGGCCAACATGATTGAAATGGAAAAATTAATAAGACAGGGAGGAAGAGAGAAAGAAAGAGAAGAGAGAGAGAGAAGGGCTAATTTCAAGATCTTTCAGGATAATGCAAATAATATTTGGAGCAAGATGAGTTTCTCAAATTTGCATGTTAGGAAGTGCTCTGCAATTTCAAGAACTTATTAGTATGGGGGCAGTGCGATAAGACTCAAGGGTAGTAGATCACTTGGAAATATAGATAATTATTTTAGAAAAATATAATGGTGTTCTAATCGAAGTGTTATGATTGACTAAGTTATTGTTAACCAATAATTGTTGTTTAATTTGTGGGGGATAATTAAGCTTCTTTTTGCAGCCTGGTTTATACCTGTGACACATTTTATCCACGGAATTACATGGGAAAATGTCACTTAATAGAAGAAGAAGCTACAAGGACCAGTATGTTCTCTTTTCTCACTGCCGGGAGACCAGCAATGTTCCAGTTAGAGAATACTCTGTCAACCTATGTCTCTGAATTAAGACAACATAGAGCAAGGATGCAGCTGACCTGGTATCACCTTATAGTACAGGAGAGTTAAATTTTAAGCCACTTACATTTTACAGTCATTGTTACTGGCATATATTATCCTGACTGATACAGTGGAAACATTGCACATGAAGATAAGTGATCCAGTTTGAGGGATATTTCTCATGTAAAATGGATTAACAACATGATGAATTGGATAATAGGTCTGTGTCAGTGACTGGTGTGAAGTTAAACTCCATCTGGTTTCACAACTGAGAACCAGATGGAGGGAGATGATTGAGCTTAGATAGAAAAGAGCAGAAGATATAAATTATTGATCAGAATTAATTCTAGAGCTCTGTTCCTTAAGACAATGCATTGCAGTTATCTTTACTATCTTATTCCAGCATTCGTATCAATCCAATTGAGTAACCATTAAACATAAAAGATCCTCTGGTGTCAAAGAGACTTTTGGACATGATAGTCATATTCATGAGTGTAATGAATGAAAGCACCTGTGACCATGGAAATGTTACTCTGGTTAAGAATTTCTCTTTCCAGAATTAAAGCTAAAGATTTCAGAGTTCTAATATATTTTCAATAGATAATGTCATGAATGATATTTCCTGCTTAATTCATGGGATATTGAGTGTCACATGCTGAATGACAGTATTGGGCATGAATCATACCCGAATGACTTCTCTTCGACGTCTTCTCTTTAGCATTAACAATTATAATTGTCACCTTTTGAATAAGAGGAGTATTTCTAAATAATGCAACTTTTTACACAACTCATTACTAGTGCCTCATAATAGTCTCTAAGATATGCCAACCATCAGTAATAATTTCTGATAAGTAAATAAAAATATTTATACTTTAAATATCATTTTTATTTATATTACCTAAGTTTTCCATACTTACAATCTGTACTGTAATCCACCTTTAGCTGAGGGAAGCAAAGGTGGACATTGATTTTGATATCGTGTGGTTCACAAGAGCACAGAATTTTTGTAAACATTAATCTGTAGCCTTATCTTTACATGTGAATAGAGTTTTTTTTTACTCCATTAAGGATGTGCCCATTCATTAATTATACTGTAGTAAGCGATTAATAGGCTTAATAGATGAAACCAGCAGACAGAACATGTGCATGTATTTTACTTAAACTTGATTAATAGTTAATTTTGAAATTAGAACTTCTTAAGGTGATTTCATGATATAGTTGAACAGTGTAAAATGTAGTGCTAGTATAGATATATATAAAGGAAATGTAATAGGACATTATTAGCAGATCAATCCATGAATATACTTTTTAAATACACACATACTTCTGTTTAGCACTAAAGTGCTAAATAATTGAGTTTATAAATGAGATTTTTGTTTCAGTGTGCAAAAAGTTTCAACTTCAGAATATCATGGGTCTCTTTTATATGTACTCTTTTAGACAATATCATCTATTCTTTCCAAATAGAAGATAATTTGTATTATAAAAGATAAAGGTTGCCAAATGTAATATCAATGTATTGATTAATCATGTTACTTGTGCTGAAAAAGCCTAGATTAGATTTACTGATTATTAATAATTCTGTACATGTTTCATTAATTTACTTGCACTTTTATGACACCCTCTAAAATATCTCTAATCTTATCCACAACATAATGCTCTGATTTTAAACAAACTGCATTCCACTAAAGGAAACAGAGCAATCTTTTCTTCAGTACTGAGCTTACCCTTTAAGTTCTCCTTCTATTCCTGAGGAATTCTGAGTGCAAAACTTTCTTTTTGTAGTTCTACTACTTATTCAAACATGCATTAGCAGATTGAGCATATGATTTTCAGAATTTTAATGGAAAATTTGCTGAAAGCATTATTTTTCCTTTTATGTTTTTCTAGGAATTCACATATTTTCTAAAAATTTTAAAAGGATTTTCACACAGCTAGAAATAGCATGCACTTATTATTTTCTCCCTGTCTCCCTTCTTTTTCAGTTGTCCACAGAATTATCCATTTTATTAGATTTTAAAATACAGCATTTACGTTTGTTGATAATCTGTTGTAATTTCATTCCCTATTTAGTTTGATTTCCTGAATTAAATATTGTATATGTCTGCTTATTTTTAGTGTCTAGAGGCAAATACATAGAAAATTGACTTTAAAAAATTAATGAAGTGTAATTTATATAACAAAAGGCTAAATCTTAAATATACAGATCATATAGTTTTTTCATAGTACACTCCTATATACCTACCACTCAAAACAAGACATCAAACATTATTTATCATTCAGGATCTTCAGAGATCCTTCACATTCATCAACGTTCACAGAGTAATCACTTCTGAAGACAAGGTTTCAGGATCTTCGTGTAAAGACTGTGAAAATCTGTTACTTGATGACAGCAAAGAGAAAATAGGGTGACACTTTCAAAATTAATCTTATCAAAACTCTGAAAATTAACCTAAGACTCAAAAATCGAATGTGGGCCTTAAGAAAAGTGGCTGGATCTCAATAAAAATTTCAAGTTTTGTTGCATTTTAACTTGACTTGCTCTGGGGCGGAAAGCCTCACAGGCAGTTCACCAACACCTGGTAAGTTCATGAATATGCAGCATATAGCAGATCTGCTATATGATATACACATATGTGATATACATATAGCAGATCTGCTATATGCTATACAAATATACATACATAGCAGATCTGCTATATGATATACATGAGAGCTATATGATATACATATAGCAGATCTGCTGTTTTGTGTATATATACATATAGCAGAAGTGGCTATATGTATATAGCTCTCCTTTGGTTTTCATTTACATGGAGTACCTTTATCCATCCATTCACTTTCAGTTTCTGTGGAGACTGGAGAATTTAATTCATTTATATTTAAGATTATTATTAAGAGCCAAGGACTTACTACTGCTATTTTATTCTTTTATAGTTGCTTTATAGATTATTTTCCTCCTTTCTTTCTATTTTGTTGTCTTCTTTTATGGTCAGGTGATTTTCTCCAGGAGCATGTTTTGATTACTTGCTATTTGTATTTTATGTATTTACTATAGCTTGTTGCTTTGTAGTTATGAATCTCACAAAAATCATTTTATAGTTATAGCACATTATTCTAAGCTCGTAAAAATGTATTAGTTTCTCAAGGAAGAAATCTCAAGGTAGATAAAAAATATGTTTTGAGGTAAGAACAAAACCATAACAAACCAAAACTTATGGGATGCAGCCAAGCAGTGCTAAAGGAAAATTTATAGCAGTAAATGTCCAAATTGAAGTAAAAAGGGACAAATTTAATAAAGTAAACTCCTGCTATTAGAAATTAGAATTCCTAGTTTCTAAAAAAAATCTAAAGTAATGAAATAGAAGGCAGCAATGAGGATTAGTACACCAATAAATGAAAAAGAGAGTAGAAAGCAATACAAAATATCAAAAAATCAAGTCTCTTATTAAAAAAAAAAGAAACAACAACAACAACAACAACAAAACAGAAAAATTGACAAACCTTAAGCTATATATCCAGGACAAAGCAAGATTATAATTAATCAAATCTTGAATGAAAGAGCATTCATCATTACGAAACTTACAGAAATAACAAGGATTGTAGAGAAATATTTTAAAAACTCTATTTGAAAAAAAATAGCTGACTACACATCAATATGCTTTATAAATAAAGACACAAAAATTTTGAACATTCTACCAAACCAGAACCAGCACTGTATAAAAAGGATTACACAATATGACTAAGAAAAATTTATTGCAGGAATGCAAAGTGGTTCAACCTGTAAAATCATTCAACACAATACATGGCAGTAATTGAACAGAAGACAAAAAAATAATAATAATAATAGTAATCTCAATAGAAATAAAGAAAAACTTTTGATAAATTCCACTATGCTTTCTTTATTAAAATGTAGTACCAAACTGAGGGTAAAAAATAACTCTCAATCTGAAACTAATTGGTTTTTCTGAAAAAATAGCAATGAGCATCATACATAATGATGAGACTTAAATGCTTCCCCTCGAAGACAGCAAACAAGAACAGAATGTCTGCTCTTGCTACTTATACTTAACATTATTCTAGAGTTCAAGACTGGGCCATTAATACAGATAAAAGATATAATATCTATCCTGATGGACTGGAAATAAAGAAATAAAACTATCTCTCTTCACAGATGCCAGGATCTAACATAAATGGAAAACTCCTAAGGAATACATACCTTAGAAAACTCCTAAGGAATACATACATACATACACACACACACACACACGCACACACACACACATACACCACAGATGAAACTATTATAACTAACATACAAGTTTATAAAATTGACAGAATTCAAGATCAGTGTACAGAAATCAATTTTATGTATAGATACAAAGTGAAAATGTTATTAAAATATATTTGTTTATAATAGGTTCAAAAATATTTAAGAATAAGTATGGAGATTGACTTCTAACATGTATGTATTTTTGTTGCTGTTGTTTTTATGGTAATAAAATCTTTCTAAAATTAGATACTGCTATTAGTTGAACAACTTTGTGAATATTGTGAAAGCCACTGAATTGTACATTTAAAAGCTGAAGTTTTCGATACATAAATTACGTCTGATTAATTACTCTTCTGAATTCTAGCATTATATATTATTTTTCACTGTTCCAGAAGTGCATTTAAATGAAGTAATATAGATTATAATTTTTTGTCTGTCTTCTTATATACAAAAAATAACTGCAAGATCCATACATACTGTTGCATATATCATTATTTCATTCTTGTTCTTGCTATGTAATATTCTATTACATAGGTATATCAGAAATATTTATCCATAAATTTATAAATGTCTACCTGGTTTCTAGTCTGGACTATCATGTGTAAATGCTAGGAAATCATGCTATATATCATTTTGTCACCGCATACATTTATTTCTCCTGTGAGAAGATATAAAACTGCCATTCTTGGAGCATAGGGTAGGTATATTACACATAGTAAGTCATCAAAAATGATTAAATAAATATCCTCTCCCACCAACAACGTGTGAAAGTTTAAATTACATAATACAACACAGTGAAATTCTTTTAAAAAATTGATCTGACACCAGCTTTTGAATTTAATAGATATCATGATTCATTTTAAGTCTTCTATTTTTACTATTTATCTCCTCTCTTCTTTGATCTATAATTTTTCTGTTTTTCTGCCTACTTTCAGTTTAGCAATTAGCTATTACGTGCAGTCTACGCTTTCATATTTTAATTGAATTTCATTTTCTTTGTATATTGAAGTCTAATAAGTGATTACATAACTCAATGAAGCATTTTAAATAATTAAATTATAATCCTAATAAGAAAGTCATTTATCATGAAAAGCACATCACAAATGTTTTTCAATTTGTAAATGTAAATACAAAAATCTGACATCTGAAGAACTGAATTTCTAAATCTAGCATTATAGTTTCAGTATTGACACACATTTGGTACATAATCTACATAAGGCCATGACTTTTATAGAGAAACATGCAGTCTTTGAAGGAAAATTTTGTTTTACAGGCTACGTTGAGGCAACCCTGCACCTAAGATTCAAGACTTTTACTGGTCTAATGCCAGAACAGCAATGATATTATATTGACATAACTTATGTATTGCTTCAAAAATATTTTTCTTTCTAGTACATGAAATTTCTGACAGGACAAAGTTACATTGTTACTTTGCATTTCTTCTGATTCTTCCATAAAATGCTAGGGGGAAATGAAAAACCTATGGAACAGAACAATTTTTTATTCTTTTCTTTGAGACAGAGTCTCACTCTGTCGCCCAGGCTGGAGAGCAGTGGTGCGATCTTGGCTCACTGCAAGCTCCGCCTCCTGGGTTCATGCCATTCTCCTGCCTCAGCCTCCTGAGTAGCTGGGACTACAGGTGCCCGCCACCACGCCTGGCTAATTTTTTGTATTTTTAGTAGAGATGGGGTTTCACCATGTTAGGCAGGAGGAACAGAACAATTTTTAAAATTTATTACTATGATTCTTTAACACGAAAAAATTAAAATATATCATTTTATCTCTTTTAATTTTATACAAACATCAGAATATATACTAATTTTAAAGTTATAAGAATTTGTTTCTAAGTTATCAATTATTAATAGAAAAACTTGGCCTGGTGTGGTGGCTCACGCCTGTAATCCCAGCACTTTGGGAGGATGAGGCAGATGGATCAGGAGGTCAGGAGACCTAGACCATCCTGGTTAACATTGTGAAACCCCGCCTCTACTAAAAATATGAAAAGAAAATTAGCCGGGAGTGGTGGTGGGCACCTGTAGTCCCAGCTACTGGGGAGGCTGAGGCAGTTGAATGGCGTGAACCCTGGAGGCAGAGGTTGCAGTGAGCCGAGATCGCACCACTGCACACCAGCCTGGGTGACAGAGCGAGACTCTGTCAAACAACAACAACAACAACAACAACAACAAAACAGTTGAAGTATAAATTCTGGTAATTTTCTAAAAGGTCTAGGATGCAATATACCTCTAATAAAAATAACAGGTTTTAGGTTTTTTATTCTTAAAATTTACATTTACATTAAATACAAACAAAAAGTATATCTGAGATTCTAATGAATAAATATCCCATATAAAAAAATCAAAACTGGTCAGGTGTGGTGGCTTGCACCTGTAATCCCAGCACTTTGGGAGGCTGAGGCAGGAGCATCAATTGTCAGGGCTTCAAGGCAAGCCTGGCCAATAAATAAAACTTACTTGTTTCTTAGTAAATACAAAGCACTTTCTAAAACCATCGCACATGGTGACTTGGCCAAGGAAGTCCATTGAGGTTTCCGACGAACACTTAACCAGGCAATATCAGTTAATTTTACTGATACACCATCCTAGAATATAAATTTATCTAATTGTAATTGTTGGATTTTACCATTATTAAATTATCATTATACCACTTATGCACTTTGATTACATTATTTTTGGCTGTCTAGAAACAATAAACTTGAATAAAATCAGTATGAAATGCCTTAAATTGTTTCAAAATTAAAATATTTTTCTTATGTTTGTGCAAATTTTCTTAAATGACCATGTACAGCCATCAACATTGTTCCAAAATGTTGTGTGTTGTATGTGTCTGTATCTCCTGGCAGAAATTAATGACTGAGATGGAAAGAGGAAGGGGGGGGGGGGAAGAGAGAGAGAGAGAGAAAGAGAGAAAAATAGAACCATACACCTGTCTGGCTCAGATTAATGATGTAGCATAGATTTGGCTTTGAAATAATTACTTAGAAAATGTATTAAATTTCTTGGTGGAGTAGCCACTTGTTTCATTCATTCGTGCGATTAGACTGAAAGCTACAGCACAGGCTATCTTATTCAGAGGCAAATCATTGTGTGCTGACTATACAAGGTTATTAAGTGACTGACTTGATTCTTCTTCAGACTGAGGTCAACGCCTACCCGAATTGGTGGAGTTTCCTTGCCTCCAAACCCTTTTAAAGCTTAAAATGTAAAATTTCTTTCTAAACGTAATGATTAAAAGAATCGGTTTTTTTGTGTTTCACGTCATATCATTCCAACTTCTTGGACAACACTATTAAACAGAGTATTATTTGAAATATAAAAATGAACATTCCATTTAGCTATGGTGTATAGACCACTGTGAATTAACCTGATATCAATGATTTCAGATTTTTTTTCCAGGCATTTTTGAAGGGATCCTATAAAAGATGACATTTCTACTTTACGAGAATACATTTTAAATAACTGTCCATATTTTAATTATTATATGGTGGTTAACCTAGATAAACCCAGTTAGGACACATTTTTTTCCATCAAGACCCAGTTTTGTCACTATCAACCCCTCTCTAGGTCCTTTCTGTGATCAGAGGAGAAAACACTTGACATTCATGGAATGTTTAAAAACTTCTGAAAATTCTGAGTCATGTGTTGCTTTCAGTAGGACTCTATACAGCCTTTGTAACAAGACAGGTCTGAGGGTCTTCTGAGGGTCTTCTGCACAATACTCCCAAATCTTCATCCTTGTCATCCTGAAGAATATTCTTGCATTGTGCGAAAAAGAAGGCTGTAATATAAGTAAAGGTCCTGAGTACTTAAAGTGCCTAAAATCTGTGCTTTTGGATCCCACCCTCCATGTCCATTGAAGTGAGTGGTTCCAAGGAAGGAACGTTAGTTGTCAATGTGAAAAGAACAAAGGAGAGATGTACAGGTAGAATGCAGATAGTGTATCTAGAGACTAGCACCCTGTAACAAATCAGACAGCACACATGTAAATAGGCAAAATACAGGCATCAGGAAGTGCTGCAATACAGAGTAAAATAATCCCCTCCTATCTTATTTCTATCTCCTCAGTGATGTATATTTGGAAAGTTATCTTTTCTATAGCCAAAACTTGTTATACTACACAAGGAAGCTTCATGAAAATTATCATATCATAAAATATTCTTGAGGTATAAGCTTACAAAGAGTTAGCACAGTCCAAGCCCATATATATATACACATACACATATACACATATATACACACATACATATATATGTATGTATGTGTATATATATGTGTATATGTGTATGTGTGTATATATGTAAAATTCTGGTAATTTTCTAAAAGGTCTAGGATGCAATATACCTCTAATTAAAATAACAGGTAAGTATATATACATATATATGTAAAATATTTTTTAAAAAAGGTATGTATATATGTATATATATATGTGTATGTGTGTATATATGTAAAACATATATGTATGTGTATGTGTGTATATGTATGTAAAAGAAATCATTCTGGCCTGGCACAGCGGCTCAAACCTATAATCTCAACACTTTGGGAGGCCAAGGAGGGTGGATCACCTGAGGTCAGGAGTTCGAGACCAGCCTGGTCAACAAGGTGAAACCCTGTCTCTACAAAAAAATACAAAAAAAATTAGCCAGGCGTGGTGGTGGGTGCCTGTAATCCCAGCTACCTGGGAGGCTGAGGCAGGAGATTCGCTTGAACCAGAGAGGCAGAGGTTGCATGAGCCGAGATCATGCCACAGCATTCCAGCCTGGGCAACAAGAGCGAAACTCTGTCTCAAAAAATAAATAAGTAAAAATGAAAGAGAAATCTTTTTGTATTAGCTCATATTTTCACAGAATACTACTTACATTAAAAACATAAAATACTGTTGTACAACATAACATACACTGTGCTAAAAAATACACAGCTTTGAATTTTTCACATGAACTTTAAAAATAATTTTGAAAATGTAAGACACTTCAGGCTTTGTTCCAGGAATCATCCAATTCCCTCACACCTGAAGCTTGGCATATTTAATATGTAAGCACCTGGTAAATTGTCTGTTCTCAAAAAATTAATTTCTAGGATCTCCAAATGAAAAGATTTTTTTGGAACAGAAAATAGAAAAAGATTGTGAATGTGTAAATGTATATGTGTGTGTTTGGAAAGGCTAGAGTTATTGTACATGATTATGTGAAGACTACTTCATTCTCTAAATAGCTAATACAAAAATGTTTTCAATTAGAGGCTGGTCTTCACTGAGAAAATATTTTGAGGATCTCAACATCTAGAACCTGATTGCTTGCTCATAAACAAACAAGCAACGCTGAAACACAAGGGAGATAAAAACGTAAAGTTTTTGCAGAGTGAGCAGGCAGTTTGCCACAGTGCTCTAGGCAGAAGACAATTAAGATATCTAATGCTTACTACAATTTTAAAGTGTTTTCTGAGGCAAACCTATCTTGCTAAATTCAAGTCTTACAAAATCATATCGTAAAGTCCACATTGTTCATTAAGATTTCCATGTGTTATTTCTCCCTGATAAGCTAGAAAAAAATTAGGATTCTTCACACAGGTAGATTCTGGATTAATGAAAAGAAAGCTACTTGGCCAAAAAAAGCAAAACTTGAGAAAACTGCTTATGTTGTTATAAAATTATAAAATTGTTCCAGTGAATGCCTGATTCTGGTAGTGATAAAGCTGTGGTGCAATTATTATGTGCCACTGTGCGTTCTGTTTGTCTAAGTACCTTCTTTATAAAAATGCTGAAGTATATTCCTATAACATTTCCACCTGGAAAAACAAAATAAACTCATTCAAATATAATTATTAGTTCTTCTTCTCCTCCTATCTAACTCTCTTTGCAGAAAGTTCTACCAGTATCTTTAAAAGTCAAAACTAACAGCTTTATTTCAAGTCTCTAAAGTCAAAAATTGAGGTTTTTTTAATATTTCTCGATTTGCTTATTACATTATTGAGAAAACCTATTAACAACAAACAAGCCAACTCATTATATATAAAATAGCCATGTGTTCATGACATTGCTAATTGTATATGATCTATTATAGTGTTAATTTACAAAATTTAGTACAAGTTGGCAGGATAAAATACCAGCTGAAAAAGATGATGTAGTTGTCACAAGGTAAATATTAAACAAAATGTGCGCATAATTATTTTAATAGAAGAATCTAATTATATCTCACAATTATTTGAAATAATTTACTTCTTTAAGACATCAGAAATGTCATATCATAGTTAGAGTCCAAAATTTAAGTGAAAGATTAACTTAGAGATACATAAATGCTTGCTGTAGCTCATTTGATTTCTATTTTGTTTTATTTATTTACATTTCTAATAACAATGGGAAAAAAACGAGTTTTGTTGGTAAGTGCCTATTTTCCACTAATTACAGTCTCATTGCTGTTAGTTTACATATTTTCTTTTTGTCCAGAAGATGCTGCTGCTGCTGCATAGATGCTCATACAACTTTGGCTACTGGCTGTTCATAGTCTCACTGTCACATTCATCGTTGACTAAAAAGGAGATTGATGCACTTTTTTCTCAATGACTTTGTTTTTCATTCCACTCCTTGATTACTGTAATCTTAGAAAACAGGTATCATAAAACATAAAGGGTCTTTTTAGAAATCAATTTATGTTATCTGATCCAGGAGAGAAACAAAAAAGAAGATTGGATTAAGATTAGATCAGGTGCTGAAGATTTACAATAGAAAGGGTAAAGGTGGTAACCAATGTGCATTTTCAAACACTAGAAAACACTTGAATAAAGTATTTTAACTGAAAAGCCAGTTTTCAGCTATAGAATATGCTGTAACAATTCAGAATGTCACGTTCAAAACCAGAAAAAAATAAAATCACGATGAGATAAGGAATAAGTAAAATATATTTTTCTTTTTTTGCTAACATGTTAAAACATACCATGCTGAAAATATATATACATTTGAAAGTCCTCATTATAATTTTAGGAACTATTGTATATGATCATGTTCATTTATATGCCCTATTCTGTGTTTTCTAATTATGGAATTGAATTAATTAATTAGAAAAACAAATTGAGAGGGATTCTGAAATAGTATAGCTCTGTTCTTACGCTGAAGAAATTGAAGGGATCTTCCAAGTAATACACATGTTCCATCCTCTGACCTCCTTGTTCATAAAATTGCTGAAATATTCACAGTGTCTCTAAGTCTCCTCCATGCATATACATATGTGCATGCACACACATATACACACAAATGTAGCTTAATAATTTAGGTAGAAATTTTTGGTTAGTTTCTACATATGGTGTCCTTGAGATAAAAATGTGTATCTTTTCACATTTATGGTCCTAAAGTGGCAGTTTTAAAATAAAATAGGAGCTTTCAAAATGTGGTTGTGTAGATGTATGAGTTATGAGTAGTATTAAAAATATTAACCTAGCATTTGTTTAAAAAATACTGAGATCTGATATGGCCTCAGAATTGATACACAGCATAAAATTTATTTTTGAAATAAATTTTAATAAAGATTACATTTAAAAGATTACTTGGGAAAAGAGTCATTCCTTTTCATTCAAGTACAGAGAGTATTAAAATTAACCCTGTATTTACAACAAAAGAAGACTGAGCAAATGCCAAATAAGAAAATCATACACAACTTCTTTCTAAGCCATAATGTGAAAATGAAATTGATAACAGTAAGTTAGTCAAAATAGCATAATTTTTGAACTGGAAGATACTTCAGAACACTGAACAAATAAAATAATAAATAAAAAATAAAATGATATAAATTTACAACTAAAACAACAAAAAATTCTTTTAAAAAGTGTTTGAAATAAGCACGAACATGTCCTATATGATAAGACTTGTTCTGAACAATAACAACAAAAATTATGCAGCACACAAAAAGGTAGCAAAAATCAATTATGAGAAACAGGGTCAGACACAACATAGATATAGGACTGACATGGTAATTAAAATAACTATGCTTAATATACTAAAGCCTCTAATAGCAAAGAGAGCCCCAGAGAGATAATTCCAGCCACAAAATGGAAACCGTAAGAGAAAAATCAAGGAGAAAATATAGAAATCACAACAATGCATAGAAATGAAGATCTTCAATAAACTCATAAGTAGACTCAGCATAGTTGAGGAAAAAAATCAGTAATGTTGAATAAACAATGATTAAACAGCCCAATTAAAATGAAAAGAAAAGAAACAGAAAAATTCTAGATCTTTGGCACAATATCAAATATTCTAATTTATGCATAATTGTAATTTTTAAAGAAGAAATGTTTAATGAAATAATGGGTGACACATTTTCAGAAATAATGCCAAGTGGCAAACTATTGTTCTAAGGTAAGTTAATATCAAACTGGATAAAACCCAAAATATGCAAACAGACTTGCATATACATACATGTGTGAATGTGCAGACACACACACACACACACACACACACACACAAACACACAGCCCTAAGCATTTTATGGTCAAACTGCTTACTGGTGAAGGCTATGAGAAAATTTTTAAGACATATAAAGAGGCATTTTGCTTTCAGAGAGCCAATGATAAGAAATACAGCTGACTTACCATCAAAAGTCACGTGAATAAGAAGACAATGGAGTGATATCTCTGACATGTTAAATGAAACAGCTGTCAACCTCAAACTCAATATCAGTGAAAGAATCTTGGCAAATTACAATAAAAAAAAAGTACCATAATAAACAAAACCTGAATGATTTGTTCATTCCTGTATTCATTACCAGTAGAACTACACTACAGACAATGTTTAAGAAAGTTCTTCAAGCAGAAAAAAAAAAAAAATGTGATGCAGTCAGAAACTTGGATCTATACTGAATAGAGATTTGACTGTGGAATAAATTATACTTGATTCTTTAATGCAACATGGTGGTAACAGTATACATGTGTACTTATGCATACATAATAATATATATGTATAAAATTAAAATAACTGTAACAGAATATGGATTGAGAGAAAGATATTGGAATCATAAGGTCAACAAAATGTATGTGAGTGGCATAATATTATTTTAATATAGCCTCTGATTATTTACAAATGTATATTGTAAACCATAGAGATATTGCTGAAAAAAAAAGATAAAAAATATGAAAATAGACATATAAAAGCCACAAAACTATAATATACTTAGTTAAAACCTGAGATAATTGGAAAAGTGGGAAAGAAACAAATAGAATACTGTTGGAGAAATGACATATTTTAATCAAATTTTTTTGATAATCAGATTAAATATGAATGGTCTAAACTCAGTTGTTAAGAGATAGATTGTTAAATCAGATAAAGAAATGTAGAACTCAGCTATATTCTTACTACAACATTCCAATATGAATAAAAAGATACAGATTTTTTCTTAAAAGAATGAAGAAAAGTATTCCATTTAAATACGAATTCAAAATAAAGCTAGATTGGCTATATTAATTTCAGACAAAGTAGATTTCAAAACAAGAACATTTACAAGAGACAAAGAGTGATGTTAGATAATTGTAAAGATAACAATTATCTAAGAAGATATACCAATCCTATGCGTGTATGTAACTAACAACAGACATTCAAGATTGTGAGGCCAAGAAAATGCTGGATCTGAAAGGAGTAGTAGATGTGTCCACAATTACAATGTAATTTTTTACCTATTTTTCAGTAAACTACAGAAAAGCCAGCAGAAAACAAGCAATAATTTCTATGACATGAAAAATCAGCTTGATCTAATTGGCATTTTAGAACACGACACACAATGAGAATAAAGAAACACATTCCTCTCAAGAGGACATTGATGATTCACCGCAACAGATTATACTTGAGGGTCATTAAATAAACCTTGATACAGCAAATAGACACATTGAAATCCTACACAGTAGGCTGTAAAAACAAGAAAATTTAATTAGAAATCAATAACCTAAATATATCTGGAAATTACTTAATACATGGAAATTAAACACACAGATAAACACAGAATCCAAGAGCAAGATTCAAGAAAAATGTAAAATTTCTTAAATACATATATTTTCAAAAATTGAAAGTAAAGAGTTAAACATCACAATTTGTGAACTGAAATTAAAGCAGTGTTTAGTGAAAACCATATAACATTAAAGGCTTATGTTAGAAAAAGAAAGATTTAAAATCACTACCCTCTGCTTCCATCTGAAGAGATAAGAGGCAGAAAAGCAAAATGAACTCAAAGCAAATAGAAGGAAGAAAATGATTTTGATAGCACGAAAATCAATAGATTGAAAATTAAATGAATAAAAGTCAATTCAAATAATGAATGAAGTCAACACATAAAAAATTAGATAGGACAAAAATTATCTTAAGAGGCTGAACAATGGCCCATCTACAGAGGCCCACATTCTAATTCCTAGAAATTTTGAATACTGCTTTACATGGAAACAGGGTCTTTGCTGATGTGATTAACGTATGAATCTTGAGATGAAGAGAGTATCTTGGACTAAAAGGGTAGGCCCTAATGCAACCCTTCGTATTATCATAAGAGGGAGATTTGACAGACATGAGATAAGTCAGTTTGACTGTGGGGGCAGACATTGAAGTGTCATGATGATGGAAGTGGCTGCCCATCTGGCTGTGTGCTCCTCAGAGCTGGCAGGAGCCAGGAGCAGGTGAGAGCCCCAACCCCTACCAAGTTGGCTGGGTAGGAGCCCCACGTTCCTGGGCACAGCTGCAGATGCCCAGCCGCAGTTCTAGACCTGGACATCCCTGCCCTATCGGGGTTCCAGGAAGTCCCCCTTGCTCCTGCAGGCTCCGAAGCACCTGCTCTTGCTCCCTGGCCCCTCCCTGCTCCTAGCTCTTATTTTGGAGCAAAGTTGTGGCCAAGCTTAGGTGCTGTTGCAATCCAGCCATGTGTGCGTGTGTTCAGGGCAGCACTGACACACAAGATCCCCTCTGCCACCTCTGCCCCTCAAGACTTTGGGCACTGATAAGCACAGGAGGGAGGCATGGGTAAGGAGGGTATTGGAGTGCTGAGGGCAGCTCGGAACTGGCTCACACTCGGCCCCTGGTGCAAATTGCCAGGCCACCATTGATGGTGGTGGGAGGTAGACAGGTTCCTGGGCAGAAAGGGGCCATTCCCCAGTGATATCCCACCTTTAAGCCAGGGACAGCCTGAAGCCTGGGGACTGGGCTATCAGTTCCAGGTGCAGGCCATGGCCCAGACTGAGAACTCATGGTGCTTTTTCCAGGCCCACCCATGGACCAATCAGCATGTACTTCCTCCCTTCTGAGCCCACAAAAAAAACCCTGGACTCAGCCAGACTCACACAGATGTCACGAATACCAGCTGTGGGAAGGAGTGACCCACTTTGGGTCTCCTGAACTCCTCGGGATGGTCTGTCTGCTGATAGAAGCTACCCACACTGTGTCTCCTCTCATCTGAGGGCTGCACTTACCAGGATGACCTGCCTGTGGAAAGGAGCTACCCACTGCGGGTCTCCTGAGAACTGTTCTGTTGATCAGTGAAGCTCTCTCTGCTTGCTCACCCTCCAGTTGTCCACATACCTCATTCTTCCTGGAGGTGGCACATGAAACCAGGACCTGCCAAATGTCAGGATTGAAAGGGCTGTAATAAAAACAAGGCTGAAACACGTGCCCCACTTGCCATGTTGTGGATGACAAGAAGGAGAGGAGAGAGAACAAGAGAAGAGAGAAAGAGAAAAGGGAGAAATAAGAGAGAAGGAGAGAAGAGGTGTTCCCCTTTGGGAAGTCCAGACCTAGGAGCTTTGGGGATCTGTGCTTACTGGTGTATCCAAGCTTCTGACCACCATCGTGTTCCCCAGTGCCTGCAGTGGAAGCCGCCTGTGGTATGCCTAGTTCAGCCACCACCTCACCAGGAACCGGTGTCTGTGCCAGAGACTGGAGCTGGCTGCCCCACTGCAACTGACGTGCCTGGCTGTGCACAGTGTCCAGACCCTACACTCACTCACAAACCCTTCACTACTGCGTACCTGGTTCAGCCTTGGCCGACTTGGGATCTGGTAGTGTGAGCAGAGCGCAGCCTACTGGGCTGAGTGGGTAGAATGAACCCCACAGGCATAAGTAAACCCTGACAAAGGCATATTGGCCACAGAGATATTGAGCTGGAAACGTTAACATCCTAAGGATACTGTGACAGTCAAACACAGTCAAGGCATGTGGGCAGCCAGGAGGCCAGAAGTGATTTGCCCTCTAGAGCCTCTAGAGGGAACATGCCAAGGCTGGCACTGATTTTCAAGCAGTGAAACTGAGTTCAGACTTCTAGATTCCACAACTATAAGAACATAAATTTAATCTTTGTGGTCATTTGCTAAAACAACCACAGGAAACGAATACATTATCATATCAGGTATTGAAGAGAGAGCATCACTATCAATCCCACAGTCATTTAGAGAATAATAAAATTATACTGGGAAATACTGTACATCTGTAAATTTGATAATTTAGAAGGGATAGACATAATTAACAGAAAAGTTAAATTTTATTAGTATATGTAGATAAATATATGTAGATGATATAAATATGGCTAATATAAACATATGTAAAACTAAATGCAACATGATAGTCTGGGTTGAGTTCTGAAATAGAAAAATAATTTTAGTTAAAGAACTATTAAAATATAAAATAAGTTCATTATTTAATTAATGGAATTTGACTAAATAAAATGTCTTAATTTAGACAGATACACTATGTTTATAGGATGGTATCATTAAGGGAAGCTGAGTGAGGATGCATGGTTGCTTTCTGTACCATCTAATTTTGCTATCAATCTACAATTATTTCAAAAACATTTTTGGCCAGGCGCGGTGGCTCATGCCTGTAATCTCAGCACTTTGGGAGGCTGAGGCAGGCAGATCACAAGGTCAGGAGATCAAGACCATTCTGGCCAACATGGTGAAACCCTGTCTCTACTAAAAATACTAAAATTGTCTGGGCGTGGTGGTGCTTCTCTGTAATCCCAGGTACTCCACAGGATGAGGCAGGAGAATTTCTTGAACCAGGGAGTCAGAGGTTGCAGTGAGCCGATATTGCGCCACTGCACCCCAGCCTGGCAACAGAGCAAGACTCCATCTCAAATAATAATAATAATAATAGTCAAATTTATAAGAACATAAAGCAGTGATTTTTAGTCAATGGTTGGCCAGAAAATATCTACTAGGCAGTACACTTACAATGATCTATCATTAGAGATGGTCAGAAAATTTGAAACTATTGTCGTCTGTTTGTGCAGAAAAAAAAAAAAAACCCACAAAAACACATATCTAATTTTTAAGTGTACCCTTTTTTTTATTTTTTTATTTTTTTATTTTTATTTTTGAGACAGAGACTCACTCTGTCGCGCAGACTGAAGTACCGTGGCGCGATCTTGGCTTACTACAAGCTGTGCCTCTCGGGTTCACGCTGTTTTCCTGCTTCAGCCTCCGGAGTAGCTGGGACTACAGGCGCCCGTCACCACGCCCGGCTAATTTTTTGTATTTTTACTTGAGACAGGGTTTCACAATGTTAGCCAGGATGTTCTCGTTTTCCTGACCTTGTGATCTGCCCACCTCGGCCTCCCAAAGTTCTGGGATAACAGGCGTGATCTACGGCTCCCTGCCAGTTTAACTCTTTAAAATATGCCTTTATTAAAATAACATTGGTCTTAATTTTAAATACTATAAATAATCTACTGACTACATGTCTTATTTTTTATAAAATAAACCACTTCAATATTAAAATGTACAATAATAAATAATTGACGATGTTTAAAATCATTTATTTCATCCTTTGAACTACATAGGTAACCAGAAATAGTTTTTTAAAAAAATATTTAAAGGGATAGTTAATATTTAATCCGATGTAATTAATTTTTGGAATGTATTTGGCACATATGTCAAAAGTATTTTTATATAAACTTTATTAAATATGCCTTTCTATGCACATTTTTAAAACAGAAGAATTAACTGCACAATGAAGAAGTTTTCCAGTATGCTCTAAGAAAATAAATTCAGGCCAGGTGCAGTGGCTCATGTCTGCAATCACAGCACTTGGGGAGACCGAGACAGGTGGTTCACTTGAGGTCAAGAGCAGCTTGGGCAACATGGCAAAAACCCATTTCCACACACACAAGCACACAAAACAAAAATACACAAATTAGTTAGGTATGGTGGCTCACGTCTGTGATCCTAGCTATTTAGGACATTGAGGTGGTAGAATCAATTGAGCCCAGAGAAGTTGAGACTGCAATGAGCTGAGATCAGGCCACCGCACTCCAGCCTGGGTAACAGAGCAAGACACTGCCTCAAAACAAAAATGACATATTATTTCAGAATTTTCAGTTTTTAAAAAAATAAACATACATCAAGCAATGCATCAAAGTATTGTGTATGATAATTATAATACAACAACCTACAAAAACACAAGGCTCACGTGATTACTGTATCTTAGGGATAGCCTTAAAATGAGAATATCTATTTTGTATCTTAAAAATGAATCACAACACTATAGTGTTTTTAGTAACCTTCAGAAATGCCTGATAACTTATTTTTCATCCTGTTTTCTGTTCCAAGGAACTTAAATGGATGACATCAATGATTCTGTTTAATTGGTCCTCAGATCACAGTGATGGGTTGCTACATTGTCCTTGTCTGGTTAATCTTTGTCATTTTTTAACAATAAACCAGCACAGCCAAGGGAAATAATAAAGCAAAGAAATGTAAAATCATTAAGTTATTCAGATAGTCTGTGGATAACTTATTTCCATTGTGCATTCATTAATGATTATTTCTAAGCTAAAATTACAATTAAATTTGACAATTGAGGATACTCAACACTTTTATAGACTAATGTAAAATGTAATAGGTTCTTACAATTTTCTATTAAAATGTTTAAAAATCACCATAATATAAAGAGTGATGATATTTTATATAAAATATTACAACATTAGATCCTTCAAAACTCAAATGAAGAGAGTGATTAAAATAAACACCTATAGATGAATTTTAATGGGCATACATTTTACCAAACCTTTTACGTACTTCATCTAATTGAATATCATGATAATCCTGGGAAGTAAATGCTTTTATCTATATTTTACAGAGGAGAAAATTAGCAAAGTAAGGTTATGTGAGGTATGAAAATTCTACCTTTTGTAACTATGTGTTTTATGTATTTAGTAAAAGTGATGTATAATACTTCTAGTATGTTTTGCAATCTAGTCTTTTATTTAGAAAAATAACTTGTTTTAATGAATACAGACAGGTATATAGTATGTAATTATGTATACATGTATGTATACATGTATGTGTGTTTGTATATTTACATGTGTATCTATGTGTGTGCATGTATATATGTAAACATATATACATATGCATATATGCATGTGTATGCATATATGTACACATATACATATATATGTATATGTGTGTTTATGTATATGTATGCATACACATATATAGTTGTATCTTAAATATATAATTTTAGATAGTGTGTGTATATATATATACATACACATATAGAGTTAGTGTGTGTACATACATAAAATATAGATAGTGTGTGTGTGTATATATACATATATATAGTTAATTTGGAAACTGTACCTTGAAGAAGCATAAAATGAAAAAGGAAAGAGTATTTTAAAGTAAGATCCTTTATTAAGATACTAGAATAAAAGCCTTGTAACAAAGACAAAGCTTATATTAAAATTGTGGTAAGAGAAACAGAGCAGACATTCACAGAGATTGCATATGGTAGTGATGAAAAGAGAGAAGAGAGGATATAAAAAAATACTTTCTCTTTTCCTGTTGTCGTTTAAGTTAGTTGCTGGGAAATGTTGCCATGTAATTAAGCTTAAAAAATATAAAATAAATAAATAAAATAGGAGGTAAGAATAAGTTTTTTTGGGGAAAGAATGGGAATTCTATCTTAAACATATTTTGTTGAGATATTTTAAAACATCCAATTTAACTGTTAAAAAGTCATTTGGAATTTTGAAGAATCTGAACCTCAACAAAAATTGTAAGGTACAAAAGCAAATTCAAGGTAATCGTTATATAGGATGGCATCACCAGGGAGAGAATACAGAAGTAAATTTTCCTGGGATTGGGCTTTGAGCTATTCTAGGAGCTTATTTTTGAAAGAGGCAAAGTCAACTAGGGATAATGGACCGTATCAACTTGAAAAACGCGACAGCATAGAAGATTGTTGTAGAAACAGAGGAATAATTGTGCTATAAGAAGTCAAATTGAGTAAGATGAGAATAGAAATTAAATTGACAGAGAAGCTATGATTCTTGAAAAATGTAGATTCCAGGAAACGGTGAAAAGGAAATGCTGATTGCTTTGGTTTGATTATGTGAACAAATAAAGTATTCAATGTTTTTTGAAGGGGGAGGGGCATAAACGGGGTGGTACACTGGTGAAAGAGGCGGAACTAAGATTGCATTTAATACAACTTACAGTAGCCAGCTTTGGTGTTCTTTTCCAGCAACACAACTTTGAGGACTATCACTAAGTAATTCAAAGGGGAGGGGCCAAGACGACCAATTAGACACAACCGCAGTGTGTGGCTCCCACCGAGAAGAATTAAAACAGCAAGCGAATGCTGCTCCATCAACTGAGGTATCCAGGTCCTCTCACTGGGAATGACTAGTCAGTTGTCACTACCCATGGAGAGCAAGGAAAAGCAGGGTGGAGCAATGACCCAGGAACCACCTGGGATAAAGGGAACTCGCACACTCATCCAAAGGAGGTGATGAGTGAATGTGCTACCCCACCTGGGAAACCAAGCGTTTTCCATGGATCTTGGCATCCCTCAGATCAGGAGATCCCTTTATGAGCCCATGACAACAGGGCCTTGAGTCTCACGCAAAGAACTGTACAATCTACTCAGGTTATGGCCTGTGGCAGCAGGCTGGGCACTGCCTAAGATGACTGAGTTCCTGCGGGAAGGGTGGGCCTCGATCACTGTGGCTCCAGTCAACCGTTTCCCACTGCTGGTGTCAGGGAGATTGGGCAGTTTTTACTGAGAGGAATTTTGCACAGCACAGCACAGTGGCTGTGGCAGATTGTTGCCAGACTGTTTGTAAAGGTGGGACCCGATTCATCCATCCTCACCAGGCAGGGCCTCCCTACAGGAACTACAGCAACTCCAGCCAGGGGGTTACGGACAGAACTCTGATATCCCTGGGAAGGAATCTTTTGGGGTTGAGGCAGACACAGTCTTGTAACCAGTTCAACAAACCTAGTCTTTCCTGCCTACTGGCAGTCTGGATGAGGGAGAGTCTCCCTAGTGCAGCTGAACATACTCAGCAAAAGGATAGCCAGACTGCTTTTTAAAGCAGGTCCGGATCTCATGCCTCCTGACTTGGTAAGAACTGCCAGCAGGGGTCGCCAGACACCTCATACAGGAGCATTCTGGCCAGCGTCAGCTCAGGCCCCCCTGGAATTTGTCACCACCGGGCCTGCCTTGCAAGAGCTCCTGAAGGAAACACTAAATATGGAAAGGAAATGTATTACCAGCCACTATAAAAACACACAACTACACAGACCATTGACACTATAAAGCAACTACATTAACAAGTCTGTAAAATAAATAGCCACCATCACGAAGATAGGATCAAATTCACACGTAACAAGTTCAACCTTATATGTAACTGGGCTAAATGTCCCAGTTAAAAAACCCAGAAGGGCAAGCTGGATAGAAAGAAAAGACTCATCAGTACGCTGCATTCACAAGACCCATCTCGTGCAAAGATACAGATAGGCTGAAAATAAAGGGATAGAGGAAAGTTTAACCAAGAAAATTAAAGCAGAAAAAATCAGGGGATGCAATCCTTTTTTCTGACAAAACAGACTTTAAACTAACAAAGATCGAAAAACACAAAGAAGGGCCTTGCATAACGGTAAAGGATTAAATTTAACAAGAAGAGTTAACTATACTAAATATATATTCACCCAGCACAGGGACACCCAGATCCATAAAACAAGTTATTAGAGACCTACAAACAGTCTTAGATTCCCAGATTTTAACACCCCACTGTGAATATTAGATCACTGGAACAAAAAATTTAAAAATATATTTAGGCTTGAACTCTTCTCTGAATCAAGTGGAACTGATAGATATCTACAGAACTCTCTACCCAAAAGCAACAGAATGTACATTCTTCTTTGCATCATGCAGCATTTACTCTAAAATTGATTCCATAATTGGAAGTAAATTGTGCCTCAGCAAATGAAAAAACTGAAATCATAAGAAAGAGTCTCTCAGACCACAGTGCAATCAAATTAGAATGAAAGATCAAGAAACTCACTCGAATCCACACAACTACAAGGAAATTGAACAACTTGCATCTGAATGACTCCTGGGTAAATAATGAAATTAAGGAAGAATTCAGTAAGTTCTTTGAAACCAATAAGAAGAAAGAGACAATGTACCAGAATGTTGGGGATGCAGCTAAAACAATATTAAGAGGTAGTTGTACAGCACTAAGTGCCCACATCAAGAAGCTAGAAAGATCTCGAATTGACATCCTAACATCACAACTAAAAGAACCAGAGAACCAAGAGCAAATAAACCCCACAGCTAGCAGAAGACAAGAAATAACCAGTATCAGAGCAGAACTGAAGGGGATAGAGACACACAAAACATCCTTCAAAAAATCAACAAATCCAGGAGCTGGTTTTTTGAAAAACCTAATTAAAAAATGGATTGCTAGCTAGACTAATAGAGAAGAAATCAGAGAAGAATTAAAGAGACACAATAAAAATTGATAAAGAGGATATTACCACTGACCACACAGAAATACAAACAACAATCAGATAATATTATAAACACCACTATGCATGTAAACTAGGAAACCTGGAAGAAATGGATATATTCCGGGAAACATACACCCTCCCAAGACTGGACCAGGAAGAAGTTGAATTCCTGAATAGACTATTAACTAATACTGAAATTAAGGCAGTAATGATCTACCAATCAAAGAAAGCTCAGGACCAGATGGATTTACAGCTGAATTCTACCAGAGGTACAAAGAAGAGCTGGTACCAATTTTTCTGAAACCATTTCAAATAATTGAAAAGGAGAGACTCCTCTGTAGCTCATTTTTTGAGGCCAGCATTATCTTGATACCAAAGCCTGGCAGAGATATAACAACAACAGCAAAAAGACACAAAACAAAACAATAAAAATAAACAAATAAACAAAAAAAGCCACTTCAAGTTAATACCCCTGATGAACATCGATGCAAAAATTCTCAATAAAATACTGGCAAACCTAATCCAGCAACACATCAAAAAGCTCATCCACCACTATTAAGTTGGCTTTATTCCCAAGATGCTAGGCTGATTCAATATATTCAAAATAAATAAACATAATTCATCATGTAAACAGAACTAAAGACAACAACCATATGATTATCTCAATAGATGCAGAAAAGATCTTCAATAAAATTCAACATGTTTTCATGTTAAAAACTCAATAAACTAGGTATCGAAGGAACATACCTAAAATAATAAAAGCCATTTTTTGTCAAACCCACAGCTAATATCATACTGAATGAATAAAAAATGGAATCATTCCCTTGAAAATCAGCACAAGATAAGGATATCCTCTCTCACAACTCCTATTCAAAACAGTATTGGAAGTTCTGGCAAAGGCAATCAGGCAAGAGAAAGAAATAAAGGGTATTCAAATAGGAAGAGAGGAAGTCAGATTGTCTTTCCTAGCAGATGACATAATCCTATATATAGAAAATCCCATCGTCAAAGCCCCCAAACTCCTTAAGCTGGTAAGCAACTGCAACAAAGTCTCAGGATACAAAATCAATGTGCAAAAATCACAAGTATTCCTACACCCAAACAGCAAGCAAGCAGAGAGCCAAATAATGAATGAACTCCCATTCACAATTGCTACAAAGTTAATAAAACACCTAAGAATACAGCTAACAAGGGAAATGAGGGGCAACTTTAAGGAGGACTACAAACCACTGCTTAAGGAAATCAGAGAGGACACAAACAAATGGGAAAGTATTCTATTCTCATGGGCTGAAAGAATCAACATTCTGAAAATTTCCACAATGCCCAAAGTAATTTATAAATTCAGTGCCATTCTCATCAAACTACTATTGGCATTCTTCACAGAATTAGATAAAACTACTTTAAAATTCATATGGAACCAAAAAAGAGCCTGTGTAGCCAAAACCAGCCTAAGCAAAAAGAACAAATCTGGAGGCATCACGCTACCTTTCTTCACACTATACTACAAGGCTACAGTAATCAAAACAGCATGGTACTGGTACCAAAACAGACACATAGACCAAAAGAACAGACTAGAGAACTCAGAAATAAGACTGCACCTCTATAACCATGTGATCTTACACAAACCTGACAAAAACAAGCAATGGAGAAAGAATTTCCTATTTAATAAATGGCAATGGGAAAACTGGCTAGCCACATGCAGAAAACTGAAACTGGACCTGTTCTTTACACCTTATACAAAAATTAACTCAACATGGATTAAATACTTAAATGTAAAACCCGGAACTATGAAAAGCAAAGAAAATCTAGGCAATGTCATTCAGAACATAGGTACACACGAAGATTTATTGATGTAAACAGCAAAAGCAATGGCAAAAAAGGCAAAAATTGACAAATGAAATTGAATTAAACTAAAGAGCTTCTGCACAGCAAAAGAAACTATAATCTGAATAAATAGCCTAAAAAATGGGAGTTTTTTTTGCAATCTATCCATATGACAAAGGTCTAAATACAGAGTCTACAAGAAACTTAAACAGATTTACAACAACAAAAAAAAGACTCCATTAATAAGTGGGCAAAGGATATGAACAGACACTTATCAAAAGAAGACATTTATGCTGCAAACAAATGTATGAAAAAATGTTCATCATCACTGATCATGAGAGAAAAGCATATCAAAACCACAATGAGATACCATCTCACACCAGTTAGAATGACAATTATTAAAATGTCAAAAAACAACAAATGTTGGTGAGACTGCAAAAAAATAGAAATGCTTTTACACTGTCAGTGGGAATGTAAATTAGTTCAACCATTGTGGAAGACAATGTAGTGATTCCTCAAAGACCTCAAATCAGGAATATTATTTGACTGAGCAATCCCATTAATGGTGTATACCTAAAAGAATATAAATTATTCTATTTTAAGGATACATGCATGCATATGTTTATTGCAGCACTATTCACAATAGCAAAGACATGGAATCAACCCAAATGCCCATCAATGATGGAGTACATAAAGAAAATGTGGTACATATACACCATGGAATACTATGCAATCATAAAAAGGAAGGAGATCATGTCCGTTGCAGAGACATTGATGGAGCTGAAAGTCATTGTTCTCAGCAAACTAATGCAGGAATAGAAAACCAAACACCGCATGTTCTAACTTATAAATGGTTGTGGAACAATAAGAACACATGGACACAGGGAGAGTAACACACATCGGGGCCTGTTTGGGGTGGGTTGTGGGGAGGAAGAGCATCAGGAAAAAGAGCTAATGCATGTTCGGCTTAATACTTAGGTGACGATTGATAGGTGCAGCAAAGCATCATGGCACATGTTTTCCTACATAACAAACCTGCCCATCCTGCACATGTGCCCAGGAATGTAAAATTACATTTAATTTAATTTAAAAAGTGATACAGATATTTAAGGCGGTTTGAAATAAAAAGGTTAGTGTGTGTGTTTTAAGATGTGAGCTATTAGAATCTATTTGGATGCGGATAAAATGATTTAATATCAAGGTAAAATCATGAGTTAGCAAAAGATGTCTTTGGGATGGAAGACAGCTATGGATCCAGACTGCAAGAAGAAACTAACTCTAGGCAAGAGAAATAAAATACCTCTCAGTGTGTATGGGAGGGCTATAGGTAGAACTTCAGATTGTGTATTGGGAAGATGCATTAAATACATTTAAATAATATATTTTCTTGACAATGGTACAAGGCAAGACCATCTACTATGTGTGAGGAAGAAGGTGTGTGGAAATTGAGAAAAGTTATAGAGGTGAAATAATCACTTCAGAATTTGATATATCAAATAATAGAATGCTGGGCATTGCTTAGTGTCTATTTGAGGTTTATAATTATGAATTTTAAATGTACTTATGTAAAGACATTATTGTTTTAAATGAATATGAATGGGAATAGGTACCATGGATTTATTTAGATATGCCTTTTATATCATTTCCAATAGTTTGTTAAAAGCATACTAGTATCTTAACTTCATTAAATATTTTATGATTCCGCATCTTATGATTTGAAGAGTGACTATTTCCTTGTCTTATAAATTTTATGAAGTTCTTATTATCAATTTATATCAGTAATAACAATAATTCCATAATGATTACCAAGCAATATTATATTTTGCCTTTATTTACCCAGAGAAATCACGCAAGAAAAATACGAAGTAGATACTGTATCTTCTTGACAGATGAATAAGTAGAAACAAAAAGAGTTAAATAACTTTCTCAAAGTCATAGTAATTGTTGGAAGAATTACGGCATGTTGACAAGTGGGAAAAAAATTATTTTTTTTGAACAAAATGTGATACCTGGTTAAATGTTGTGCAAATGTCTATCATATTTTGAATCTCATGTGCCAAATAAACACGCTTGAAATGGGTAAGATATTTAAAAATTTTAAAGTATTTTCAGATTTGGAAAGAACTGAATAATTCTTAAGCAATAGTTTGTGTGAAGACACAACATACAATACTGAATAAATTAGCAAAGTTTTGGACTACAGAGAAAAGAAAAAGGTAGTCACAGAGAAGGTCAGATCACTTAAGTTTCAAAATCAGTTTTATAGAAAAAAAAGTAAAAACTGGAGTAAATAGTATGAATAGATTGGTAATGTGAGCATGAGGAAACAATATTAAGGAAGATATAGTGATAGAATTTTGAATTTAAAGAAAGAAGGAAAATATGGTACATAGTTATAATGTGAAAATACACCAACAGAAAAGCTTATCGGTACAGTTTTTAACAAATATTGCTGTTTTTCTAATCTGCTCATTCTTGATATTGGATTCGTAGTTGCAGTTGGTATTTATGGATCTTCCAACTCCATAGTCATTATGTTAAAGTAGCTAAATATATTTTTATTTAAAATGCATGTAATTAACAAAAATATACTGAGAAATCATTTACTATTAATACAATGCAGATGGCTAAATATATCTAATGTTCTTTTAGAATTAAGCACATTTGCATATATAGCAGATAAAAAATTCATTTGAGCGTGTTGCTAATATTAACTTGAATAATTTTACAAATTAAGTGATAGACTTAGGGATGAATAATGATGGTATGTTGTTGTTCTGATAACCATTTCGTTTCTGGCTTAATCCTTTTATAGCAGATCTTTTTCCCAGGCCAGTGTGCATTTGAGTGGCTTGTTATCTAGAATCTGAGCATTTATTGCCGACTTAATATAGCTCAGTTTATTTTTGTGAGTAATTGCCTGAAATTTAAACTTTAAATGGTCTTCAAAGGATGAGTTTAGTGAAAAACCATTTATTGCATTGCCTTCTACGTATTGGCACTGTGTTTCTTCGCTTAATGTAATTAAGAGAACAGGGGCAGACAGTCTGGGGCTGAATCTAAATTTCAGTAAATATTATTTGCATAATTTTGGATAACTTATTCTCCCATGAATCTACGATATCATTCTTTGTAAGATATTTAAACATTCAGTCAGAAATGTTTAAATTTGCAGAAAATAGATCTCAATAAAACGTGTCCTTTGGTATATTGAATTTTATCCTCTTAAAAAAAGAGGGTGAGAGAGAGATAATGAGTGGAGCCCCCTTTTAGGCTGGTTGAAAGGATTAATGAGTTAGGGTATGTAAAGTGCTTAGAAAAGTACCTAGTGTATCATAAACAATAAATAAAAGCCATTTTTGTGGTTATTTTGCGATAGCGTCTCCTCATTTGTGCCATGTTCTAGCTCTCAGCTTTAACATTCTGCCTCGTTCTCCACTGTAGCTGAATTCTGCAAATGCCTCTTTACGAAGTAGGACTGGCAGGTTCTTTATAATGGGATTGGAAGGCTCTAGGAAATGAGAGTAACATCTTCCAGGCTCAATTCAAGTTGAAGAAGGGCAGATTCTATTTTCTAGAAATTTATTTTGCTGACTCCCATTAAACATCCTCTTTCTTTGGGAAATTTTATTGGTTAATTGTTTCATTGCTTCCATATAATTATTTACAAAGCAAAGGCTTACAAGATACAGACAAAATTATTTGGAGTATGTTTTGCTTAAGAATTTTCCTGAAAACTCAATTATAACTTTTTGTTAAAATATTTCATTATATCTGTACTAGATACAAACAAAAGCAACTTTTATGAATAAATACATGTATACATTAAAATTAGATTAAGGAAATGGTAATATCTAATATTTTATTTAGTTTTGGTGATTTGGAGAAGAAAGCCAAATATATTTTTAAATTCATAATCTATTTTAAACTTAGAAAATCAAGTTTGGACTCTATCTCTAAAAACTTACTATCAGAAGTTCAAAAATTAAAAAAAAAAATAAAACAAACATTTCTCAGAATTGTCTTAATTGGTATTAAATTATCTTCAATTTGTTAAATAGAAATTAATCTTGATTTATTTACTATGTATTCAAAATATGTATGCCCACATTATTAGACACTATGATTGCTTCAGTTATGCTTATATATAGGAAATTGCATACAATTCCATGTTTTAAAGCCATCTTGTTTTGTATTTAACAAAATGCAATATAAATTAGTCTAACTTGAACTTCTTAAATCCTGCTCTTTAAAATGTTGTGGGTTTAAATGAAGGTTTTCTTACTGCTTAGGTTATCTAAAGCAACTGAGCTAAAGTTATCTAACCAAGATTTATTGTTCAGTTACACAATGAAATGACAAGATTTAATATCACTAAATAAATATTAGGGGTCAGGATGAGAATATAATACAACTGTAGGTATTACCAATTGTAAAGAAGGTCAACTATTAATCCATATTAAACAGAAAACAAAATTATCCTAAATTTGATAGTATGAGGTTAAACTAACTTGAATAAATTAGAAGATATACTAGATTTAAAGGAAAATGATTATTTTAGAATTTCAGGATTGGGTTATATTGAACAAGCTGAGTCACTTGCATATTTTTGAAAAAATTAAATAAATTATAAACCAACAATCTAACTACAAATATAGACATGCGCAAAATCTGTGTTAGATGTTGTTAGTGCACATTTAGAATAATTTGTGTGTATTTCTAAATATAACCTAAATTTCAGGGTTTGCTAATGGGTGTTTTTTGCTTGTTTGTTTGTTTTGTTTTGTTTTGTTTTGTTTTTTTGTATTTTTCATTTGGCAAAGAGTTTTAATACAAAAGTTAATATTAAGTATAAAACCAATATTTCTTAAATGTGTCATGTGTCCTACAGAAATGTTTCTTGTATTTTAAGAATTTATTCAACAGTGAACTTATAAAAATAACTTATTTTAATGGTAAAGACATTACAAATATAGGACAAAAATATAAGCAAAATTTATTTGAACATACTGCATTACTTGTGCTGGTTTCATTGATACCTTTTTCTTGAGTAGCTATATAATACATTACAACAAGATTAAATTTCATGGCTAAATTAACAAACCCCAATCTTTACAGAAAGACTAGTTGCATATAGATTTGCTGTCAAAAAGAAAAGCAAATCCAATATTATATGAAAATGTAATTATTTAAATTAAGCTAAAAATTCTGAAAGATAGTATCTTTCAAGGCTCAATTATTCATTGCCTTTTCTTCATTGGGACCAAAAATAAATTGGTTTTGATCAGTCAGGAGTCTGACAAAAATGGTAGCAGGCATTTCTCAGTGAGCTTTCAGTTGATTTGTACATTTCAGGATCCTCTCAACAAAGGCTGAAAAGCAATGTATGTGTTTCCCTCCTAAGGATGGTGTGTTAAATAAATAGAAGCCCTGCAAAAGCATCAGTATAGACATACGTTTGTAAAACACATCAGAGAAAATAAATCAATAGATTATTTTAGAAATTGGCTTCCTTCCCTATTTCTCTCCTTATTTTGGTGTTTCTATACATTGCCCTAAAGATTTGATGCAAGTTTTGCACTAGGACTAGCTCAAAACAGTAAACATTTAATTCCTTTCTAGATGTTTCAACTAAGTATTATTGACAGAGTTTCACTTCAAAAATATGCAAGTGTATATAAATTCGAACATTTCATACACCAATATATAGAAAGGATATAACATCTTTTTAAAAACTGAACTTACTCTGAAAGTGAGACTGGCAAATCCATTCATATTCCATAGAACTAGTGATACTCTGATACTAGTGAATTCCAACATAAAATACAATTAAAATTGCCAGGCCGGGCGCGGTGGCTCAAGCCTGTAATCCCAGCACTTTGGGAGGCCGAGACGGGTGGATCACGAGGTCAGGAGATCGAGACCATCCTGGCTAACACGGTGAAACCCCGTCTCTACTAAAAAATACAAAAAAAAAAAAAAAAAACTAGCCGGGCGATTTGGCGGGCGCCTGTAGTCCCAGCTACTGGGGAGGCTGAGGCAGGAGAATGGCGTAAACCTAGGAGGCGGAGCTTGCAGTGAGCTGAGATCCCGCCACTGCACTCCAGCCTGGGCGGCAAAAAAAAAAAAAAAAAAAGCCTTAAATTTTATATAGAAAATACTTTGAAAAAGGTGATATAAAGTCCATTTAAAATATCAGAACACAATGTAAATTTGAAAAGAATAATGGTAACCATATTTATAGAATATTATAATTTACTCCATACAGTATTTTAAGTAAAATTTATTATTAATAATTTTTGTATAATAATGTACATGAACATATTTTTATGAATTGCTACTTATTTCACTGTTGATATTCTTGTCGGTACTCATAGCTAACACATCTTGACATACAGATAATCAATACCTATTTGATAAATGAATTACTAAATGAATAGTAGGACATTGTCTTACTCTATATTAAGCAAATTCTCAGCATAGAAGAAAATAGATAAAAAATAATTTATTGCATACCTAATCTTGCCTCTAAGTCTGCCTCTTCTTCTCTGCACCTAAAATTATTTTTGTCTATTTTTTTTTCTCCTGGCTTAGACCAGCATTTTCAAAGAACTTTATGTGGAATATTTATTATTTAGTACGCTAAATAATTTTTACTAGCTAAAAGTCATATGTATCAAATATGTTTGCAATATTCAGGGTTCATTTTAATGTAATTTTTGTGATCTCAGAAATCTGATTAAAGTGCAGATACAGAAGTTATCACAGATAATTTTACATGTACCCTAAGTTTCTTATGAGTTACTTATAGTGCTTGCAAGAAAAAATGAAAATGCTAGGTTAAATGGCAAATAAAAGTGGGAATTAAACAATAACTAAAAAATTAGTACATGAAAACATATGCTCTTAGATCATGTATAATTTTTAGATTCGTTCTACTAAGTCAGTTACAAGATTCTTTCTGACACAGAAAAATAATCAGAATCTGTTACAAAAAGAAAAACTAGTTAAATAAGAAAACCTTGAGAAGCCCATATTTTCAAGACAATGAAAGTTGAGAATAATTTTCTTCTTATCGAATCTCATGAAAAAGAGAGAAAATGTCAACAAGATTTCTAAAATGTGTTCCATATTAAAAGTCTCATGACTATCTTTTACAATACTCAAAATATAACCTTATGTATCTAGATCAAACTAATAGAATATCCAAGAGATTAATAAAGTATAGTGTTCTTCTTGTATTATATTTTATGATTTTCAGGTTCTATCCAATGATATTATTTCACTAATTCAAATATTAAATATAAGTAAAAAATACTAAATTGTGTTATATTAAATTGACTATAAGTTATTAACTTCCACTTCTCTACCAGAGCTATTTATTATTATTCTGGATGCCATATTTATTCAAATACATTCCACAAAGGGTCTAGCATAACATTGGGAGTGATTTTACTATTACAATTATCATCTTTTATTCACCCAATGATGCTGCCATATACTGGAAAAATAAAAAGATCTCTGACCTGTATTTTTTTAAATTCTGAGTATAATATACAGAGCATAACAAAAGCGTATAACTTATTTCCACATATTTTTACTGTTCAGCTGTGTAAAAACCGTATGCAAAAAATGCTGGAAAATGTCTTTCAAATACTTTATGTTATTTTATTTTAATTTTTGCTTTCGTGATGACCTTATAGGTTTTTAACTCAGAATGCTATTATAATGAGAAACAACAGTCATCACCCTTATGTGTCAACTGAAAGCTGATACTAATTTGGCATTTGGAGTAAAAGAATGATAGCTACAGGAGCAGCTACATCCTATACAGCCATCTGTAGTCTCTTAAAGACTTTAACATCAGGTCTTGATCAGAAGCTGGCATTTTTAAAGGTCATCTGGCTTCTCAGTGCTAGTCAATTACTGAACAAGGGAGTACCACTGACAGTTAAACACTGCAGAATTAGCTAAAGCACTACAGAAAGACACCAAGCACTTCTTACAGAAATATTCTGCATACATTTCAGAAAATCCCCCTGGTATTTTCAAGTCAGCTTACGTTCAGCTGTACATAAACAATTCTATTTCTGTCTCCAAAGAAACTCTCAATCTACAGGTTGTAGAAAATGATCAGAATTTCAATCATTATTTCTGTTTTGAGGACCTGATTTGGAATTCTTCCTTTAATGTTTTCTTACAATAATATTTTGAGATATCCTTAAAAATGAACTTAATTCTATAGTAATAATATTAAGTAACAAATATAATCTATCTTCACCTACATACATATGTAGTATCCAAGATACTATGGTGAAGTCCACATAGAATATAAATCCATCACTAGACTACAATTTTTATGAGTGTAGTTTTTTTTTTTTTGTCAGTTTTGTTCGGTGTCATATGTCCGGTGCCTAGATCAATGCCTAGCTTTGAATAGTTAATAAATATCAATTGAAGTAAAGAATGAAAAAAAAAAAAAAAAAGAGAGAGACAAAAATGGAGTTGGCTATCTTTTAAATATCTAGTTATTGAGCAACCAGAATAAGCATACTAATGAGGTAAGCATTGATATTTAGGAGGTGGCTCTTATGTAATGAAAATAACACAAACAATGGGGTTTGAAGAAAGATTTTTACATGTTTGTGACATCTAGCTTGTTTTTGAGCTCTGAATTGAAACAGTGTGAGTCAGAATTCCAATTCTAACTGCAACTTGTTGAATGGCTGTGTATAACATATTTTATTTCTTGTTCACCGGGTTTTTAAATAAAAGGCAAAGCAAAAGTTACTAAATAGTTACCTCCTTGGGTTAATCTGAAGATTGAATAAGGTAATAGAATACAAATATTTGTCATCTACAGTGGGTTGAGTTGTGTCTCCCCAAAAGACATGTTCAAGTTCTCACCTCTGGTCCTCTGGTACCTGTGAATATGAGCCTATTTGAGATAGAGTCTTTGTATATATAATAAAGTTAAGATGAAATCATATAGGAATACTGTGGGCCCTCAATCCACTAACAGGTACCCTTACAAGAGGAGAGGACACAAAGAGAAATAGGGAAGAAGGCTATGTGAAGATGGAGGCAGAATGTGGAGCAATACAGCTGCAAACCAAGGAATGCCAGGAACCACCAGAACCTAGGAGAAGGCAAAGAAGGACTCCTTCCTGGAAACTTTGCAGAGGTCATGGCCCTTCTGACACCTTTGTTTTAAAATTCTTGCTTCCAGAACTCAAGAAAATAAGTTTATGTTGTATTAAGCTACCCAGTTTGTGGTAATTTACAGGGCAGGTCTAGGAAAATGATAGGTGTAGTTAAAGTTCAATAAATATTATCTCTTTATAAAATATTATCACTCCATGACATTATTTTCTCATACAAATAAAACATAACAACATCTGACTTGCTATATTAATATCAGAATGTTTTAAAAATATGTTATCAACTGCTTTCTTGTACTGATCTCTGATAGATGTTGATATAGTTTGGCTCTGTGTCCCTGCCCAAATCTCATGTTGAATTGTAATCCCCAATTTTGAAGGAGGGGCCTGGTAGGAGGTGATTGGATCATGGGAGAGGATTTTCCCTTTGCTGCTCTTGTGATAGTGAATGAGTTCTCACAAGATCTTTTTGTTTGAAAGTGTGCAGCATGTCCCCCTTTCTCTCTCTCTCTCTCTCTGTCTCTATCTCCTGCCAGCCATGTGAATATGTGCTTGCTTCCCCTTCATCTTTTGCCGTGATTGCAAGTTTCCTGAATTCTCCCCAGAAGTAGAATTGTTTTTGAGTTCTGTACAGTCCACAGAACCTTAAGCCAATTAAACCTATTTTTTTTATAAATTACCCAGTTTCAGGTATGTCTGTTTAGCAGTGTGAGAACAGAATAAGACAGATGTTATCATGAGAACATATTTTAACTGTAGATTTTATGAAAGAAATATTTTTGAGCAGTAGGTCTTGTGAGAGCATATATCCATGTGCAATGGAGATATATACCTACCAAAAGGCAAATCACTGTATATTTTAATCAATATCTTAGAAAACTTGGTGTACCATTTTGTGCACGAGTGCCTTAATAAATACTGTCTGATAATTCTCACTGATATAAGTGGAACTGAACAGTTCTCTTTAAGTTAGTATTTTTGAAGCTAATATTATTAGCATGAGAGATTATGGAGGAAAAACACCTTAAAGCAAATACAAACATTCAAAATTATGCAGACTATGAAACTTTACAGTAAAGCATGTAATTTATTTTTCCCCTATGTTTGGTATCTACAGAAAAAAAAATCCAACTGAATTAAGAATGGTAATCCAGATAGATGACTGTCCCTTTGGCCCCAGATAGCTCTGACATAAAACTCATCCCTTCATTGGCTTCAAAACAGCATATAATCATAGAAAGATAATTTATTTGTTATGATTCGATTCATGATACGTGGGGTTAAAAGAAGGGCCAAATTGCACTGTATACTCAATACTGCATTTTATTTGAACAATTCCATTGTCATTGTTTGTTCTCTAATTTGTTATTTATTTATTTATTTATTTATTTATTTATTTATTATTTATTTTCTGGCTGCTCTTACCCAAGTCATGGCTTTCTTTTCTTTCTTCAAGAGAAAGTGCACCTGGCTCCTTCAGTTCCATTAAATTTACCTTTGATTTAAGTAAAACAATTAGTCTGTTTTTCTGTGACTTCTATATGCAAGTATTTCAATACCAAAAGGTTTTTAGCAAGAAAAAGTCTTAACACATATTTGGCAAAACTTCACATCCTCACTTGGAACTCACTGTCTCTTTCACATCCTTCCAGGAAAGATACATTATTTTAAGAATAAAATCACGATCATGTTTAAACTTTACCTTGCTCTATTTCTTTAACTCTTTTTTTCTTTTTCTTTTTCTTTTTTTTTTTTTTTTTTT
>NC_045437.1:26372069-26385236 GCF_002776525.5 Piliocolobus tephrosceles
TTTTTTTTTTTTTTTTTTTTTTTTGAGAGGGAGTCTTGCTTTGTCGCCCAGACTGGAGTGCAGTGGCCGGATCTCAGCTCACGGCAAGCTCCGCCTCCCGGATTTACGCCATTCTCCTACCTCAGCCTCCTGAGTAGCTGGGACTACAGGCGCCCGCCACCTCGCCCGGCTAGTTTTTTTTTGTTTGTTTGTTTGTTTGTTTGTATTTTTAGTAGAGATGGGGTTTCACCGTGTTAGCCAGGATGGTCTCCATCTCCTGACATCGTGATCCGCCCATCTGGGCCTCCCAAAGTGCTGGGATTACAGGCTTGAGCCACCGCGCCCGGCCTCTATTTCTTTAACTCTAAAAGAAAACTCTTTTTACATATTCTGTGATACTAATACAGTACCTTAGAAAGGAAAACAGGCTTACAATGTAATTTCTCACTTATCCATGTGAAATCATAGGATACAAATGGTGGCTACTATCAGGCTCTTTCTTTCTTTCCTCAAATATATTTCTATTTGAGAAACTGATAATAAAGTTTGTCAAACACACAAAATAAAAAGAAAAGATGCTTATGTATCTAGCGTCTGCCTTGATATATACTGATTCTCTAGGTACCTTAAAATAGAGTTAAGATTCAGCACACATCTAGAGAAAATCTGCTCCAAGGGGCAATGTACTTGGAAGCTATGGAAATAGGGTTAAGTAGAGCCGTCAGTGAGCTCAAACTGTGAGAGGACAGACACATATGTAACTAAGCAACAAACAAATGATACATGTGCAGTTAGAGGCCTCCAAAATCAAAAGTTGTTTTTAAAAACGTGGTTCCACTACTCACTTTTTGAAATTGAGTAATTTTCTTAATATCTTTGTGCCTCAGTTTGTATATATGTGAAAAAGGAGTCCTAATAACACTCAACTCAGAGGGAGGTTACAGTCATACAGAAGGACTTAGTTCTGGTATTGCACAGTAGGGTGACTACAGTTGACAATAATGTATTTTTATTTCCTAGCTAAGAAAGACGATTTTGAATGTTCTCATCACAAAAAAAAAAAAAAAAGAAAAAAGAAAAGACAAATATTTGAGGTGATGGATATACTAATTACCCTGATTTTTTACTCAATGTATACATGTATTGAAACATCGCACTGTACCCACAAATATATAAAAGTATGAATCAAAACCAAAATAGAACTTTAATAAATGATACAATTCTTATAAAACTCTTTGATTCCTGTGTGGTATATTTTAAGTTCAAAATACATGTTTGTTCTTATTAATGCTGTTATTCATATGATGAATGAATAAATAAAATTTGAACCCGTTTCTTCTCTTCTAAAACTTGATTGTTTTCCTTTTCTTTGTTCTCAGCTGATACCCTTCCCATTTATATTATGAGGATATCAAGGAAAGAAGATGCCCATGCTTTTAATTTTTCAAAATTACACAAAATAATAAGTGTGCATACTTGAACTGCAGTTGCACCACATTCTCCACTTTTTCTCCTCTTATAAAGAAAAAGCACATATTTTCTTATTTAAGACCAAATCCTAGCCCTTTCTTATGTAAAGTACTATTGAAGGGCAAAATTTCACCAGCTCAACCACTTCAGGTAAATTGAATCAGAATGTTCAGTATTTCTCCAACTTTCATGAACTACATATGAATTCCTGGGAATCTTCTTAAAACGCAGGTTCTGATTTCATAGGTCAGGGACGGGGATAGGTATTGTTTTTCTAACAATCTTCCAGAAGCTGATAATGCTGCTGGTTATGGACCTCATTTTCCTTAGCAAGAACCTCACAGATAGATTCCTGTATCCCACAAGGATTCCCTCTTTTCTGTAACACTTTTCATGCAGTGTAACAAACTATCCCTATGCAATAGATCAATTATAATTTTACAACTATTCTAGCCTCTCTTTCATACAATAATATTTCTCCACCTAATTTTCAATGTTCTGTCAAACTGGCACTCTCTCAATTTGTAAGCGAGACAAGCTACTTTCCTCCCTGGAAACTTTATCCCTGTATTTCACTATTAGCAGAAGAATACACTCTAGCTAAATCACCATTGTGTCCTTAAGTGTTTGATTCCTTCTATTTTTTATGTCTCACCTTAAGTATCGCAGATATAATTTAACTTTGTGTCTCCACCTAAATCTCATCTACAATTATATCCCCACATCAAGGGAGGGACTTGGTGGGAGGTGATTGGATTATGAGGGCGGTTTTCCCCATGCTGTTCTCATTATAGTGAGTGAGTTCTCAAGAGAGCTAATGGTTTAAAAGTATTAGGCAATACCCTCTTTTCTCTCTCTCTCTCTCTTGCTCTGCCTTGGTAAGAAGTGCCTTGTTTTCCCTTCACCTTGTACCATGATTGTAGGTTTCCTGAGGCATCACCACTCACGTGCAACTGTAAGTCAATTAAACCTCTTATTCTATAAGTTATCCAACCTCAGGTAGTTCTTTATAGCAGCGCAAAAATGAACTAATCCAGTCATCTCTTTGAAGAGCCCTTTAAGAATATCCAAAGAAAAGCAATTTAGCATCCCAGTTATATTCTGTCTTCAGCAATGCTACAACTCTGTTTTTAATTAATTTTTTTTTTTTTTTTTTATTTTTGTTTTAGATGGAGTTTCGCTCTTGTCACCTAGACTGGAGTGCAATGGCAGCATCTTGGCTTAATGCAACCTCCGCCTCCAGGGTTCAAGAGATTCTCTGGCCTCAGCCTCCCTAATAGCTGGGATTACAGGTATCCACCACCATGCCAGGCTAATTTTTGCGTTTTTAGTAGAGAAGGAATGTCATCATGTTGGCCAGGCTGCTCTCGAACTCTTGGCCTCAAGTGATCCACCCATGTTGCCCTCCTAAAGTGCTGGGATTACAGGTCACGCCAGGCCCAACCCTGTTTTCTTTGTTACGGATATGGTCTGGATGTTTGTCCTCTCCAAATCTCATGTTGAACTGTAATTCTCACTTGAGTTAATTTTTGTATATGTTGTCAGAAAGGGATTCAGTTTCAATCTTCTGTGTATGGCCAGAAAAAGAAAACCAAATACTGCATGATCTCCCTTATAAGTGGGATCTAAATGATGAGAACACATGGACATATAGATGGAAACAACAGACATTGGGGCCTTTTCTAGGGTGGAGGGTTGGAGGAGAGAGAGGATAAGGAAAAATAACTAACGGGTAGTAGACTTAATACCTGGTTTATGAAGTGGTATATACAGAAACCCCCAAGACAGAAGTTTACCTTTCTAGCAAACCTGCAGTTGTATCTCTGAACTTAATTTTTTTTTTTTTAATACAAAGAAACATAATTTCCAGTGTTGAAGGTGGGCCTTCATGAATTGCTTAATACAATCCCCTTAGTGCTGAGTGAGTTCTTGCTCAGTTAATTCACACAAGATGTGGCTGTTTTTCTGGAAGCTCCTCGTTTGTGCTCATAATCCCCCTCCTGCTAAGTGCCATGCTGTCCACCATGACTGTAAGCTTCCTGAGGCCTTCACCAGAAGCTGAACAGATGTTAGCACCATGCTTCCTGTACAGACTGCAGAACCATAAGCCAATCGAACTTATTTTCTTGATAAATTACCCAGCCTCAGGTATTTTACACCAACACAAAAAGAGCCTAACACAGTTGAATTGGACTCACTTATGCAATGCTACAACTCTCTCTTCAGTCATCTCTCAGAGATAGTGCTTCACCAAATGAATACTAATTTGTGTTAATTTCCTAATGCTGTCTCAGATGTCACTACAAAGTTAATGACTTAAAATGGCACATATTTATAATTTACAGTTCTGGAGCCCTGAAATCTAAAATGAATTGGAGGAGATCTAGGACCCATCGTGCCCACTTTCTGTTTGTGAAGACATGTATTTGGTTAGAGGAACTAAGTGCTATCCACCAGCCATACATTAAGTTATCTACCTGAACCAGCACTATGTTTCAAGTATTTATTTCTCTCTTTCTCTCTGTCTCTCTCTCTCTCTGTGTGTGTGTGTGTGTGTGTGTGTGTGTGTGTTTATGTAAAGACAGATCAGGTTGTGTTTGGGTGATGAGCAGAGTTGTATGAACAAGAGTTTAAGAGATGTATTTCCAAATATGAAAGAAATTTAGATAGGATTTTGCTTTGTTAGTTTCTGTTTGTTTGACTGGTTTTGAAAAAATAGATAATAGATCTGCTATTTAAAAATTTTTAAATAACATTTTAAAAAATGTTTCCATCTGTTCCGTCAGAAAGTATGTGATTTTAGAGCACCTGTCGCATCAATATTAGCGTTCTCATGAGGAATTAAATAGGTAAACAGTACTGGGGTACATAAAGACAGATGGAAGACAGTAAACTTAGGCAAGGTGGAGCTATAGCTAGACCATCTGTATAGTAGACACTTCACGGTGATTCTAGTTACCAGACTCATCTGTGATAACATTAATACCCTGGTTTTATTTAATTTCTCAGAAATTCCAGTTGAAATCTAGATGGAACTTTGCTTTTTTTTTTTTTTTTTTTTTTTTTTTTTTTTTTTTTTTGAGACAGAGTTTCACTCTTGTTGCCCAGGCTGGAGTGCAATGGCACGATCTCGACTCACCGCAACCTCTGCCTCCCAGGTTCAAGCAATTCTCCTGCCTCAGCCTCTGTAGTAGCTGGGATTATAGGCATGTGCCACCACGCCTGGCTAATTTTGTATTTTTAGTAGAGATGGGGTTTCTCCATGTTGGTCAGGCTGGTCTCGATCTCCCGACCTCAGGTGATCCACCCACCTCAGCCTCCCAAAGTGATGAGATTACAGGCGTGAGCCACCACGCACGGCGATAGATGGAACTTTTCATGAGGTTTAGGATTATGTACGGCTATTGAACTGATGGGTGCTTAAGGACATGCCATTAGACACTAATATCGATTATGAACTTTGCATCCACAATGATGGTCATTCTTTAATTGCCTTAAATCTTTCTAGACCCATTTTTTATGTGGTATGTTTGCTGCATAAAGGTTGACTAAACCTGGAAAAAAAGTAACCTGAGTTATAATGAAACTGAGGTTCCTTTGAGGGCCCTGGGTTTTCTAATTGATGATACCCTAGTTAGTTGCTTGCAAGCGAAGACCAAAAAAAAAAAAAAAGGTCAGGGAAGAAAAAATGAGGTTTCCTATCTGAAAGGAGACAAATAATAAAAGTCTAATAATATCTTACTTCCTTCTCAGTAAAATTGAGCCCAATAACAAAATAATACTTTGTTTAAAGTGAAAAAAAGTATTAATCTTTTGCACAATGAGTTTGACATACTTGAAGATATTAGTAAACAAGTGTTATGGCCCCCAAGCTTGAAGCTGGAAGCTAGATAATTTCTATATGACTTTGTCTAAATAAAAAGGATGGTCATTCATTACCTGACATTGAGAACATTTCAAGTTATGTGAGATAGATTCAGAAATAAAGCAAAGTAAATGATTTCCCTAGGTTCTGTGAGGTTTGTTTCTGCTACTTTTTACATGCTGCTCTTCGAATAACCATCTTGTACAAGACTGTGTCTGAGAAAATAACTCTGCCATACTCATCCCAAAATTAATCACTTTAGTGTGAACGACACATCCAGTGTGTGACTCAGTGAGGGTTGCATGCAAATTGCAAAGAATCTGAGTTTAGAGCTCTCCCCACTTTTCCATGTATCTTTGAATTCTGTTATTTCTGTTTGCACTAATAGCAGTTACTTACTCACCACTTTCCTCAAAGCAAAGAGACAGAGGGAATGACTCATCACTAAATTTAAGTTGGAGAGAGGAGCCTGATGCATGGTCATAATACTTTCCAAATTGTGAAATTACCCTCATGAATTCTCTCTGCTGCTGAAATATTCCCAAGGGATCTTTATTTCAATTTCATAAAAGAAGAGGAGGAAACGATTATTTGTGAATGGCAATCATGAGGGTACGGTGTCTCATATAAACTGTATGTATCTTCCTCACTCATTTCTCTCATGGTAGAAAAAAAAGTAGGTCACCATAATTCTTGAAGAAAAAATTTATTTTCAAGAATATTTCTCTTGAAGGATATGACAGGGAAAGAGACATATTCACGCCCACTGCTTTCTAATAAGAATTGGACTAGTTCAACCATTATGGAAAACAGTATGGCAATTCCTCAAGGATCTAGAACTAGATGTACCATATGACCCAGCCATCCCACTACTGGGTATATACCCAAAGGATTATAAATCATGCTGCTATAAAGACACATGCACACGTATGTTTATTGCGGCACTATTCACAATAGCAAAGACTTGGAATCAACCCAAATGTCCATCTGTGACAGACTGGATTAAGAAAATGTGGCACATATACACCATGGAATATTATGCAGCCATAAAAAAGGATGAGTTTGCGTCCTTTGTAGGGACATGGATGCAGCTGGAAACCATCATTCTTAGCAAACTATCACAAGAAGAGAAAACCAAACACCGCATGTTCTCACTCATAGGTGGGAACTGAACAATGAGTTCACTTGGACTCGGGAAGGGGAACATCACACACTGGGGCCTATCATGGGGAGGGGGGAGGGGGGAGGGATTGCATTGGGGAGTTATGCCTGATGTAAATGATGAATTGATGGGTGCTGACGAGTTGATGGGTGCAGCACACCAACATGGCACATGTATACATATGTAACAAACCTGCACGTTATGCACATGTGCCCTAGAACTTAAAGTATAATAATAATAAAAAAAAAAAGAATTGGTAGTATGGACTCTGCTACATGGAAGTCAACAGCTACAAAAACCTCTCTACTTTGAATAACAGATTTGGTTTCTTACAAAAAAATGAAACGTTTTATGGGAGGATTTATGAAAAAGAGCAGCCATCTGGAGGTCCAGCTAGGAAGAGAAGATTGTGAAAGATATTTAGTAAAATATCACCTGTAGAATATTTTATGTTCATCCAAATAATTCCCTCATAGAACTCAAAATTTTTATGAAATAAATTTTCCTAGAGTAGTGACTGCATAAACATTGATTAATGGTATGTGTAATCTTTACCCTATTCAAGGGATCCCAACCCCCAGGCCACAGATGGGTACTGGTCCATGGCCAGTTAGGAACCAGGCTGCATAGCAGATGGTGAGAGGTGGGAGAGTGAGCATTCTGCCTCCTGTCGGATCAGCTGTGGCATTAGATTCTTATAGGAGCATGAACCTTATTGTGAACTGTGCATGTGAGGGATCTAGGTTGTGCACTCCTTATGAGAATCTAATGCCTGATGATCTGAGGTGGAACAGTTTCACCATGAAACCATCATCCATCACCCCTCACCCTCCATCCCTGGAAAATTGTCTTCCACAAAACTGGTCCCTTGTGCCAAAATGGCTGAGAACTGCTGCCCTACCTCATGCCATAAACACACCAGGAATTCAACTGTCTTCTTTATAGTTTTTCTACCAAGAGCGTTACGCTAAATGCTTCCTTTTTCTAAAAATTTTTGGACTTATTCTGTAATTGATGAGAGACAACTGAATGTGGTAACACACTCCTCCAGAGTGAACCCAGAGTTTGCTCTTCTAACCAGAAGCAAGTTCTCTGGCTCACACAGGTTCTGAATGCAATGGAGTCTTTAAGGATTGAATGAGATTTTTTTCATGCATGATAAAAAAGCTTACTCATCCAGACCTTGTATGATAAAATCTTATTCCAAATAGAATACTGTATTACTTTTAAAAAAATTATATTCTGATCCTCAACCTTCTTCAGGAAACTTGAGTGATCTTCCCTATAAGTAAAATCAAAAGAAGAATTTGAAGAATCCTGTGTGTAACAGTGAACTAGTACAAGATCCCTAGTCACATACATGTTTTGAGTGGGCTGGGAAATGAGACTTATTCATTGACCCAATGTAGTGGAGCATTCCTTCAATCATTCAATCCAAATTCTGTTAGAGTATTAACATAAAAAATGAATTTTAGAGAAATATATAATTAATTTTCATTATACTTTTTCTTTCCTGGGATTCTTAGCCCATGAGAGCATAAGCAGTGAACTTCATCTCCAGGTCTTCATATTTTTATGTAGTCCTCTCTCACTGTAAACATGACTGATTTGTAGAATTAATAGCACACTGTGGCTTTCAAGGTTAGGTTATAAAAGAAATTGTGACTTCATTTTGTTTTATTTAATACTTTGCTCTGAGGGAAGCCTACTGCCATGTTGTAAGGACATTCAAACAGCCATATAAAGAGATTCAAATGGTCTGAAGCTGTTGCCTTTTGTTGATGGCCAATACCAACTTAACACCCATGTTAACCAGCCATCTTGGATACAAATCTTCAAGCCATAGTTGAGTCTTACTATGACTGTAGTCTTGGCTAAAATCTTAACTGCAACTTCCTGTGAGTCTCCAAAGCAGAACAATTAAACTTTTATGCACCTGATTTTCTGACCCAGAAACAATGTAAGAAAAAAAACACATTTATTACTTTAAGCCACTAAATTGTGAGGAAATTTATTATACAGAAATAGATCATCAATAGCCCCTTTTCTTTATATTTCTCCTTTTCTTTTCTCTTTCTTCTATGTTTTAATTCTAATCATCCAAAATAATATATTTTCTTACAATCAGTAATCTGGAGTATAAATAAGCATATTAAGTCTTGCCTTCATAATGAGCTTACTAGAACATTCACATTTCATAGTTATCATAAGAAAACTCTTTTCTTACAAATTATAGTTGGATTTCAAAAGAAAAAATATATATACACACATATTCATGTATAATATGTATTTACATATATAAAATATATCTATTTACATACATTAAAGTATTATATATATTTATATATATTAATAAAGTAGGAACCTGAGATAAATAGACTTTAGCTGAGGAAGTTATCTTTTGGCTTTGTTAGATACTATTCTCTTTGTTTTTCCCTTTTGTTTTTATGATTTGATTTGTTACTGTGTTTTACAGGCACAAAAATATTTATCTTTCAAACTGCAGCAATAATAGCATCCAATATATAATTTTACAAATAGCTACTAACTTTTTTCTCTGACTTTCACATTAAGCACTGACAGTTCAGCTTTTATAGTTTATTTACAATGTAATTAGGGTGAGTAAATTTCCTATTAAGATAAAATGAACAGAAAAATATTACCAAAAATAACAAATGGAAAATGGAATGCGATACAATATAAAACTCTATATAACAGAAAATATAGCATGTTAATATTGACAAGTTGATGTGAAGTGTGGAGATCAATTTAAAAAATGAAATCACACCCTTTATTCAGACTTTAAAGCTAAAATAACTTAAGACTGTAGAATATTTCTTATTTATCTCTTAACTCCTGGGCTAGTTTCCAGATTATTATCATAATATTAATTTGCTTAATACATGTTTTGTAAGTTTAGTTTCATTTCAAGGATTTCTTCAGAATTTCCATCTATGATTTTTACTGTTTTCTTAATGTTATTGACATTTTAATTATTATTTATAGTACAAGTTCTTTGTTGTTTGGGTGCTTGGCTGCTCACACTTCATAAGTAAAGAATTATCCCTACAACTGCTTACATTTCCACTCGCCTTCTTATATTGAAAAACAAAATTGACAAATTAGTATATGATAAAAACTTTTTAGTATGTTATAATATTATAAGTAATATACAATAAAATTTTCCCAAGTGATTCCTGACTTTTAATTACTTATTTATATGTGTTTTTTTTCCAGTCCAAATATCTTTCTTGGACTTCTTTTTATTAGACTATCTAGAAACCAGGATTCTTTTTAAAGGAATAATTATGACATCTCACAAATGTAGCTTGTCTTTTAAATTCCAGTGTATTCTGCCCTTTTTTATGGCTCTTTCTGTATTTTTTCCAAAGCTTTTTCAGAAGTAGATACTAGATTTTGCTTTCCGGAAATTATGCATGCTTTTCAGTATCTTTTTTTGACATTATTTTGTTATTGCATGTGTGTGTTTATGTGTGTATTTCTGTGTGTTTCACATATTTGATGTTTATCATGTTTGCAGTGTGGTCACGTCTGGCTGAGAAGTTTGTGAATAACATAGCTTAAGAATTCATAGATTTTTGTGTATGGTGATTGGACAAAAATATCCATTTCTTCTCAGATGTAGAGAAAGGAGACTGGGGAAAGAGTGTGACCAAATCATTAATCACTGAGATAATTAAAATGGAAATAGTCCTGGAAGGCACCTGTTGTGGCCTTTCCTGAAAGTATCTTTGTTCAGGTATGTTTAATGCCTAAGTCCTAATGGAGATAAGCTTAATTATCTCTAGTACATATTTTAAATATTAGAAATTTTACTTGAAATAAAGACATTTTGAATTTAACTAAATATGACAGTATGAGCACTTATCATGACTCTTAGAATTGTCACCAAGAGTTAAAATTATTATGTTATTTCTGAGTAAACTTTATCATTATTGCAAAAGGTCATCCAGTAGAGTTTAGTTAAAATCATTTATCTTAGCAATAAATGTAAAATATTTCTACTTGCTATTAAGCAAAATATAGAAATAGAAATGAGCTTTCATTTAAATTATTTATCTATATAGACAGATTTTTGAATTGAACTTTTGTCTGTGGGTCTCACGAATTTACAGTAATCATTCTAATATTTAAAAATTTCCAGCAAATGTAAGAAAAACAAAAGACGACAAATCCCAAATTCTTATCCCAAATTTTGTGACAATAGCCACACCCTCCCTGAAGGCCCTTGAATCTCTGATTTTATTTGAGTGGCCTAGAGTTTGACACAGTCTAACAGTGAAATAGGTTAGCTTTAGTTTCTCATTTGATAATAAAAGACATAGGAGTAGCCAAGAGACATCGGGAAGAATGATCATATATACATTAGTATCCCTGTTGGATTTCATAATCTTCACAATTTTTTAGTTTTTTCCAAACCCAATCCCTTAACCATGGACAACCCATATCTAGCCAAATATCTTGTAGCTAAAAGTCAGCAATGCCCAGGACACAGACACAATACTTTCGTTTGAAGAATGAATAAAGACTAGAGCTGCCTGTGGAGCCAGGTAAGATGATTAGTCATTCCAATTTGACTAGAACAGGAGGTATAGCAACACACTGGATTTTTGGCGATAAAATTCGTACAGTCTTGAGTAAAAAGGGAAAGCTGGTCTTCCTAGGAGTATTCATGTAGGAATTAATACCACTGCCATAACTTAAGCACATATGTTATTAGTCAGTTTGTTAGACAGAATAGTAACTCCATAAAGATATCTACCTCCCAATTTCAAGAGCACATGAAGTGTAATTTTAAATGACAAAAGTGATTTTGCAGATGAGATTAAGATTCTTGAGAGAGGGAAAATATTTTGGATTTTTGAGGTGGTGCAATATAATCACAAGCGCTTTTACAAAAGAGAAATAGAATGGTCAGAAGTAGAAAGCTATTGTGATTATGAAAGCAGGGGGAGATTTGAAGATGCAAAGCCTCTGGTTTTCAAGATGAAGAAAGATCGGATGACCTAAGAAATCAAGGTAGCCTCCATATGCTGGAAAAGAAAAGAATAGGATTGTCCCCTGGAGACTCCAGAAGAGACTAGCCCTGAAGTCATAATGACTTTAGCCCTCAGAGATTAATTCTGGACTTCCCACATCCAGCATTGTATAATAGTAAAATTTTGCTGCCTTAAGCCATTCAGTTTGTGATAATTTGTTAGAGCAGCAATAAGAAACTAAAGTCAAATTAACTGAGGTTTGTTGTTATTTCTTGGGCAGTTTAAATGCTTTTGAAAAATTGTGTTTCCTTTTATCCATATGACTAAAAACATATATTAGCTATTTACTAATATCTTACTTTTGCAAATAATTATATGTATGATAATATCTGCTTGGTTAAAATGCAATTTCTAACATCCTTTTCCTGTTTTCCATAATTTTCTTTCTGACTAACCTATCAGAGACATAGGAAAAATGTTGTTGAGTCATCAAGAGCATGCAGAACATCGGAATGTGAGATTTGTATTTAAAACTTGACTTTAACATTAATAGCTTAGACAATTAACACAAAGCATTTAATCAACCAGAATCAGGCCTTGTGTCCAACTCTAGTTCTAAGAGAGGTGAGGAATTTTGTAACTGTCTTTTTTAACCTGCAGAGGATGGACAGAGCACTGTCGCAAGGAAGACTCATTTGGGAACTATTGGTGTTTAAGTAGCCAACAGAGTCTGCTAAAGGGTTGGTCCTAAAGCCCCAAGGGAGATGCAACTCTGTTAGGGGTCCCACATGTACAATAACAACAGCTCATTGGAGGGTTTGGGTGGCACTAGGAATTAAGACTCGATTTTATAGACAGACTATATGGCTGGAAATCAATTGCAAGAATTTTAAAGGGTGGAAAAAAGTAATTCTGCAAAAAATAATGAGGCTGTAAAAATGGTATGGTCAATATCATAATATAATTTGTCAATTGTTTTCAAAAGAGAAAATTGTTGGCATGTTGGAAAAGTATTAATAAATGTAAAGACATGCATGGATCTGCTCAGTTTGGACTTTGTTACTTATTAGCTTTTTAATGTTGAACACATATCATCCTTTTGAGTTTAATTTCCTCACATTTGTTGAAATTTATATTAATATTTGGTTATTAAAATGAAATAAAAAAAGTAGACATATATAATGCAGCTACTAATTCCTGGAAAGTCTTCTGAATAGTTTTTCCATTCTTCATCCTATACATCTAGCTTATTTTTTCTCCTTAAAAATTATTCATTAACAAGGACTCAATAATTTTCAGTTCATAAAAACCTAGTCAATGGGCCAGGCGCGGTGGCTCACGCCTGTAATCACAGCACTTTGGAAGGCCGAGGCGGGCGAATCAGGAGGTCAGGATATCGAGACCATCCTGGCTGAAACGTTGAAACCTCGTCTCTAATAAAAATACAAAAAAAAAAAAAAAAAAAAGAAAAAAGAAAAAATTAGCTGGGCGTGGAGGCGAGTGCCCGTAGTCCCAGCTACTTGAGAGGCTGAGGCAGGAGAATGGCCTGAACTCGGGAGGCTGAGCTTGCAGTGAGCCAAGATCGTGCAACTGCACTCCTGCCTGAGCAGCAGAGCAAGACTCCGTCTCAACAAAACATAAAATAAAATAAAATAAAATAAAATAAAATAAAATAAAATAAAATAAAATAA
>NC_045437.1:26385246-26397733 GCF_002776525.5 Piliocolobus tephrosceles
AAAATAAAATAAAATAAAATAAAATAAAATAAAATAAAATAAAATAAGAAAGTAAAAACCTAGTCAGTGGATTACAGTTTAGCTTGTTATGAAAAAATGTGTTTTCTTACCAAACACCGCATGTTCTCACTCATAGGTGGGAACTGAACAATGAGCTCACTTGGACTCGGGAAGGGGAACATCACACAATGGGGCCTATCATGGGGAGGGGGGAGGGGGGAGGGATTGCATTGGGGAATTATACCTGATATAAATGATGAATTGATGGGTGCTGATGAGTTGATGGGTGCAGCACACCAACATGGCACATATATACATATGTAACAAACCTGTACGTTATGCACATGTACCCTAGAACTTAAAGTATAATAAAAAAATAAAAAAATAAAAAAAATAGGGCTTTAGTACAACAAAAAAAGAAAAAAGAAAAAATGTGTTTTCTTAACAAAATAGAGTTGTAAAATATCTCTTATTAAAGTATTAATTAGTGATATATTGAAAATGATCTTTCATCAATGCACATTGTCAATAGTAGTAAGCAATATTTAGATAATCTCATATTTTTAATTAAAAGAATGAAAAAGTTTGCAGGTGTGAAAACGTCATTTTCTTCACTGATAGCCAGGTTCCTGGATGAGGCACCTATAATGAAAGAGATTAGCAAGAGAAAAGCATACAGATTTAGTTAACATAAATTTTACATGACATGTGAGCCTCCAGAAATGTTTCCAGAGAAATAGGGGCCCCTGTGTACTTCTGTGCTCAGATTTGATGAGGAGTGGTCAGTTGTGGGGAAGTATGATTGGACAAAAGCTATGTTCTGATGGTAATGATCTGGTGGGACTTAGTAGGCCTGTTCATTCAGATGTTTGTTGACATCTGTGTGTCTTTGAGGTGAGAATGTTTCTTTCCTCTGGATATAGGGAGGCTACCTGTGGAAAAAGATCTTTTGACCTGCTTCAGGGGAGAATGGAGAGGGAATGGGGACAGTGGACTCCTTACTTCTTCTATTTTCTCGAATGCCAGTGTACTGTACTGGGGAGTGTGTCCTGAAACTCATCAAGTGAAAGTTATACTTGAAATTCATCTTCTAAGAAGTAGACCTCTTGCAAATTTTATTTTATTTTATTTTATTTATTTATTTTTTGAAAAGACGAGGTTTTTCCATGTTGTCCAGATTGGTCTTGAACTCCTGGACTCAAGCGGTCCATCCACCTTGGCCTCCCAAAATGCTGGGATTACAGGTGTGAGTCACCATGCTAGGCCAAAAATTTTATAATAATGTAAACATAATGCTATTGCTATACTATTTTTTAACTCAATTTTGAGTTGCCTTTGGTGCATACACTCATAATTAGAAAGTTTGAGGTAAATATTGAAGACCAATTAAGGGTTTCAAATGATTAATAAGTGTGAGATTATTAACCTGCAAAATGACATCTATGGTCAATAAAACAATGCAAGTAAATTATAATGCACAAGAAAACAAATACAAAAGGAACTATAACAAAGGGATGATAATTTTTGATATAGAACTAGTTAAAATTGGCAATACTACAAGGTAGACATGATTCTTGCTGTGTACTTTACAAATGTCAGTGTTATTACCTTTTATTCACATTGAATAATGATGCATCCTTGCAGTCAATTTCCTATAACCCTCAGGATGTGATATATATGATATATGAGCTAGGGTCAAATTTTATTTCATAAATCAAAAGAATGTGTCTTTCAATGACACAAATACAATTTAAAGGTTAAGTAAGTGCTTAATCTTCTAGACTATCAAGCTAGAACTGTATATTTATGAAAAGTCTTTAAATATTTTTCCATTTCCATATTTTATTAAAAACGAATATTATTTTATTTCTCTTTAAATGTCATATTTTAGTTTGTAGTTATATATTACATGTAAATAGAAAGATAGAAACATATTTTCACTGTAATAAGGATCTTGGTTTTATTCCATAATATTTAATCACCAAAATAGAATTTTGAAAAAGTGTAAAACATTCACTTCCATAAAACACCCGGAGTCCTTGCATTTACATTTCTAAATCATTACACATGATTCATTATGTATCAGTGAAATGTCAAACATTTAAAATGATCTCAGTTCATTTAATGAGTCATTTAAGATGCTATTTTATTTTTTCTTTCTGTAGAAACCATTGAATGGTAATTCAAATAAGTATATTACACATTGTCATATTTTTACAGTATTGCATATGTAATGACTGTACTACTAAATCAAGTTTAAATAGTCATAGTATAGTTTAACCAGCAATCAACAACCAACAACATTGTCACTCAGGAAAACAAAACAAACAAAAAACATGCTTCCAGGGCACCTCTATTCCTTTTTTATTTTTTGTTCCTCTATTTATAACTACCTCCCTTCCTTTAAAGACTTTGCTTATGCCCCACTCCCACCCCCTCACTATATCACTCATCTTATTTCTGTTTCTGGATTTTGCTCCTCTTCCTTTCTCCTTCAAACCATATTTTTCAGCTTGGAACTATCTATATATTTATTTAGTAATTTTCACTGACTTATGTATGTTCTTGGTACTCATTTCTATCCACACACAGATTTTGACCTTTTGCACTGACCACTGAGATGTTGTTTCTCAAACTGGTTAATCGTAATAATAACTTAATAATATGTAGCAAACAGGAATCCCTATAAATTCAAAGCTTTTCACCCAAAATACAGAATTCTCTAAAAATCACTGGCTTTACTTTTCAAATGTATGGTAAAGTTGTTATTTCATTCTGTGATATGTTGACTACATAGCTGATATTGTGAAATGCAAATTTTCTTAAACCAGAACAGGCACAGTGGCTCACTCCAGTAGTTCCAACACTTGGAGACCAAGGAGGGCAGATGGCTTGAGCCTAGGAGTTCAAAAGCAGCTTGGGCAACACGATGACACCCCATCTCTACATGACTATAGTCCCAGCACTCAGGAGGTTGAGGAGGGAGGATCACCTAAACCCAGGGAGGCAGTGGCTTCAGTGAGCTGTGACTGCCTGGGTGACAGACAGGAGACCCTGTTTAAAACAACAACAACAACAACAACAACAACAAAAATCCAGATTTTTTTATCTGAAAACACAAAAACAGATGATTTGGTATGAAGTATTTGTAGTGTTAATTTTCTCTGTTTACATAAATATGGGCGTTTTATTGCATATATATGATGTGTTTGTTTAGCTATACAATACACTATACTACACATTATGTGCATCAAATTTGATTTAAGAAATCCAAACAATTAATTTGAAACACATTTTGCTGCATGGATTTCTATGTAATGCGGACCAGAACCAGCTAAATTGCATAATAATCCTTTCCTTTGATTTGAAAGTATAATTATGGCTTTCGGGTTTCTTCTGGTTAATTAGCTCATATGTGGAGGTCAGAGTGAGGGCTAGGTTCTATTTGGAGAAGAAATGATCTACATCTTACAAATGTATTATGAGTGCAGGTGTTAACTCTTCTTTGCAAATATGGAGACTGAGAAAAGGAAAGATGAGATAGCTTGCCTAAGATCATATTACCAGGTCACCAATGAATCACAGTGAAGCGCCTTCCTCAATGAATGTATTATTGCTTTTCTCCCTCTCATCTATAATTCCTGTAGTATTCTTCTCTGAGACAGGATTCTGAGTCTCAGAAATGACTGTAAGCTGTGATATTACTAGGTGACAATAGTTAGAAAACATCAATATTTTATCAGCAGCTTTCAGTTGCCTGTAATACGGCAATATGGCAAGCCCCAAGGAAGAGATACATATATCTTTTAATGTGGTTCTATTGTTGATACTTATGGAAGATCATCATGAGCTCAAAATCTGATTCTTATGTTTAGTGAAAGTCAAGGTTAGGTGAATTTAGGGTCCTTCTATTTCTGGGAAAAAATGATTGCATGATTAATTGATTCATTATTGTTAAGTAGTCTTGTCTTTTTATATCCATGCTAATTTATACTTTAAGATTTCTATACAGAAGTATTTTCAAGAAATTGAAGCACTATTGAGTTAAAGGCAATGAAAAATGTCACAACAGTTCAAATCAGTGGTAAATACAAGTCATGGAGAAGATTATTATTACATTATTCATCCTAACTTAAGAATTAAAGATATTCTTTTGCTTACAATGTCACCTGTGCTTTTTCAAGTACATTTCATTTAAATAAAATAAAGAAAAATGTAAAATACCACATGTAAGCAATCTTCCAAGTATTCATGCATTATGGATACTGAGGTCCCATAAGAAATGGAAATTTTAAATCAGCAAATAGCTCACATACTCTTATCTATATAGTTTATTGAGGTATTTTGCATTAGTAAATTTTTAAATTACACTTTATTGTCCTGTAATACAAATATGACTAAATGACAGATTTTTTATGTTTCAAATATAAATGAATATAATCATATCAAATAATTTAACATGGGCCTTTTAAACTACATATAAATACGTTTTACATTTTTATCTTAGTTCATTTAGGCTGATATCAAAAAAGTTCCCCAAACTGGGTAAGTAATAAACAACAGAAATTGTTTCTTACAATTCTGGAAGTTGGAAAGTCCAAGATCAGGGCACCAGCAGATTCACTGGTGAGAGCCTACTTCCTGGTTCATAGAATATGATCCTTTCATTGTGTTTTCATATTGTGGACATGGCAGAAAGCTCCCTTGGGCCTTTCTTATAAAAGCACTCATTCCATTCGTAAGGGCAAAGCCCTGACATCCTAATCACCAACAAAAATGTCCCAACTCCTAATACCATCACACTGAGCATTAGGATTTCAACATATGCATTTTGGGAGGACACAAACATTCAGACACAAAAATAATATACCGCTTACAATTTCATGTTTATAAACTGACATTTATTCTCAAGGGAAAAGTATTTGTTTACAAAGAGTTTTATAACTACTTATGTTACTATAATTTATTAAATGAACTCAGTTTTTAAATAACTTTAGGATACATGAAAATGAAGCATTATCAGAATACAATAGACAGTCATGAATTTCTTAACATGGATACATTTTGATCGATGCCTTTAGGCAATTTTGTCACTGGGCCAACATCACAGCATGTACTTTCACATACACAACACAAACCTCTGTTGTATAGCATATAACCCAACTAAGTTGGATGGTATAGCTTATGACTCCTAGGCTACAAACATGCACAGCAGGCTACTGTACTGAATACTGTAGGTGATTATAACACAATGATAAGTATTTGGGCATCTAAAGACAGAAAATGTATAGGCAAATATGGTATAAAAGACAAAAAATGGTACACCTGTATAAGATAACTCCAGTATAATCTTATGGGACCACCATCATATATATGGCTCATTGTTGACTGAAACATCCTTATGTGACACCTGAATAACTACTTTTCTGAGAACCACATATTCTAGTTTAGGTTTTATTCAATAATAAAACTGTTGTCTTTCTTTACTACCTTTACAGAAGAGTTTTCTCGATTCTTCTACCCTTTATTACATATATGTAAAGCCTACTAATGCATTTGAAGAGAAACTTTATTGAAAGTTTTTATTGGATTCCAGGCTGTACTGATTGGAAGTGGAGTTCTGTCAACCGAATTTTGAGCCAAGTCACCATTCATAGAGCATTTGCATCTGGGTTTTTGTTCTAGGTACAGGGAGTGAGAATGGACAGTAGCAAAGGCTCCATTTACTGCAACCTATTGAGTAACTGCATCAGCAAGAATCATTTATTTGAGGCAAAATATCACATTAATTACTTTCTTGTGAAATCTGGGGCTTTGGCTAGCCACTGCCTTATGATACGCCAGAATTTTAAGTAGGGAAATTCCCACCCAAGACACTAGGAAAATGTCAAAATCAAAGATCAGGTAAAACTATGAGTACAGTGGGAAAACAAAGTAAACATAAACCAGAGCAAGGACCAGAGAATTGGTAAATTAGAAGAAACAGGAGATGTACAAGAACTAAATGTGACTATCAAGACATAAAAGCCAAGGGAATAAGTGCAGAAACCAGCAGATCAAGAGCAAGTCTAAAAAGTTTAAAATAATACCTAAAAGAGGTTATTTTTGTCAAAGTTGAAATGAAAAAAAGTGTGTATGCCCAAGGTGTGTAGTTATTTATTTATAAAAAGAATTAAGTCAATATTTTCCAGCTGTTACGTTGTATATGAATGGGTTACTAAACTTGAAGAATTTGGAGTAGAATATTAAAATATCTTATTCTAAGTTAAATTAAATGCATTAAAATTACAGACTAATTTTGTAATTGAAAAAATACTTTGGAATCTCAATTAACTATGGGGTCTCAGCTCACATAAAGAATAGAATTAACAATGTTGACATAGTGTGATGTACAGTTTGAATGTTTTCGTATAAAAGGTGAATACTATCTTAAGGCAAATTGTTGATCCATTTCAGATTCTGTACTCTGTTATATATCAGAGACACACTATATTAAAAATACAAATTCAGGAAAGAAAAGGCAATAAGTGGTGAAGAGATGGAAAATTCCTTAAAATGGTTAATTACATCAAATTGGTAGATCAGAGGAATGCCACAATCTGAAAACAGTTGACCCTCTAACAATGTGGGGGTTAGGGGTACCAATCCCCCCAATGGGTTGAAAACATGTGTGTAGATTTTTACTCCCTCAAAACTTAAATATTAATTATAACCTAGTGTTAGTTATCCAGAAGCCTTGCTGATAACATGTCAATTAGTACATATTTTGTATATAATATGTATTATATACTGTATTCTTATAATAAAGCTAGCTAGGGAGAATGATATTAAGAATATCATAAGAAAGAGAAAATATATTTACTATTCAATGAGTGGAATTGGATCACCATAAAGGTCTTAATCCTCTTCATTTTCATTTTAAGTAGGCTGAGGAGGAGGAGGGAGAAGAGAGGTTGGGCTTGCTGTCTTAGAGGTGGCAAAGGCAGAAGAAAATCTACTTACGAGTGGGCCCTCACTGTTCAAACATGTGTTGTTCGATGGGCAACTATAGACGGAATACACAGAAATATATTGAATATAACATTACCTAATTCAAACTGCTCCAAGAGTGTACATTAGAAACATACAAACACACAACCTCCAAAACTTTTATGTAAAGAACCATTAGCTAGTCAAAAGAGAAGTTAAATCTTGATTGATTGTTGGAAATCAGTCAGAGTGGTGGGAAAAAGTACAGGGAAAGGACACAAATCTACTGAAAGGTCGGAAGGTTCTTCAGAGCCCTGGGGGAGAATAGTGGAAGGCAGTTGTTACAATATTTTTATATATACTGTTGCTGTTGAGCTGATAACTGTTTTCCCATGATGAAATCCTAACTTTAAAATCGCCTAAAACTTGGAAATCCCCAGCAGGCACCAATTACTTACTGTGCAGTCACTTCACTTTCGTTTTCTAGGGTACCCTCGCAATCCACTGCAGAGTTCCTCACATTGGGCACCACCTGCCAGGTCTGTCCAGCAGACCTTGACGAATGGATGAAATGAGTACTCAGACACAGGTATGCCGTTTAAGAGCAGCTGGGTGACTGCCCCACTCTAGTGGCCAGAGAGCAGCCCTGAGAAGCTAGAGCTGCTTGCTTTCATTCAGTGCAGGCACACTGCTGAAAATTTGGAGCCAACCAACCTGTAGGTAATCAACATTTATTGTTCCCCTTTCAATGAATGTCATGTGTGTGGATGACCAAAGAAGTTAGCAAGCCTGTTTAAGATAAATTCCCCTACACTCTTTTGTACCTACTCCTTTCCCTCTGCCTCAGGGTTATAGAACAACTACCTACAGCTATTCTACCTTGGGGCTCTGCAGAACCTTGCAACCATTCAGAAGGTTTCTGTCCTTTCTCTATAGTTTTTCCCACCATTCTGACTGATTCCCTACAATTGATTTCTCTGAATGAGTATCTGTGATTGATTATTAGCAAGAAAAATATATGTTAGAGGATAATTTTATTCCACGATGTGTGCTCTGACTTTGTGGCACATATGTGTCTGAATATTTGTCTTCCTGCTTGTATACACACACACACACACACACACATATATACAGACACATATATATGAATATAAATGTGATTTTATCTTATTTGCAGATGTAGAAGTTAACTTCTACATTGATCAAATGAATAGAAAGATGAAACATGTTCTAGTTTCAAATAGACAAGTTTTTGATTTTTGCTGGTCTTCACTTCCCTGAAGAGAAATTTTAAATAGTTTCTAAGGAAGATAATAATGCAGTATCCCTGAGTGACTGTCTCATCTTGAGACAGCACAAATTATAGTTTCTAAATGATAATGAATTTGAATTAAATTTTGGCTCAGTAATGAGGTTACACCATTTCATGCTTTGTCCTGGCTTCAATCTTTGTTTTGAAAAGAAAGTGTAAGACTGTTAACAGCTGATATTATCAAAGCAGATAATTGTAATATAGACATCTTTTCTGAGAGATTTTGACAGAATGCATGCCATAGAAACAATCTCTCAGCAACAAAATTGTTCAAATTGGGAAATAGTGCCTGGGTCTACTTATCCTTTTCACTTACACATTTGTGATTTTCTTTAAGCTATTCTAATTTCCCTACTAAGAAAACTCCAAGGATAAAAATACAGACTGCATTAATACTGTGTTCTATTTGAATTAGAAAATCAGAGCAGAGAATCATTACTTGAATGTTCTCTTAGATATAATCAAAAGTAGCACATTCATTTTAGATAGGAGAAAACCAAGATACAGGATGCCAATGTTCATTGCCCAGGGCCGTTTAACTACTGACTGGCAGAGCCTCCAGGGAAATAGAATTATCCTTATTCTTTGTCAGCAGCTATCTTACTTAACTGGTAACAAATGAGGAAAATAAATTGAAGAACTCATAGGCATTATCAGGAATGAAGTATACTTTACACAACATTTATTTATGTATGTATGTATGTATTTATTTGATGGAGTCTCACTCTGACGCCCAGGATGAAGTGCAATGGTGCAGTCTCCACTCACTGCACACTCCATATCCAGGTTCAAGTGATTGTCCTGCCTCAGCCTCCTGAGTAGTTGGGATTACAGGCACCCACCACCACAACCAGCTAATTATTGTACTTTCAGTAGAAACAGCGTTTCTCCATGGTGGCCAGGCTGTTCTCGAACTCCTGACCTCAGGTGATTTACCCACCTCAGCCTCCCAAAATGCTGGGATTACAGGCATAAGCCACTGCACCCCAGCCTAGTTTTAGGAAAGATTTGATTCTAGAAAATACTTTCCTTATAAATCCTTTCTATTAATACTATGTGTGAAACTCACAGTGATTAAGAGTATAAAGAATTTAAACATTATAGAAAATAATGTTTCATTAAATAAACCCTCAATGAAAAGCCCTCATTAAATATCACATTGTACATTTTTTTATTTTAAGACCATCCAGAAAATGATTACATATAAGAAATTGCTTACATTTGTAAAAGAGTCTTATTTCAGATTATACTATGAAAACTAAAACCTTTGAATAATGATATTTTATTTGTACAAATTTAAAGGGTTCAAGAGCAATTTTTTTACATAATTATATTGTGTAGTGGTGAAGACTGGGGTTTTAGTGTATGCATTACTCAAATAATGTACATTGTACCCACTAAATGATCTCTCATTTTCTACTGCCCTCTCATACCCCTAACTTTCTAAGTATTCACTATCTAATTTTTCATTCTCTATGTCCATGTGAACACAGGAATCATGATTTATTATCAATTATTAAAAATATAAATGCTTCCTGTATTCTATAAGTAGATTATCATCCACATAAATTTATTTGATGCTAATTAATTTCATTTTGTTTACATAGCATGCATTTTCTTATATGAGCAGCTGCAGTCTGTTCAAATATAAAAAGAATCCAGAATGCTCCTTTAGCTGTGCAATTCTGAACAATTAGTTCCAGTGTTGCCTCTGGCACTTTGGATCTAAAAATATAAAGAAGGAAAGCAAAAGAAAATATGCTTTAGTTAGTTTAAAACCAGAATGCTTCCATACATTCATAATAGCTATGTCTTTGGAAACTATGATATAGTCTATAGAATCAACACATTATTGCAGCCAATAGAATTGTATTTCTGTGTACTTTTATTAGTCTTTCTTTCAACAAGTATTTAATGAAGATATTTTATGTGCTAGGTTCTATGTACATTGGTGGAATGATGGTGAACAAAACCACGCAAGATTCTTAACAACCTAAAGTTTCATTCTAATGAAATAGACATTAACCTATCAAATGATCACAAAAACATGCAAGTACATATAAAAATACCATAGTTCTGATGAAACAGTATATGATGTTGCCTTGAAAGGGTACAAGAGGAGGACTTTATCCTTTCAAACAAGTCAAGGAAATCTCCCTGGAAAACGTGAAATTTAAGTTAATATTAGAAAGAAGAATACAATTTAACAAAGCAGAAGGATATGTGAGGAAGTAGAGTGAATAATGTCCCAAGATACAGAGATAATGAAAGTGATTTTGGACAGAAGTGTCACGTTTGCAGTAAAAGGACAGAATAACTGATGTCTGGAGAGAATGGAAAGGGCATTGTAAGGCAAAGCTGGAGAGGCCTATGGGGGCAGACCTTTATGTTCTGCTGATGAGCTTAAGAGAAATGGGAATACCTTGATTTGTGTTTTTAATTTTATTTTTAAACATACAGAGTACTATAAATAAGGGTTGAACTTTGTAAAAATATTGCTGAATTCAGAATAAATAAAACGGTTTGAATGGGGCCAAAGTATTTGGAGGCAAATTTAAAAGGTATTGTTGAACTCCAGGAATTATATGTGTCTAGATCTTAGAGTGAAAATGTAGTTTTACTTGTGAAAATAGATGATTTTAAACAAAATTTAAGAGAAAAGTAAATGACAGGACGTCATGATGGATTGGATCATGAAGACTGCAGGAATGTGATAGCATGGTTTCCTGCTTGTATAATTGTGTGGAATCAGTTGTCATTTACTAGGACAGGCAATGCCAGAAAATAACCACTTTTAAGGGTGGAAATATCATAAGTCCATTTGGTTTTGTTGGGTCTAATCTACCCTTTAGTCTGCCAGGAGTGATTCCAGTAGCCATGTTTGTTATAGATCTGGAGCTAAGAGTATTTTAAATGAAAGAGTTATATACGGAAGCTGTTCTGACTAGAGGTAACTGTTTTGTAAGAAGTAACTTTGACTGACAATGTAGAACTGTCATTAAAATTGTGTTCATCTCAAGCTAATTTAATGCAATCACTTCCTAAAATCCACTCACAAATATGACTTTTATGCAAATGAGTAGAACCTGCTTCATTCTGAAATTAGTGCTAATCTTCAATTTACTACTTAAGGACATACTGAAATTTGAACTACAGTGTAATTGAAACAAATAGCATTATCTGAATAGAATTTTTTATTTACATATGGGTTCAAATATATGCCAAAATACAGTTCACCACCCAAGACAAGTACGTTTGACTAATTTGCCTGAGTAGTGAAGACTCTGGTATCTAAAGCACTAAAACGTATTTGAATTACTCCTGATGGATTGTTGAAGACATGGTTGCTTATATTCTAGATTCCTGCAAGTATCAATAGTGTGATTTGGGATGGTTCTTAGTTATTATGCTGTGGGAGTCACCTTATATGTGAACCTTATGAAAAAGGCTTCAAATGTTATCTCTTAACTAAGGCTTCATCATTACATATGGTATCGTTTGTTCTTTTAATTTAACATATAGAAAGAGATTATATGACAAGCACCAGGCATACCACAAATAATAAGACAAAAGTTCTTACCTTTGAGTCACTTACAGTCACTCAGAGTGAAACCACTATAAATTTAAAGTGCTAGAAAGTGTTACGGGAGGAACACAGGATTCAGGGTCAAGTAATAACCCAGAGGAAACGGTGGTCAATTTTCTTGGAGGTGAAGCTTAAAGTCTTGAAAGGGTAAAAAGGAAAGTGTTGTTTCTTCAGATAGGATTAAGTAGAGTTGATGGCAGAGATGCATCTTCTTAGAGATCTATGTCACAGCTTCTCCTCTCTTCTAAATCACCTACAACTTTCTTTTACTGCTTTATTCCAAAATAGATATTTTCACTAAGAAAATGGAAGGAATGAGAGGAAACTTTCTACAGGTATTTACTATCAAGTCTATTAAATCTCTCTGAATCTATGTTCTTTGTCTTCCTAACACAATGAATACACTGTTTGCTTTTTTATTTCAGGCCAAAATATCCACTGGTACGTTTAATCTCTTCCCTTCTCGACCATCACTTCATGAGCTTTCCTGTCTCCCTCCCTCCCTCCCCTACCTCCCTCTTTCCTTCCTTCCTTCCCTCCCTCCCTCCCTCCCTCCGTCCCTCCCTTCCTTCCTTCCTTCCTTCCTTCCTTCCTTCCTTCCTTCCTTCCTTCCTTCCTTC
>NC_045437.1:26397743-26398418 GCF_002776525.5 Piliocolobus tephrosceles
TTCCTTCCTTCCTTCCTTCCTTCCTTCCTTCCTTCCTTCCTTCCTTCTTTCCTTCCTTCCTTCCTTCCTTCCTTCCTTCCTTCCTTTCTTCCTGTGAAGCCAGCTAGGCTTCTGGGTCTGATGGGGACTTAAATAACTTTTCTGTCTAGCTAAAGTATTGTAAACACACCAATCAGTGCTGTGTGTCTAGCTAAAGGTTTGTAAACACACCAATCAGCACTCTGTAAAATGGACCAATCAGCAGGATGTGGGTGGGGCCAAATACGGGAATAAAAGCTGGCCACTGGTGCCAGCAGCAGCAACCTGCTCAGGTCCCCTTTCACACTGTGGAGGCTCTGTTCTTTCCCTCTTCACAATAAATCTTGCTGCTGCTCACTCTTTGGGTCTACACTAACTTAAGAGTTGTAACACTCACTGCAAAGGTCTGCGGCTTCATTCCTAAAGTCAGCGAGACCACAAAACAACCAGAAGGAAGAAACTCCGAACACATCTGAACATCTGAAGGAACAAACTCCGGACATACCATCTTTAAGAACTGTAACACTCACCATGAGGGTCCACGGCCTCATTGTTGAAGTCAGTGAGACCAAGAACCCACTGGAAGGAATAAATTCTGGACTTCAATCCTTCCTTCCTTCCTTCCTTCCTTCCTTCCTTCCTTCCTTCCTTCCTTCC
>NC_045437.1:26398428-26582036 GCF_002776525.5 Piliocolobus tephrosceles
TCCTTCCTTCCTTCCTTCCTTCCTTCCTTCCTTCCTTCCTTCCTTCCGTCCTTCCTTCCTTCTTGTTTTTTAACGGAGTCTCACCCTGTCACCCAGGCTGCAGTGCAATGGCATGATCTCAGCTCACTGAAACTTCTGCCTCCCAGGTTCAAGGGATTCTCCTGCCTCAGCCTTCTGAGTAGCTGAGATTACAGGCATGAGCCAACACACCCAGCTAAGTTTTGTATTTTTAGTAGAGACAGGGTTTCATCATGTTTGCCAGGCTGGTCTTAAACTCCTGACCTCGTGATCTGGCCACCTCAACCTCCCAAGTTGCTGGAATTACTAGGCATGAGCCACCACGCCCAGATGACTGTCTGGTCTATTTGCCCTACCAGTCTGTTTTCTATTGAGTCATTTGCCTCAATATAAACACTGGTTTTAATCTCCCACCTTTGAGAACTCTTTTTAGACTCCAAATTCCTACCAATTAGTATAAACTTCATTAGTTCCTCATATAAAAGAAATGATTTTAACTTTAATAACTGCTGGTTTCCTTCTTTCTTTGTCCTTTGTACACACTTCAGTAGTGATTAAATTCCCACTACTCCACTGGCATGACTCGTGTTGGAATTACTAATGGATTCCAGATGACAAATCCAATGGAAAGCTTAAGACCTCCTCATCTTTCTCAACTATCAGTAGCCTTTGACAAAAATAATTATCTGATAACGTCTCTTGAATTTTAAAATAATTTATATATTGATGAGTTTCAAATTTATGTCTCAAGCATAGATCATAATCCTTAACTTCAGAAAAACACTTTCTCAGTTACTTGCACTTATATGTCTAAGAGACTTCAAACTTAATGTGAACAAAAAGGAGTTGTTTGTAAATCCCTATCAAAACTAAACTTTCTGCAGTACACCAACCTCAATGAAAACGCATTTCTATTATTTCACTTGCTCAGAACAAATCTAAAGAATCATCCTTGAACTTTCATCATATTTCATATTCAATACATCGAAAATACCATTGTTTGTTCACTAAAATTTATCTCATTTTTTTTTTTTTTGGTTTTGTTTTTATTTTACTACTACTCACCATTTCCACTGCAGCCATCCACGTCTGTGACACCAAGTTTGGTTCTTTATAAATATGTCACATCATATCACCCAAATGTGTTTAGAAAAATGCAAACATTAAACTGATACCAGAATATAGTTAGAATCTGTTTGTGTTTTAATCATTTTGGAATGCAATAACAGAATGACATAAACTAGATAGTTTAAACAGTAATTTTTTTTTTTTTTTTCCCCCCTCATGAGTTCTGGTTGCTGGGAATTCCAAGATAAAAGTGCTGGTGAATCTGCTGTCTGGTGAAGGCAATCTTCCTCATTTGCAGATGGTCATTATCTTGCATTGTCCTCACATCATGGCTGTGTGTGTGTGTGTGTGTGTGTGTGTGTGTGTTAGTCCACTTTGCATTGCTATGAAAATACCTGAGGCTGGGCAATGTATACAGAAAATAGATTTATTTTTCTTATGGTTCTGACAACTGTACAAGAAACATGGTGCCAGCATCTCCTGCTGGTGAGGCCTCATGAAGTATATAATCATGGCAGAAAGCAAAGGGGAAGCAGGCATGATTTTAACATCCAAGATTCAATGGCAGTGAAAGTATTGTGTAGAAATTCCCATTCCGTACTATTCAATCATAAAAAAATCATGAAATAGTGTCTTTTGGAACAAGGGATGGAGTTGGAGGCCATAATTCTAAGTGAAATAGCTCAGAAATAAAACCAAATACTACATGTTTTCATCTACAAGCTATCGGTAGGCAACAGCATACATACAAAGTGGCACAATGTACATTGGAAACTCAGAAGTAAGGAGGATTGGGGGGATTAGGGGGAAAAAACCCTACATATTGGGTACCATGTATACTACTTGGGTGACAGGTGCAATAAAATCTCAGACTTTACCACTATACAATTCATCCATGTCACCAAAGTCCACTTGACCCTCAAAATTATTGTAATAAAAAGATATATCAAAATAGGAAAATAAAATAATGATGATGAAAAAAGAGATATTACCATTTCAAAAGGAAGACAGGGCCTAAAGAAAGGGACAACGGACCCCATGCAAGTCTGAAAATCAGCAGGGTAGACATTGCATATTGAAACTCCAAAACAATCTCCCAAACAATCTCCCTTGACTCCAGGTCCCGCATACTGGTGCAACGAGTGGGCTTCCAAAGAATTGCACAACCCCATTGTTATGGCTTTGCTGGGTACATCTCACATGACTGTTGTCATGCTTTGGACTTGAATGCCTACGGCTTTTTCAGGCTGAAGGAGCACACTGATGACGTTTCTACTATTCTGGGGTCTGGAGGTTGGTGGTCCTCTTCTCATAGCTCCACTAGGCCGTGCCCTGCTGGGGACTTTGTATGAGGACTCCAACTCTACATTTCCTCTTGGCATTGATGTAGTAGGGTATCTCTGTGGGGGCTCCCCTGCCTAAGCACCCAGGCTTTCCCATACATCCTCTGAAATCTGGCTGAGAGCTGCAAAGCCTCCTTTATTCTTGCATTCTGTGTGCCTGCAGGATCTATACTACATGGAAACTGTCAAGGCTTAGGCCCTCCAAAACAGTGGCCTGAGTTATACCTAGGGCCTTTTGAGCTAAGGATGGAGTCAGAGTGGTGGGTGGGATGTAGGAAGCAGTGTTCTGAGGCAGCACAGGGCAGTGGCAGCCCAGGCCTGGCACCTGAAGCCAGTCTGTTCTTTTAGGTCTCTGGGCCTCTGATGAGAGGGATGGCCTCAATGATTCCTAAATTACCTTTGAGTTCTTTTTCTCATTGTCTTGAATATTAGCACTTGGCTCCCTTTTAGTTAAGCTAATCTCTTTAGAAAATAGAGGCTCCGTAGGCTGTTTGGATTCTTCTCCTGAAAGTGCTTTCCTTCTCAACCACATGGCCACCCTGCAAATTTTCCACATTTGTATGCTTTTCTTTTCTTTCAATTACAAGTTTCAATTTTAAGTCATTTTTTGCTCCCATATCTGTTCATAGACTGTGAGAAGCAGCCAGACCATTTTTTTTTATCACTTTGCTGCTTAGAATTTTCTTCCATTAGATACTCTAAATCATCACTGTTAAGTTCAGCCTTCCAAGAAGTCATCAAGTATGTACACAATACAGCCAAGTTATTTGCTGAGGTGTAACAGGGTGACCTTTACTCTATTTCCAAAAAAAAAAAAAAAAAAAAAATCCTTATTTCTATCTGAGACTTCATCATCCTGGACTTCATTATCAATATTTCTATCAGCATTTTTGTTACAATTACTTAACCAGTCTCTAAGAAGTTAAAACTTTCCTTTATCTTTCTGCTTTCTTCTGAGCCCTCCAAACTTCTCCAACCTCTGTCCATTAGCTAGGTCCAAAGCCACTTCCACAATTTTAGGCACCCCACTCCAGGTACCAACTGCTTGTATTTGTATTAGTCTGTTGTTCATTGTTATAAAGAAGCACCTGAGATGGGGTAATTTAAAAAGAAAACAAGTTTATTTTGCTCGTGATTCTGACAACCATACAAGAAGCATGGTGCCCATGTCTGTTTCTGATGAGGCCTCAGGGAGCTTACAATCGTGGAAGAAGGCACAGAGGGAGCAGGTGTGTCACATGGCAAGAGAGTGATCAAGAGAGGGGGAGAAAGTGCCAAGTTTTTTTTTTAACAATCAGATCTTATGTAAACAAATAGAGGGAGAACTCTTTTATTACCATGGGGAGGGCAGGAAGTTAGTCCTAAGAAATCTGTTGCTGCAATTCAAACATTTCCCATTATGCCCCTCCTCCAACATTGGTGGGCTCACATTCCAACATGAAACTAAGAATGACAAATATGTAAACTAGATCTCTCTCTCTCTCTCTGTTTTTCTCTCTCTCATTCTCTCTCTCTCTCTCTCTCTCTCTGTGTGTGTGTGTGTGTGTGTGTGTGTGTGTGTGTGTGTGTGTGAAAGAGAGAGAGCAGAGGACAAGCTTTCCTTTCTTTCCTTATTCCATTATGAGCCCTTATTCAACTATGAGGGCTCAACTTTAATGACATAATTACCTCTTAAAGATCCCATCTCCAACTTCAAGTTCCATTACATTGGAGATTAGGCTTTAATATATGAATTGTGAGGGGATATAAGCATTCCATCTATAGAAGTTTGTATAGGGAAAAAAATATCTAATTATTGTTTTTCCCCCAGTGAACTATTGCAATTTATTTACATTCTTCTGTAAAATCTCAAGGTTCTATTTTATTCAGTATTTTCTGATGTAAATAAATAATTATATGAGCCTATCATGTGTTTGGCATCACATTAAGTAATAGGTATACAAAATGAACAAAAATGACAAGATATCATTGACTACAGAGAACAACCATCATGTAATTTCTACATGGAAAAAACAAGTGCTATGATTGGAGGGCATAGTTTTAAAGTATACTTAACAGAGGAATTCCAGATACTCTTTATTCTAGACACTGCAAACTTAATCATCAGGTAAACTAAATACTTGTGTAAGCACCAACAAGGCAAGGATATCAGCTAAACAAATACATCTATCAAGTTTTTATATTTCTAAAAAGTCTCCAGGAACTTTTAAAACTGCCTCTGTTTCCTTGCTTCTTCAAGTGGTACAAAGCACAAAAGTCTTTAACCACATTTTTCCAAGAATGGTTCCACATCCTTAATTGTATTAGCATATATGCAGTACTAGAGCCTTTCGTTTAATGCTTATGACTACATTTACCTAAATACAGAAAAGAGCATTATTGAATTCTGATAGGTAGAGCCATATGCCATTTCAAACCTAAAATTCTGCTCTACCGGCCAATTGAATTTATATGTGGTAGACCATAAAAGTTAGAAGCAAATGTGTTCTTTTTCCAGTTCCTACTTACCCTACTCTAATGGCTTATTTGGCCCTGCCAGGGGCTTTAATTGGGACTTTAGAGTGAGATTACCAGGAGCTTCATAGTCAGAGGAGTAACTTTTTTTCCCTGAGGTTGTGGTCATCCTTTTTGTATTTTGTCAAAGACCATGTTTAAATTCAAATACAGAATCCTGGAACAAATATAATGTTCCTACTGTGCAAAAAGGGGTAAAATAATGATGACCCAAAAGTAAAGTTAAAAAGAGATCACACTACACAATGGAGTGTCTATTTTGCATTGATGTTAGTAATACAAGAAGTGAGGTGGAAGTAGAAGAAAAGAGAGACCGACATGGCGGAAATAGAATCTTCAAAGAGCAAAATTAAAAAAAAAAAAAAAATGTGGGGGAAAAGAGAGCAAAGGATAGAGAGAACTTATATAAATTTTCTCAGTGAGTACAGCAAAGTTTTAATAGAATTAATAGTTTTTACACATTGATTTGTTTCAGAGGGAAGCATTGCAGAGAGAGCCCTTTCAAAGTACACATGAAGTGGCTGAAGTCAATAAAGAAACAGAAGAACAATTTGAATGAAGATGGATCAAAAAGAAGACAGCCGTTTCTTAAAAGCCATCTTTAAATATACATTTTACAAGCTCCCTAGTAAATATCTCAAGACAAAATTGAATGACTACACATTTAGCATGTTATCCTGATGATTTGAGAATATGTATGTGTACACATATATGTAATATGTATACACAAAATGTATAACATATTTCATATGATAATAAATATAAATATAAACAGAAATGTAAATATAAATTTGACTTAAGAAGGGAATATATGTTGATAAAATTGAAGTAAGCTCCGCTCATCAGCTTAAATGTTGTTACTCTCTTTATTGCCATAGAATAAACACTTAAAGAGGAATAACAACTTAGTTTTAAGTTTGGAGCATTTTTTTTTTTTTTTGGCCCTGGGATTATTGGCTGGAGAGATTAATATGTATTTACCTTCTTTCTTTTGTAAAATTTAAGTTATTTTTAAACAGTTATTTTATTTACACATAATGTCAAGCTGACACCTGGAACAATAAATGTGGAGTTTTATTGTAAACTTGATCCAAGTATTTGAAACTCAATAATTTTTACAGTGTTAATTGATATATTACATCATTCTGAGAATATAGAAGAAGGAAATAATAATTTAAGATGATATGAAAATAAATATTACAAATTTCCGCTATTCCCTTTTTGGGGTAATTGAATAGTTGCTGAGTTTATACAAAAAAAGTGGAATTTAGATGAGACTAGAAATTATGCTATTAAGCTGACCTTATGTAGAATTAATGCACACTTTGGGGGAAAATTTTCTTTCAGCTGGACTTGAAGAAATCCTTTAACTTCTTAAATTATACATTTGGAACATTTACTTAAATAAATAGTCATAAAATTCTGTGAACCTTAAAGGCTCCTACCTTTGGTCCCCATTATCTTCCACTCTGAAATGTAATTGGTAATCATTTCACCATGAGCCTCTGATAAACTCACCACATGGGAAAAGAATAAATGTTTTCCAATCATAGCTACAAAAAATATGACTATGACTTTTGGTGACCAGAAGTAAGCATACATCTCTTAGGTGTTGGAAAATAAGCTTGTCCTTGCCATAACCTCTCTCCGTATATTTTTTCCTGCTAACATGGTTTCACAGCAGAACCGAAAGTGAGTCAGTTCACCATCATACACATGCCGTTCAGCTTGATAGTTTTAAGACTTGAGATAATTGTGTTTGATGGTTATATGTCTAGAGAGAGAACAAACCAAATGGACGTAATCAATCTTTTTATTTTGAGAATGTCATAACAATGGCTAACACTTGAGAAATATATAATAAAGCCTGTGCTGTCTTATGTGGCTTATATGAAATGCTAAATCCAATGGCATTTAAACATGGGCAAAGAAAGTTATAGTTTTAAATGTTTTAGAGGAATCACTGGGTTAAACAATTGGTTATGTGACAGTTTACAACACCAAAATCAGATGCTATAAGATGCTATTCTGAGAATCTTTATAGAATATGCAGGTACTGCTTTCTAAATTTAACCACAGAATATTTTATTCATAATGCATCTTGCAAGATGGATATTCCTTGAAATACAATTTGAGAAATTCTAGTCAGCTGTTTCAAACTTAATTATTTTCTTCAGATTTTCCATTTCTAGCACTCCTCAGTTAACAGTAAACAACCCAAGTCATTAAATAGAAACTCACTAAAATTTTTGTCAGAATTTCAGCAAAATTGTTTGTACTTGCATCAATTTGTTTCGATCATCTCCTACTTGAAAAAAGTGCCTCCAACTATGCAGTGAGTTCCACTGACTCTTGTTTCTCAGAATTCTCTTTCATCTCAGTTCTTTCCTATGTCTTCAGTTTCTCCAATCTTACTTATTGTCCCCATTATCACTTAAACATAATTTTCTCTTTTGAAGTTCTACAGAAAGGCATCATGATATGACTCACACTACATCTCAAAGCAGGGTCATCCCCAAAGACAAATTGTCAGAATTGTTGCCCTAGAAACTCTGATGTGACTGAGTCAGAGATCTCTGACCCAAACTAAAATATTAACATTTCAAAAGTGACTTAATAGCGCAGATTTTTAGCAGAAATATTTGGAGTGCTCTATTTTGAAATTATCAGACATTTTTCTCACAAAAAGAAATAAATGGAGAGAGACTAAAGTCACTGAAGTTTGGGAGAAACACTTGCCTGGGTTTGTCAGAGAATAGCTATTATTCTGTCTACTAATTCACAAAAATATTTCTCTTTCTTCCTGAAACTATATCTAGATTATAGTTTCCAACTTCCCTTGCATGTTGTTATGTGTTTGCATTTTGGCCACCTTAATGTGGAAGGAAATTAGGTATAACACTTCCAACCTATTCAAAAAAGCCCCATACTAAACTCTCATTTTTCTCTCTCTCCCTCTCACTGTTCAATTATCTCTCTCTCTTGTTCTCTCCTTATCTCTATTTCAGTCTCCATCTCTATCTTTCTCCTCTTGCCTACAAGCCAAATGCAAAGGATGTTGTAATTACAAGATTGAAGGGATCAGTTGAGTTCTTGAGTTGCTCTGCAGAAAATTGCTTTCAGTAAAAATACACAGAACTGTTAAATGAGCACAAAATAAACCTCACTTACCTTGAATTACATCAATGAGACTTGAAGGTTGTTTCTCTCTTATTTATTCATGAAGAATAACTTTTGCTTGTGGTATTTGGATAGCATATGAGTTACACTGATGAGATTCTTTGAAAGCGCTGTGATATAGGAAGAATCTGCTACATTTGGGAAGGAAATTCTTAGTCAAAAAGTTTCAAGATAATGTATGTGTTTGTTTACATGTACAATGTGCAGACTACAGAGAACAAAGATGTGAGTTATTTTACAGCACTACATTTAAGGTGCCAACTTTCCTATCTCCTCTTTCTTTCTTAATTTTTTTTTTTTTTTTTGTGTGTGTGTGTGATCCACACCTGGGAAGGTCAAGAATATCAGTTAGCAGGCGAGGAAGAAAATGATCAAAAGATTTGATGGACTAACCTCTATAGCAAATGATTAATCCACAGGAGACTCTGAAGGTCTGGAGTAGCTGAAGGTATTAGACCATAAAACAAGTTCTGAGTTTTGATGTGTGTACTATCTATTGTTTCTGCTCTTACTATGTTTTTGGCCTCAAAATTTAAGAGCAAAGTCAAGTGAGTACCAATAGTGTTTACTCTTCAGATCCTTGAGTCTCTTTTTATGTAATGCTGAAAATTTACATAAATAGTTCACTTAATACTTATGATTAAAAATACCCCTGTTTTTTAAAAAAATGCACAACCAAGATCTGACTGTGGAAAGCAACAATTAAACTCTGCCCTTTTTCTAGCAAGAGAAAATAATAATGTCCTATGAAGAATTCAATAGAGAAACTGGTCTGTATTCTGATATTGGAATAAATAAACAGGCTGGAAGATGGCAGATAAAGTAGGAGAGTCGGTGTCTTGACTAGATTTCTGTATAGAATTTGTTAAGTATGAGGCATTTCACTTAATGGCGTGAGGATCCTAAGGACTAAATTTGGTAGATGTTCCCAAATCTAAAATTACTTCTATTCCATGTTTGGAGGATGGCTAATGGATAAGCTAGATTCAATATTTTTCTTCCAAAACAGTGTCTTGAGAATTTGAAGGATTGTTAATGGATAAACTAGATTTCATTTTTTTTCTTCCAAAACAGTATATTTGATACTGTTAGTTGTATCTTTTTCTAATTAGAAGACTTGATCTGAATTATTTCATAATAATTTTGGGAGGATTTATGATAAAATTAGTCTCTAACAGAAAGATCCAAAAATAACTTAGTTACTTAAAAATGATATAAATTTCCTTTTCTTCTGTATATTAACTCAATGTCCATCTCAGTTTTTTCCAGTGACTGACAGTTGAAAGCTCTGTTCTGTACGGTCTTCAGCTTCACGATTCTCCTTGATATTTGAGTCCTGTTTATTTTCCCATTATATACTAATATATTTAACTTCCTCGGTCACTATTTTCATCTTTAGACTCCATGATTTAATCAACCCTTAAGCAAGCAAATTTTGGGATTGAATAAAGTCTGCTTTTTGGGAGCTAGATTGGTCTTCCGATAAAATATTCCTGAATTATAATATAGTGATTATACCCGCAGAACTTGGAGGCAGATTGTCTAGGGAAAATAACCAGCTCTGTTATTTATTAATTGTGAGAAGTTATTTAACCTCTCTGTGCCTGTTTACTTAACTCAAAAATTGTCTCTAATAATAACACCAACCTCACTGGTTAATTAAACCAATTAATAAATTTAAGGAACATATAATAGTGGCAAAGTCATAGTAAATGCTCAGTAAGTAGTATTGAATATTATCCACTATAATAATAAGTATCTTTAGGGAAGGTAAAGAATGAGGTAGGTTGTTATTCTCTTTCTGTCTCTTTTTATTGCTTTATTTACACTCCCCAAAGTGCCTGGCATATATTAGATACTGTAATATTTGTTGAGTTAATCAATTTCAAATATTCCAAAGTATTATTTCATTATATAACTATTCATTAATACAAAGAATCCAGAGCTCAAAGCTCATTTAATATCATTGATATAGCTTAACATTTGTGAGCTAAAATATCCATATCATGATGAGATTTTCTGAATTTGAATCCTGGACCGGCCACTCTCTAAGTTTTATTTAACCTCCCTGAGCCTCTTTTATCTGATCAATAATGTAGGATTAAAAATAGTACACTCCTCAAATGTATGATCAAGTAACATTATATACCTAAAGTGTTTAGCTTCAGGCTTGGAAAAACAATAAATGCATTATAGGTACTTTTATTAGTATATTACTCTTATTTGCCACTTAAATACTCATTAAAAGTGTATAGGTACTCTATGCTGTAATTACATTAACATTCACTAGGCCTACTTTATTCCCTTGTTGTTTTGTCTCTCATTAACTTTTAAAATGCTTGTTTCCTCAGTAGATATGTCTCATGCCATTTTATATTCCATCTGCTCTCACTAGTATATGACTGTAATGAATGCCAACTGGTGATTCATTCTAGTGATTTAGAGAAACAGTATTCTTTAGATATAAAATCAAGTAAACCATTTTCTCCATGATCGATTACTCATGTCTTTTTTCCTAAAAAGAGATATTATTTAACAGGGCTGCCATTCAGGAACCTTTCAGAGACATGATCTTCTCCCAATATCTTCTTCATTTAAATGAAGTATTTTTGCCATTGCGTCCCAGAATAGCAATCCTTCTCTCAGGCATTGGTTCACCGATGCTGTAATCACAGTTGCTAAGAGAGGTCTTCACAGATTTTTTTTTTCCATTTATTGCCTTTTGTTAATTCTCTCACTGATAAAGGACAAGCAGGTGAGCTTTGACTTTATCATTATTATTATTATTCATGATTCTTGGTAGTAGAGACAATTCCTTTGGAAATATTGCTATTCCTCATTTAATTTTCTCTCTTCAGCATCACTTGGAACACCCTCTAACTTTTATGAGATAAGCTATTTCTAATATCCTCCAGTCTTTTAAAACAAGGGTTATTCACCCCAAATATCTACTATTCATATTATGTGTGTGTGTGTGTATATATATATATATATCTCAGTTTACATATATATCTCAGTTTACATATACATCTCAGTTTATGTAAATGCGTCATATATATATGCACACACATACACACATACACACACACATATATGTATGATATTAACTGATTCTGGAGCATAGGCATATGCTATGACCTAAATATAAATGAACAAGTAGGATTTGATTTCTACTCTCCTGGACCTAACACACCAGTGAGAGAGATGCTGAATTTAAATAAAATGAAGTTACACAGTTGGTGCATTTAAAGAAAATATCAGAGGGATCTAATACATTAAAAATTTTGAAAAATGAAGGGAAATGTATACATCTTATGATGTTAATTGAGCTGACTTTTGAAATTCTTGAATTTTCCTTACATTATTGCTGGTCATTATATTTTAAAAGACCATCTATTACCAAGAAGTAGGAATCATTTATTTTAGACATACAAGCTTTTTATTTCTCATATTTTCTACAGAAAGAGTGCCAAGATGAATAAAGTACAAAACTCAATTAAATAATTTAAAAAATCACATTTCATGAGGATTTATTAACTCTCAAATTTTAGGAAGCCAATTATCTTTACATTTTTGTATGCTTATTAATAGGAAAATGTTATTGCCATCTGTGCTAAGATCTAATACTTCCAAAATAACCCTTTTTGTCCTAAGTACAGTACTTTTTGAAGTATGGAATACTTGCATAATTATAAAAGTTTGACCTACAAAATGTTTAATAACAATAGATGTCTGTACACATAGAAAAATTGTTTTTCTACATATTTTGATTAATTAGAATGGTGTTACTATTAACAGAGAAGTTTGTGATTCTATCCTAGAAATTTAGAATTGAGAACAAATTAAATTTCCAAATTCCTTATGAAAATTGAAATCATATAGATTTATACAAATTGAGTATTTTGGTAATATTATCCTGCAAAAATAATTTGAAGTTGTTTTCACTTTAGATTATCCTTTGATTTATAACTTACATGGCAACTTTAATTAAAATTTTTAGCACAAATCACAGTCCTATAATATCATATTCAGGTTGTTTTATTGTCTGCCTTGCATTAGAAGAATGTTTTCCTGAATTAGGTCCTTTGGAAAGAGTTGACACAAAACTTTTCAGCTTGTTCAGAATCCACTTAGGAGACAGAACTCACATATTTAGGTCAATTGAATGATCAGCTGGCTGAACAGCTATTAGGTATGCATTAAACAAGTTTTAGTACAAAGCACTATGTTAGAGTTTGCTTCTGGGTTTTAGGGAAGAGATGCTACAGAATCTCCAGGGGACAAAGAGCATGGGGTTCTCCTCCTCTCTGAACAAGCATGTGGCCCATGGGACTCTGCTGGTTGAGCCTGTTCAATGTTTGTGGAGAATAATATGGAAGTAGTGCATGTATCTATCTAGGGTTCTTTTTGACAGTCTACTTTAGTATAAGCCCATGAACTTCAGTGGTGCTTCTTAGTGCTATGTATGTTAGGTTGGTTAGGCTTATTTCAACAGCAATGATTCCACACAATTCTTTGAACACAATGCAAAGGATCAATCAAATCATACATTTTGGAACCACAGTGTCTTTCTTTTAAATCCTCAGTCTTCTGGCTTTTACTTTGTGGCCAAATACATCTCTGTGCTTCTGTTTCCTCAACTGTGTAATAGAGATAAAAATGACAGCAACCTCAAAGTATTTTCAAGCAAATAAGTGTATATATAAACAAAAGTACCCAACACAATGTCCAGTACCTAAGATCACACAGTAAACATTTTTATATGTATAGAGTGTGGGGAAGTTGGATAGGATTTTCACCATGGTCTCCTAAGAGACAGTCCTACTGGCTTTTTTTTTTTTTTTTTTTTTTTTTTTTGTTTTTTTTTTTTCCATTTTCTTTTTTTCTATAATCTGCTCTGTGTTGATAAGTTCCATGCTGCTGGCTCCTAAAATCTGTAGACTGCATCACTGGACTTTCTTGTCTTCAAGTTTCTCATAAGGTTTCACCAATGGGAAACACCAGTAGATTAGAGAGCAAATGGGGAGAAAGGGCAATATATTGTTGTCTCTCCTTCCACTGGTAAGGTACTAGACTGATTCCCCTGTCACAGATACTGACTAGGACCATACTCCAGTGTTGTTCTTGAAACACTGCTTCTCTCCTTATTTTTCTGGATTCTGGGGGAAAGTCTTCTGCCCTGGGTGCTTCACTGCTCCTTGTTGGTTCTCTTAACTCTATAAACTCTTTCATATAAAATCTCTTTCTTCAGTTAAACACATTGAACATGTTGAATATGACATCTTTCTGTTTTGATGAATTAAATATAAGTGCAAAAATGTGTCATTAAAAACTTTTTTGAGAGTCACTAAAATATCCCTAAAATGTCTCTGCTTTCCAATCCTGAAGCATTTTCCTACATCTATTTTTACATGCTTAATATTATAAAGAAGCAAGGGGTTAACCATGAAATGTCAGAGGTTACAAAAATATCTTGTTCATGGAAAATTGGTATTTTGATCCTCTTCCTCAATGTGCAGGAGAGGAAATTATTCTTCTGCTGTCTGTTGCTATATAAAAAGTCCCTCTAATACATAGTGGCACAAAACCAATCATTTCATTTGGATCACCATTCCATGTATTGGCAATTTGTCCTAGGCTTTCATGGGTGGCCCTTCTCATATTGACTTAGATATTGTTTTCTGGGCTTAATGATAGTTCTAGAGCATTAACTAGAATAGCTAAGAGTCTCTCTTTATAGAAGTATGAACTCTTATCCTCCAGGAGGCTAGTCAAGCTTGTTCCTAGGGTGGAGGAATGTTTCTTGGGGCAAGGGCAGAAGCTAAAGGTCCTCTTGAGGTTCAGAACTGGCACAGAATACTTCTTTCCTAGTCTATAGGACTAATGCAAGTTAGCTCAGATTCCCTTAAGGGATGAGGGGATAGATAACAATTTTGGGTAAGAGAGGTTGTAGAGAATCTGTGTCCATTTTTACAATCTACCCCATTCCTAAATCCCAAAATCAGGTGAAAGATTGCTCCCAAAAAAGCAATCATTATTCACAAAACCGATGAGGGATATCTTTTCGAAAATGCAATTCAGCTTCTTTTCTCCCCTTAACTAGACGTTGCTAAGCTCTTGAATAAGTGATTTGCACTACTGTTATAATCAGAGCAGAACAGAGCGTCATGAGAATATTTTGGGGGGAAATCTGACATGTTTCCTATGGACGTGATGCTGGAGCCAGTTTTCATTAGTGTTTAGGTATTGAAAGTTTTGATACTTATTGAAACAGCCCATGATGGTACGGACAGTGTGGAATAACACTGCATTTTCAAAGAGGGAGGCCTTCTCCCAACTCCTCAATGCTACCCCTCTCCACATTCTCCATGACTCTTAGGGGCCAAAGAAGTGTATCTTAGAACTCTGTAGTTTCAGTAGTCCCCTGGGAAGGTGCTCAGAAGCATAAAGAGTTTACCCAGAGTAAAGGGACAAAGATCTCTAGAAAATGGGAGAACATTGATTTGTGAACATGAAGACAATTGGTCAATTTAGTAAGTCGTACTATAGAAAACTGACTCAGTGCTTACTGAAGGACATGATGTTTTCATAGACATTATTAGAATTTGATAGTTCTTTTTTAATGTTATCGTTGTAAGTATTGCCTTGAGTCTTTAAGTTTCTTCAGGAGTCCTATCAAAAATTTAATATTTAAAATAATGCTATTACCCAGACATTTGACCATTCTATGGTAATGGGTACATACATTTTGTCAGACACTGAACTTTTTTTTTTCTTTCTTTTTTTTTTTTTTTTTATTATACTTTAAGTTCTAGGGTACATGTGCATAACGTGCAGGTTTGTTACATATGTATACTTGTGCCATGTTGGTGTGCTGCACCCATCAGACACTGAACTTTAAAGGAGTCTGATTGCCACTTTTGTTTACCTAATCTCCAACATACTGCCTCGCTCACACTGAAGTCTCAAACATCTTTAGAAGACAAACACATTAAAACAGTGTGTTCACATGAAAGGCCCCAGTTTATTATAGAACAGATTTTAGCACAATGGTTTTCACAATAATTTTTGTAATGCTTACAATGGTAAATAAGTGTTTATTTTTCCCTGAAACTACCTGTTAGAAGCTAATCAGAATACAATTAAGTTATGTGATCTTGACATATTAGCCTTAACTTAAAAACATACAGACACGTCTTGAATTACAAAGAGGTTAACCTATGTGAGCTGAAGATATTGAAGGAAACTTAACACATTGAACATCATGGTTTAGCTTAGCCTACCTTACATGTGCTCAGAACACTTATATTCGCCTGGAGTTGGGCAAAGTTACCTGGCAACAACAGTACACTGTAGTATATCCGTTGTTTACCCTCATGATCATGTGGCTGACTGACAGCTAAGGCTCACTGCTGCTGCTCAGAACAGTGAGAGAGGATCCCACCCCTCAGTACTAAATATATATGGCTTCTGCAACCATGGGAAAGTCAAAAAACTGTAAGTTGAACCACTGTAAGAGGACTCTCTGTATATGTATGTGGAAATTATATATATAATATATACACATATTATATATAATATGTATATTATATATACACATATTATATATAACATATACACATATTATATAAACATATATATTATATATACACATATGTATATATACATATATATTTCATTCACAATGGAAATGTTATACCTGTTCCAGGGAAGTAAGTGTCGATGAAGCTTCATCAGGATTTGATTACAGAATTCTTTTGGCCCCATGCAGTTGACAATTACATTACACATATTTATATGTGCCTATTCATCTTATTATAAAAAACAGTTTCAGAAGGAAAGATTTCTCTATTGGATAAGTATAGTACTAAGGAAACTAATCACTTAGAAGATCAGCACTTCAACAGCTCCAAAAGTGGAAATGGAAAACATAACAGTTTAAATAAGATAAGCAAGACAAACAAGGGAAGATCAAGCATTTTTTTCTTACCGCTCAATGTCTCCCAGTTACCATTTCTTTTCCTCCTGTCAATACGAATTGTTAGCTTTTGTACTCATAAAGTTCATTTGGCTAGAAAGATGATAAATGCTGTAAGAGCACATGAGAACTTTCGTAAGAGCATATTCTTTTTTAAATCATTGTCATCTTGGTTCTCAGCGGGTTAGAATTCCACTCATTTCTACGGTTGGTTTTTCTCTATCTGGGATTTAATTTTAAATTAAATTTTAATGAAGTAGTTTCCTTCTCCTCATAAATTGAAGAAAAATGAGATTGAACTTTCTTCTGGTTTCCTCAGAATAGACTTCTGCTTCTACAGTACTTGAAAATACAACTACCCTAGAGATTTGTCACATATTTTTTAGCTTGGGGCTTTCCTTTCTGATCACTTGCATTTACCACTTTTCCTCTTGGACTCTTCAGAGAAATCTGTAAAATGAGCTTTTCCATCAAAGATGAGCAGAATTCCCACTTAATCTTAAATTAATATTTTAATCCCAATTCACAAATGTTTTTGCTGCATATGCAGAAATTTATCAAAAATAGGTGCCTGAAATTGTTAAGTACACATTTGTTTTTCTTCTGAAATATTATTTTATTTGTAGGCCTCTGTTGCCTGGTGGCATGCATATTTATCCTTAAATGGAAGAAGAATATAGTATTTTGAGGATAATAGAACACATTTTTAAACTACTGAAAAAATAGCAAATCATGCTAATTAATTAATGTGTCATATGTAAGCCAATAGCAAGCAGTTTAGTTCTATTAGATTCAATTGAATTAGAGCAGATTTTAGCATAAACATTTTTAGAAATTCCAATCACTCTTACAATTACCATAGATTTATATTTAAATATCTTTTAGCATTTGTCCTAAATTACTTGTTATTCAGTGAGCAAAGCTAATGGTTATTGCATTGGAGATTTAATAAATAAAAGTTGAGAACATTTAATAAAATTTCATGATAATAAGTATGAGAGTACATTAATAATGAAAAAATGCAGAATGAGATTTTTCATCATAGCTGGAAGGTTAAGGAATTAATTTTACAGACCATGAAATGGAAATAACTTCCCCACCATGTTATTAACCAATGCTTAGATCAGTATAATCAACTTCTTTATTCAGAGCATGTCTATTCTCATATTTAGTGGCACTAAATAGGCATTTCCATCAGTTCAATAGGTTAATATAATTCAATAAATAATATCCAAGTAAGAAGTAGATCACATCATGTGATGATTCCTTGATAAGATGCCTTATTTTATTAAGCAAATACACCAACAATTCTGAAGCTAATGTGAGTGTAATTTTGTTAGCTACATTTTTACAAGTTACAAAGTATATTAGCATGCTGCCACTAATACAGAATGTGACCATTGTAGTGAATGGAAAATAAACGAGGTATTTAGAAAACGATGTTTTCCAGATAGATTTTTCCCAGTGAATGATGAATTGTGATTCAAAGTGTGGATTATGTTTCTATAAAAATTAAAATCTCAGTTTTTAAACATATTCAGATAACATATAAGAACAACCCTCCACACTGTCAAAATATATTGTTATATAGATATCAGCATATGACAGGGAACCAATACATTAACTTCTGTTTAACAAAATATTATACTAGTTTTTGCCCCTGGCGGTGTATGGAGCTTTCTGTCATTACACAAAGTTGCCTCAGCACTGTAGAAAATATTTGCACTTTGACACATTTAAAGTCATGCTGGAGAAATGGGTGGATATGTGGGGAGCAGAGCAAAGGATTGCTAAAATACCTCCTTGGTTCACTTCTGAGATTTTATTTAATTGAATACCATTGACAAAAAACAAAACAAATAAACAAAACAAAACAAAAATACAGCATCTTATTCAGAGGCCAGAGAAAAATAAATATTGAAATCAGTGTCACTACTGTTCATTTATCTAGTTTCTCATTTCCCCAGAAAGATGTTCTTAAATTCCAGGCTGTTCTCTTTGTGATGGATGTACCTAATAATAGGTGTGATGTTCAATATTATTTCTTGGAATTAGACTTAACTGCTGCTAGTCCCCATTTTCATTTGATTGCTCCACAGATTAATTCAAAAATGCTCTTTCACAGTTTTAAAGCATCATACGGAAATGTCAGATATATGATCTTACTCCTGATCTCAAATCTCTGTTTGTCATAGTGCTTCCTATCTGTCTTCAAAGTGTGAATACAAATTTATCTATTAATGTTTGTTTCAGCAGAAGTCTCAGACACTTTGGCTTTCAATGAAAAGTGGACTTATATCTAACCCTACAAACACACTACATGATTGATCCATGGCGAAATAATATTATACAAAATTCTGTGGGAATTTCTCCAATCAGAGTTTACATTTTCCCTTTGAGAGGGATAGTTGACAGAAATTTTCCAACGTGCTGCATTTTAGCTTTACTGTTATGATTTTTTGGACATTGATTTTATAGTTACTAAAATTATTTGTTAACAGTTTGGATGTTTTCTTTAAGGCAGGTATTATTATATTGTTCTTTAATACTATGCATTTCAATGACATTTCTCATTTTTCCACCTAGCCTATCCTTACTTTCAGCCATTCAAGAATGGTAATGAAGTACTCAATTCCTAGCCTAATGTAAGTACACAGTAAATCTTCATTGTAGGTGCTATACTAAACTGCTTGCTTTATATTACAGCAGTGGACATTGCTTTAATATACTGCAGTTTTAAGTTAGCTTTGGCTATTTATTATTAGACTTTTAATGGCATCAGATTCAGATATTATTCTTATCAATAACTTGTTTGTGTCATTTCAGATCCTTTCTTTACAAGAAAAATGTTGTATATTTTGTTTTTTCAAAACTCCAAACTCTTATTAGACCATTGATTATTTTTTCTTTTCTCTCAGCAAATTGAATATAAAATTATATTATCTGAGAAAAACAATCTGATTAGACAGTTCCCAGCTCAATGCCACCATCCTCTGAGTTTTATACAATGATGAGAATCTGGAATCGTATACTGATTAAAAGGAAAGTCTACTGAGTCAGATTGTCTGAATTTAAAACTTTCCTCCACATTTTACCAACTTGTGATATTATATAGGTTTCAGTTTCCTATTATGTAGGATGGAGATAAGAATTATAACTAAATGAAAGAGTTTTAAGAATTCAGAGAGTAATCCCTGTAAAATGATTAGTGTAGTGCCTGGCACTTATTAAGTATTCAATGCATTTCCATTGGGCTTCACATATGTTAATGCATGTTGATATTTTATGCCTCTATTTATGAAACTCTTTAGCCTTTTAATAATCAAATGTAAATCACCCTATAGTTAAAATCACAAATACATTCTATACTAATATATTGTATTTAACAAATAAATACAATAAAATTTTGAGCCATTTCTTTATAAGAAAATCATTAGGAGATATTATCATTAAAGTATTGTGAAGATGGGGATAAAAGACAATGCAAAATATTTATCTTTAAATGTTTATCAAAGTTCTGTGTGTATTAAGTGGCAGTTAGCTTAATCAAATGACCATTTTAAGACATCAGTAACTTCCCAAAGGCTGACGGACCTTCACTTGCAGTTTGGTATGGACATTGACACTGATGATGTTCCCCACACATCAAGAGGTTATGGAAAGGTTGATCATTTATGTAATTGAGGTCTCTGGGGAGAGCAGAAATGCCTCTCAGGAGGATCCTAAATGACTAGAGAGAGGAAGGAAAGAGACCTGCCTAGGTTTTTATTGTACAAACTGGTGAGAGTTTGCTTATGTAGGGAGGACTTATGAGATTTGAATTTCTTGCCTGCACCAAAGGAGGGAACACCAGGGCTTTCTTACCAGCTTGTCCAGAAGCAGGGATCAAGGAGAAAAGGGAAGGATGAGGCTTAAAAGTTATCAGCAGTTAAACATCAACAAATGGAGTCAGACTCCTTATTAACAAACTGTGACATTCAATTTTAGTAGAAAAAGTGGCTGAGTTTAATCAACCAGAGAGTGTCTTACATTATTCAAAAGTACCTTTGACTGATTTTTACTGGATATAGTAATCTTCATTCAACAGTTTTTAAACAATATAATGTGACTTGAAAACTCCTAAAAATGTGAAGCCAAAAACACCTTTTGTTAATTTCCTTGTTATTTCTAAGCCCTTATCACATACCACTTTATATTTTAGTTAATTGTGTTTATTGAATTGAATTCCAAAATCTTAAGAAAATAAAAGGTGCGCATTGTACTGTTTTAAATTTTGTACATGGCTTTGTTTAATGCTAGTATTTAAAAATAATTTATAAAATTAATATTCACTTACATAAGACTCTATCCATGGACTTTTTTGATATAGTATCCTGAAGAAAATAAATTAAAATTTGAAGCATCAAGAATACTTTTGATTAAAATCATTACTTTTATAAGTATAATAATCCTATATTTAATAAAAAAGGCTCTAATGTATTTTCTATGAAAAAAAGTTTGAAACTACCACGTCATACAACTGAAACAGTCTTAAGAAGTTAAATTATAAAGTGGTTATAAATGTGACATACTCTGATAATTAGAACTCCTAATTCAAGTAAATATATGGGAAGTGTATACTTAACTTGGTTTCATTTGCTGCCATATAAATGCTGTTCTGGATCATGCTATAATTGACTATTAAATGAATGTGTGTATAATAAATTTCTAATATATGAAAGGCATTAAATGAATCTGGAATACAATGCACTGAAAAGTAGTATTGAATGAATGTGAAGACAAATAAAAAAATCTGAATACTCATATTCCTCTCAAGAACATAATCACCTAAAATGTATTTTTCTTATCATTTTTTACATATGAATCTCTTATTTGCTAATATTAAAAAGGATTATGTATTAGACTTAAAATCATCAAAAATTAAAAAATGAGGTATTTATTAACAGCATTTATAACATTTAAAAATTGTTGCTAATGTTACATAATAAGAGTTACCAACTTAAATGCTCAGTACCTACAAGGAGCAGGCAGATAACATAAATTTGATGAAACAGTGTGTAAATATCCATAAGAGAGATTTCTGATGACCAGGGAACTAAGATACATCCTTCCTTCTAGCAAAATTCCAAAGTACCCAATACAGCCAGAGCAAAAAGCACAATTGATTACCAAGGAATAGTTTTAGTTTAAAGTATAACAAAGCTATAATATTAGAAAAAAATAAACAATAGCATCTTTTGGGAGATGTGTAGTCCAAATTATCTTATACTCGGGAGGAGGTGGAGCAAGGAAAAGGAACAGAATGTGCTTGATATGGGATATGGGGCTCGAGACTCTAGCTCCTCAGGGGAGATCTAGGCCATCCCTAGTTGCTGGTAAAACAAAACACCAGAATGAGGGCTCAGCACAGGTAGAGTGAGGAACTGGTCTGTCCAGACTAGAGCAGTTCAACAAACTGTAGGAGAGAATTCCTCAAGAATCTAAAATCGATTCCCTACTTGTTTGTGTCTGAAGCTGAAATTTAGACAATTGCCATAGAGTTTGGGGCAGAATTAGTAATAAGGAAACATAGAAAACCAAGTCAAAAATGTCATAGAATAAAATAGCATACATCATAACGTATATATTTTTGGTTACACTGAAATTAAATGTAATAAAAAGATAAGCCTCTTACTTGTGAAATATAGTTATAATATATGTCATTGAAAAATTATTACTCCCAAGAGTTGTGTACTTATCTGTTCAGAAATAATAAGAATATTAAAACATCTAAAAGAAAACTGTCACAGACATGAAGTGGCAAGTTATAAAATCACCTTAGTAGAACATAAATACAATAAATAAATGCTTAAATTAACTTCACTGATATATTATTTAAGAAAATCTATAGAGATTAATTTATAGGTAAAATATCTTGATTTTTAAGTGTGGTCAATAGTATGGTAACTTGTTACAGTTTTTAACACAATATGAGCTAACAATATACTTTCCAAAACAAATAAAACAAAACAAAACAAAACAAAAAGCTGACTACAGGTCAGATGAGGTTCAATTTCACTTTTTTTTTTTTTTGAGATGGAGTTTTGCTCTTAATACCCAAGCTGAAGTGTAATGGTGCGATCTTGGCTCACTGCAACCTCCACCTCCGGTGTTCAAGTGATTCTCCTGCCTCATCCTCCCTAGTAGCTGGGATTACAGGTGCATGACACCAAGTCCGGCTATTTTTTTTTTTTTTTTTTTTTGTATTTTTAGTGGAAATAGGGTTTTACCATGTTAGCCAGGTTGGTCTTAAACTCCTGGCCTTAGGTGATCTGCCTGCTTCTGCCTCCCAAAGTTCTGGAATTACAGGCATGAGCCAATGTGTCTGGCTGCTATTTTCACCATACGGATTGAAGTAGCTGATATTTCTCCTGCATTATAAACAATTATTTAAATGTATTTATTCTTAAAAAAAAAAGTCCCAATATTTTTATTGAAATGTGGGAAGAAATTAAGCATATTTAAGTAAGACAACATTTCTTAGAGCTTAACTGTTCAACTTGCCAGAAACAGTATCACATGACCCAAGTACAAGACAATAGTGGGCTAAGGGCTGCCCAGTGACTACGCTGTTGTAAAGTTAATTACAACTGCAGAAGAGAAGGATATATATATTTTATCCCTTCTCTGTGTGTGCTTGTGTTTTGATTCTGACATTTAGAATTGATGGTCTGAAATGCAGTAAAATTCCATCACCATTATCCTTTAGAAACCAAGATTATTAAATACAACTTTAGTTGTGTCAGGTTTTTATTTTTTAACTTGAAAAATTATTCAAGTTTTTCAGAACTTTTTAAAAGATTCTTTCAAATAATGATTTAATTGTGATCAACCAGAATTTAGCAAACTATATTTCAATTTAACAATCTAGAGTATATTCAATATTGTGTTGAAGGCAGGTACATTGCTGTAAATTTGAGTATAATTTTCCCTTTTTTCACATATGTTTATGTATGTATATATGTATGTTTGAGACAAGGTCTTGCTCTGTTGCTTAGGCTGGAGTGCAGTGGTGTGATTATAGCTCGCTGCAGCCTTGAACTCCTGGGCTCAAGCTGTCCTCCTGACTCAGCCTTCAAATTAACTAGGACTACAGGCATGCACAACTCCATCTAGCTATTTTTTTTCTTTAAATATGTAAAATAGGTTTTCCCCTGTGTTGCCCAGGCTGGTCTCGAACTCCTGACCTCAGCAATCCTGCCACCTCAGTCTCCCAAAGTTCTGTGATTACAGGCATGAGCCACCATGACCAGACACATTTGATTTTTTCATCTCCCATGTATTTATAATATTCTACAAAATTTTTAAAATGCTCATATATAAATATTGAGCAGTTTATTCAACATTGAGCAAGTATTTGCTGCATGCCAACAAGGTATGAAACAACAATCTGGGCACATGAGATACTTTAATGAATAAAATCTATAAAAATTATTGTTCAGAGAGATCAAGCATTCTAGTAGCAGTAGACACACAAAAAGTTAAAGGATAAACAAATTCTATATCAAGTTGATTGGTAATATGTGCTGTGGCAAACAATTATTTTTAAAAATAGAGAAAGGAGAAATGGGTGTAGAGGATTGTGATTTTAAATAGACTGACCAATGTAGTTCTCACTAAGAAAGTCACATTAAAAAGTGGTCTTGAAGGTAGTTATGAAGTTAACTTTGTGGATATCCAAGGAAAGATTATTCCAGAGAAAGTCAATCGAATGGAAACAAAATGCTAGCCAGTTTGAGGAAAAACAAGGAGACCAGAATAATCGAATTAAAATGAATGAAAGAAATGAGAATAATTTATCAGAGAAATAATGGGAATCTGATCTGACCGGTCCTTAGAGGCCACTGTGAGGACTGTCTCTCACTGCATGTGAACAATTGGTAAGTTCTGCAAAGAGAAGTGAGATGTCCAAACTTATCTAGTTAAAAAAAAAAAGAAGCATATCTGTTCTGTATTGGGTTGAAAATAGATGGCAGGAGCAGAAGCTAGTGAGAAGAAACACTTAGAAGAACACTGCAATCATCCAAGTATGGTTATTAGACCAGCATTGTAGCAGGAGATATGATGAAAGGTCATTGTATATCAGCTAAATTTTGAAGGTATCACTCATAGGATTTTCTACAGTATTAGATATGGAAGATAACAGATTGAAATGAATGAAGATTGACTGCTTGGTTTATGGCATGGACAATTAGAAGGATAGAGCTGACATTAACTGAGATGGAGCAAGCTGAGAAAAGATAGGAGTGAAAATTAGTAATTAAAATTTGGACATGTTACTTCTGATATGTTTATTCAAGTAGAAATTTAGAATAGTTGGATATATGTTTGGATTATTACATAGAGGTGAAAGTGGGAGGTATAAAATCAGAAAATTTCAATCTATATCTTAGATACAGATATAGATATAGACAGGTATAGTAACATGGAAAATTGGTAAGAATACCAGGGACCTGAATTTAACCAGAAAAGAAAAAAGCCTGGACAACTCTAAAATAGAGAGCTAGAAAAGAAGAGAAAGAACCAGTAAAGAAGATTGGGTGAAGTTAAAGTACAACCAACAGAATAAAGAATTCTGGAGGCTAATTATGATACTTGCGTCAAAGTGACAGGAATGATCAATATCCACCACTAACTAAGGTGAGATATTATTACTTTTTTGTTCCTGTTTGTTTGCTTGCTTTTATTGTTATTACTATTTTATTTTCTTTACTAAGTTTGGTATTTAAATCATTGAAATCGATTCAATGTGCCTGAGAGCAAAATTGAACGGAATAATATCCAGACTGTGTATTAACATGCAAATAGTGTAGATAGGTTATTCATACTGAAATAAATTCAAATATAAATATAGACATATTCTGAAAATTATTGAAGTTTCTAAATAAAACAATGAAATTAAGTTTATATTTGGGATAATGGTTACTCAATTGATTTTAATTTAGTTCTATTTTAGTTTGAAATAATCAGAGCTAATTAATTTAGTTTGGCAAGTACACATTAAGAATAAATTATCTTCAACATTTAACAACCCCATAGTTCATGAGAATAAAGTAATAGAATCAAATCTTACTGAGAATATTGTGTGCATCTAGTAAAATAAATTCCAAATCCAATAGGGTGAATGTTGTGATGTGTGTTTTCCTGAAGAATTTCAATGATTCATTTCAATGATTCATTTTGTTACTAGCAAACTAGTAACGAAATAATAAAATCTGATCCATCAGGCTCCTGAATGCATTTTACCTACTATGGACATTTCCTAGATTATTGGAAAAGGATAGGAAATATTAGTGTTACACAGATCTGTTAATTTCCTTGATTCAATCAGATCCTCTGATTCATAGCATTTAAGTCAGGTATACAAAAACAATCGCATACCAGTTAATATTAATTCTTCTAGCTCTGTGCTTCTTACAAAGATTACCATAGGTCAGTCATTTCACAGATCAAGGAAAGGGAGAACTTTGAAACTAACTTCATTAGTTCTCAAAAAGAGACAGCCAAATATTTTGCAGGTTAAAATATTTAATGTTTTATTCTATCTAATGACAATATTACTCTCTCATATCAATCATAGATCTACACCTTGTAGGTAAGTTCGTTTGTTGCAGTGCTCTTAGTATTTCAAGCATGGTAAGCCCAGGCAAGCTATGTAACTACCAGTTTATTCAACTCTCCTGCCACATAATGTCTTCATTTTTTAAACAACCACTACATGTACAGTCAGTATAGGTCTTCTTAGAATTGATTTACTTATTGTTATTTAACCTTGTAGTGATTATAGAATAAAGTGATTATAAGACGCCTTGCTCAATGTCTAACTTATTTTTTAATTACCTCAAGTCACTTTATATATCCTATTAGGTATTTGTCTATCTATGATGGATGAGCTTTGGCAATGAGGAAACTAATTCCTTTCTAAGTTAAAATTAAAATTATCTAAATCAAAACCAAAAGTAAAATTCTTTCTGTTTTCTGGGTGATTGTGTCCTGAGAAATGTATCAAGTAATTCTCAGTAGTCCAGTATGTCTTTTTCTTAGCGTTAAATTAAATCTTAATAAATATTTAATGTGTGTTACATATCGAAGATAAAGTTCTTAAGTTAGTCTTGGTCTACAAAAACTTTACAACATAGTGATATAGCAACAAATAAGTACATGTTTATAATTGGGTATTTGCTCCTTAAAACCTCTTGGTAACAGACTAGACAAAGTTAAATTTCTCCTATATGAATTCCACCTAGGAATCACCATAAGCATGGCATTTGCTGCCTAAACTATGAATAATTGAAGAGGAATAAAAGGTTAATTCTTGGCACAGAAAATAGATAACATGCAATCTCTCTGTGAAGTTCCCATATCTTGGTTGAAATTTTATGCTGTAGGCCATGTCAGGGCCAGATTATACACGGCAGTCTTTCAAATATTTGCAGATGATGATTGCTTACGCTTCCCATCTCTTCTTCTTTCCCATGCTTTGAGGTGCCTATATTCTATTTTCCGGACAATCGCAATAATTAGTAAACCATCACATTCTTTTAAGTCTCTTTTCTCTACTTTTCCTAAGCTTTTTCAAAACTTTCTCAATTACAATGACTTCAATTTTCCTCAATAAAATAATAAATTTAAAAACAAATTCTCTACTCTTCAATACACATTTTAAACATGTTACACACACCTGAGCACATATCCCATGAATTGCCTCATCATGAAGAAAAAAAAAATCAGAACTATGATTTCTCATTTTGAAAACTATACTACTGAGAGAAGATTGATTTAGATTTTTTCTATGTCTACATAACATTACTGACACATACTTCATTTACTCTCAAATATAATCCACTGGTTGATCCCATAGTAAAGTAAAGACTTGCAAAAAAAAAAAAAACTTAAAGTTTATTATCCACAACTATATATATATATATAATATTTTATATTCCAAATGTGTCTCATACTCTATTGTTGGTTAGACATCAGTGGTTCTATAAACATTAGTCAATATTTAAGTGATGAAATGGAAAAATAACAATTGGTACCAAAGTTACTTTATAGTTTCACTACATTGTAGGTCCAAATCCATGCAGTAGTTTCCGAACTGCTTATTCCCTGAGTGAACCATGTTTCACATTTAAAGGTGTAAAACATTTTTGTTATAAATGAGATCAGATCTGCCTCTAGGAATTAAATAAAATGAAATGTATTTTATAAATACTAGTTTATTTCATAAAAATACAAAAATATAAATATACATTTATAAAAATATGAATGAATTAACACAAAGACATTCTTCAACTAAATAAATATGGCAGTAATAGTCATTCCTATGTCATTAGGGATATATCTTTTCCATATTAATTTACAAAGCGGTTGCACAATGTTTAGTTTAATAGTAAAGGTGACTGAAAGTCAGTTAAGAAAACATTTATAAATTATTATACCTAAGAAAAGGCACAAAAAGCCTTTTAAGTATTTTTATTGATTATTGATGTGATATATTTTCCTTCCGAGATTGTTAGGCAAAGAGGGTGAACTGGTTATTACTTTTTAAAAAATCTATATCATTCGTATTCATTCACGAAAACTTACTGATTAAGCAAATCCCTACTAAGACAACACCTACGTATTGTTTGTAATTTCAATTTTTGAAAAATTTCCTCCCAGGAAGAGAATGCAGGCCACTCAATCTAATAACATAGACAGTACTTCCACTAATATTGATCAAGTCAAACAATCCTCTTAGTCTCGGTCACTATCGTCACCCCCGTACATATCGGCAAGTTTTTTAAAACGAGGCCCCCAGTCACTGAGATAATCATAATCTTGGTTACAATCAGCTGTGAGGGATTCTAAAGAGCTGAGCGAATCTGCTATGGAATCATTCCCTTCATAGGCATACGTTGCCAGTGAATCATATGGAGGTGCACTTGGGTCTGCGTCGTTTTCTTTTAATCTTCGATGGATGAAATCCTGTACATCAATATTTTCCCACAGAGGCACAGTCCTCCTTATCTGAAAAATAGTTTCGGGCATTACATCCCGTCTAAGTTTACTGTCTTCTCTTGCCTCTGGATTCCTTAATGTGCCAATGTCAAAAGCTTGGGTATCTTCTTCCCCACCACCTTCATCGTTATAGGTGACAATGTTGTCCCGGACATCGTCTTTGGAAATTATCAGAGGTTCCTTTTTCCTTTGCCTCTTCAACGCAGCAAACAGCACGACTAAAACTATTAATAAGAAATGGGAAAATAGTGAGATTTCATGAGTCAGGATAAAATAGAGTACACTTCTGAGTGTGAAATTTGTTTGGTACAGGAGATATTAAGATTAATCGAATAAAAATAATTAACTACCCTGTAGAAATACAGAGTTTCTCAAGGCAATGACTGGATGCATTGTATTGATAAAGGAGCAGATGGCATTAATTTACTGTCAAGACATATTCTCCTATGAACTTCTGGCATTGAAAAAGCTTTATTCAAGTACAATTATTATATTTATCCAACTGCAATTGCCTGACACATCAGCAGTCTTTCCAAATGTGCACTTGTTTCAAATACAAAAACGCTACAACTCAACTCATGATATTGATCATTCCTTTCACTTTGGCACAAGTATCATTTCTTAATGATTCAAGGGAATATATGCAAAACATTACTCATATATATATATATATTTGTATATGCATTATATTCCTATATTATGCGTGTACATGCGCACACACATGAATATGTCATGAATATGTATGTGTCACCGATTTTATCACTTCCCATGTCTCATAGGTTTAACTAAATTCCTTTACTGGTCTAATTTTGTAGGGGGCTTAGAAAGCTGAACTATAACTCTAAAAGTTACAATATAAAACTCAAACTCAAACTCACCTTTAACTTATCTTACAAAACACCTCAGACTGTATCTTGTTAATGAGGACTTCCTTGACATATAGGATCTGATTTAAACTTTTGGAATGAAATGTTAATTGTATTCCCTCTACTTGCTGTATTATTTTTATTGTTTACATGCCTATGTTACAAAGTTAACTGTGAACTTCTCCTCATATCATATATTTTCTTATTTCTCATTATAATACTGCAATTCAAATTATGTGTACTGGAAGATGAACCTGCTTCTAACAAATGCATGTTGCAATTAATAACATTCATTTAAAAAGAAGCAAACACGATTTTCAAAATACAAATTTTCCATTAAAAATTGGACAAGCCCATAACGTTACATATAAGAAATATGAGAATAAAATCAAGAAAATATCGTCAAAACACACTTCAGCATTACTAGGGAAAAATACAAACTAGGTTTCCTTTACTTTAGGGTACTTAACTGTTTGTCAGTATTATTTATGCTTCACAGAAAATAAGAAAATGTTGGGTATTATTCCTTTTCTCAATTTTTACATCGAGATTAAACAAAGCATACTAACTGTCATTGAGACTACACTTCAACATGGCCCATGAGGCCGCTAAAACTATACTAAAGCCCTGTTCAATGTTATTTTCATATTGACCAGCAAACTTTTCTCAGCTCTTCCTAACTGAAAGTAAGATTTTACAAAAGATAATTAAAGGTTTTCTTTAATTTCGTAAAAGTAAAAGTAAGATTTTACGAAAGATAATTAAAGATAATTAAATATAATTGCGAAAGATAAAGAAGTATCTGTAGTTAGACTTCACAGAATGGGCTTTGGGAGCTGAGCTATATTCAGGATCATCTGAGAGATATTAAAAAAAAAAAAAAAACTGCAGTAAAAATGAGACCTCTGTCCTCTCCTTTTAAAAGATGGACATACGATTAATTAAGTCCAACATGGATCTGACATCTATCAAATTTCAGCCACACACTAGAAAACGAAATTTCTTTCTAAATTTAAGGTTAAATAAATTTATAAGTTATCTACTTTTTAATCAATAAAATAACAATTGTGTAGTCAATTATTAAGTATGAAGGGTTTCTTAGCTAATAAAAACTTACTAATTCCCACAAATGGTCCATAGAACCTGTTCTGAGCTTTCCTTTTCTACCATATTAATATTATCAGATCATTTCTTAGATTGAGGTTATTAATCTGGAACATGTGAACAGAATTCAGAAAGAATAGGATAAAAATGAAAAAAAAAAAGTGCTTCATTATTTCCATTCATCTGTAACTCAAATTTAGCATTTCTTTTCAATAGGATTATTGGCATAAACCATGGTGATAGTGGCAGTGTGTGTGACAGATATTTTGTATTGCATCACAGTTTGACAGATAAATCAAACCATAGTTAGACTTGCTCCAGAACATGGCATGCATGATTTGATAAGCAAGCACAGTTTTCTTTGTGTTTTTTATTTCATTTGTGTAAGTGTATTTCCTTTTTGTCTTACATGTTTTACTCTAATAAATTTAAATCGTCATTCTGGCTAGGTCCATTTGCTTCATCAGGCTGCCAAAAGTGTCCCTACAACCAAAAAGTTTAAAATCCCTGCCCTAGATTTTAATTTTCCATCTTGCCTTATAAAATAGATATAAACTAAGAGTTAGATTTTTTCAAAATGTATGAAAGTACATTTAAAATATTATTGCCAGTGCTATGTCACTATCTTATAAAAAGCAAACTCTCTTAACTATAGAAATGCAGTAACTATGTCCAGCCATTACCATAAAGACTCACAATAACAATAAAGTGCTTTAGTAACTTTGAAAACATAAATTTCTGAATTAGAAGCAATTTTAACTACAATAATAGAAAATTACTCCCCATTTAGGCAATGAACTGGGAAAGTGAAAAATAGGAAATTAGTGCTTTCCATATTGCTCAAGGAACAAAGGTGGCTGACTTTGCAGAATATAAGAAGAAACCTTCTAGGATTTCTGCATAGAAAAAAATAGTATCAAATTTAGTTTGAGAATGTTAAAATATCTAAACTTACTTAGGGGGATGCTTTCGGTTCCCTATGTGTGCATGACTATCTTTGTGTGTGTATGTACATTACATTAATACAGAAATTTTTCAAATGATCTAACAACAACATATTTTCATGTGGTTCTAAATTAGGAAAGTGAAACTTCCTGAGTGAATAAAACAACGTGAAATCAGTAGCACTTAGCTAAAAGGCTAAGCCAAATTTTTATCTCCATAGGGATACAAAAATATTTTACAGAGGAGTTGAACTCTCTAGCAGTAGGTGGGGATTGAAACTGCTGATGGCGGTGGTAGCAGTGTATTTGTTCTAAACCACATGAGAAAATATTTTTCTAAATAGTTGGATCATCTTAACTGAGACAAATGTTTTTTCCCCACTTTCATCAATCCCCTACTGAAGTCCTGCAAGGATATCTGGCCAAAGGGATTTCATCCAGATAGCTTGAAAGGATTTGCAGAGAAAAGGAGCCAGCACATATGAGCATTAGAACATAAATTTGGCTAGCTCCCCTGCCCTAAGCATAAGTATTTGGGCTGAATATTTGATAGAAACAATTTTTTTTTGGAATGTTTTCCAGTGGAACAACTGTTTAATTGAATTAAATTGTTGTCCTGTTAGTGCATGTTCAAATAAAACATTCGCTGTTGGAACATGACTTTATTTAGAAAATATTGCAGGGTTAGGTATGACCACAGCGACATAGTGATATTTTTAAAAACAGAACTTTAACTTCTTAATTTGGTTTGTCACACCAATGTATAACAAGCTATATAGGGGAAAATGTCTAACTTACTGTGACTACTTTAATGCATTTGCATGTCAGACATCTGATATAGACAGCTCAGAATATGTTAGTAACTGTTGTTTGTAAGGGCAATGTAGTCTTTGATTTGGGAATAATAGAAAGGAGAAGTCGATAGTAATCTGTGTTTGAATGCTAGCTAATGCCTTTTCTAAATGAGTGACTTTGAGTAAATTATGTAGCCTTTCTCTAGAAGAAAAGTATTTACCTTATACAGTTGATGCAAAGATGAAATCAATGAAATCAAATACCCTTAGAACAGTGAACATAGTCAAAGATATAATACCAAATGATATAAAATGTATTTTTTAAATACACATGTGTATAGCATTTGTTAGATCTGTATTTTTGGTCTCTGGAAAGCTGGGCCTATCCCCACACACAAAAACTCTTACTTTTTCCTAATTGAAAGAACCATTTTAATAAAAAGTGAAAATGTTCTATCTTTATCTGTAGAGAAAAGTGTACAGCATCCTCGGACCATGAGGGAGAGATTTTTGTGAGTTAAGGGGTCATTAAGAGGGACAGAGCTTACTAAGCAGTATGAGGACACAGAGGAGAATTGCAACGAGAGCTCCCGTGCTCAGGCCGGCTGAAAGGATCAAGGCTTCTGCCGTGCAGGATTGCATGTTTCCTTGATTATCGCAGGCACACACCCGAATAGTGAGTGTGCCAGTGCTGCTTTGAATCGGATAATCGTTGTCAAAGATTAAAATTGGCAATAAGTAGGTGCTCATTTTGTTGCGACTGTAGCCATCTTTTCGAGTCATGATTCCTGCTGTGTTATCTGGTGGAGAAAAACATGTAAAAAACCAAAAACTTTCATATGTGTTTTTAATTATGTATCTTAAAGTTTCATGATTTTTAGTTTTAGAAATTTTCTTATACCTTTATTATCTACAATGGTGAAATTCGGATTGAGAGTAAATTCTGGCACTGGTTCAAAATAGAATTTGTGACCTCGGGGAGGGTCATCCTTATCCATGACACTGACAGTCTGAATCAACTGAAAGCAATATAAATAAATTAATTAATTAAGCCTAAGGCAATTTTCTTGTTATTAGATGATATCTTAAATCCATGTATTTGTGCTTTAAATACATCACAAAAACAAAGCAACAAAACAAAATAAATGCCATTTAAAGAATTATGCCAATGCCTTAATTTTTATGGTTTTGTCTTAGGTAACTTATTTAGTTAAGAGTGAAAGACATCCATTAAGCCCAATGGTTTGCAAGACATCTTAATGCATTATTGTCTTATACCTGGCCAACTTAAAGAAAAATTCAATCCCTCCAATACCTATCCTCTTTTGATATTGTTGAAAGGCACAGCCCATTTTATTATTAATTGATGAGCAATCCATTACATCCACTAGAAAATAATTCTTCAAAGGATGAGTACATAGAAGATGCGTTATTAAAAACAACAATGCTTAGCGCAATCACTCCTATATATTAACATTATTAATTATATTTTTAAAATAATAAATCAATTTGTCATGTACTATCAGAAAGAAAATGATTTTGAAGCTATGGACACCATTACTACAATTAAACTATTTTATTTAAATTGCTTGCTTTTCCCTTAATAGTATTTGCAAAGATAGATACCCAAAGAAATGCTTTTAAGATTTTGTACAATCCATGTTGAAGTTTCAAAATTAGAACACCTCTTGGCTGACCTAGTGTAAGTAAATAAGAAGTGTGCCCTAATGGAATATGGAACAGCCAACTATGGGTTGGGCAAAAAAATTTCACTGAGCATTTTATAGTGGAAAAAGCACTGAGCTACACATTCGGGTGCCTCCCATCTGTGTGATTTGAAATCACAGTCATTTAATTACTCTGACTTTTAACGTTCTGTTCTACAAAAACAAACAGGTCTCATAGTCTAACATTATGTGGTGAACAGTTATTGAAATTCACAATAGTTTAAGCTTTCCATTATTTCACTGTATACCTTTTATAACCATACTAACCTACATACTCACTAGTCAGTGCTACTTTCACTTTAATTTTATATTAATGATAATTATATCATTTTGACAGGGTGATATGTAACTGTATTTTTAATACAGTGCTTTTGAAAGTGTACAATTATTAACAAAAAATTAATAAACTTTTCTGCTTAGAAAATTGGAACATAAGAAAATAATTATATAAGATCTAATATTTTGCTCAACCTTCTGTTCCTAAATAGCAATAACAAATCTGACTTTTAGTAATAATTTAAATCATAAAAAGTTGGTCTTTTAATTATATGACATTTGAGGTATTGAAATTATTGGATGGGCTCTGTATATTTTATGAAGATATACATATACTTAGTATCCATTTTATTTTTAATTTGATTAAATTCAATGAGTAATATGTATTAAATAAATTAGTTAATATGAATTATACTTACTTTTTATAAAATATTAGCATATAATATATCAATAACACATATGAATCAGTAAAAGATAAGCATACTAATAGATATGTGAGTAAATAATATTTATAGGTGATTGTAGTTTGACTTGTGCTCCCCCAAAAGATCTGTTCAAATCCTAAATCCCAGTACCTGTGAATGTGATTTATTTGGAAATAGGCTCTTTGCAGATAAAATCAAGTTAAAATAAGATCATTCTAAATTAGGGATGATTCTAATCCAATGACTGGAGTCTTCATAAGAAGAAGCAAATTTGGACACAGAAACAGATACAGGAAGAATGCCATGAAATGATGGAGAGAGATATTGGAGTAATTGGCATCCACAAGCCAAAAGATGTCAATGATGGCTGGCAAGCTCATCAAGCTAGAAAGTGCCAAGGGTGGATAGTCTCCTAGAGCCTTTAGAGAGAGCACAGCCCTGTTGCGTGTTGATTTTATACTTCCAGCCTCCAAAACTATGAGAAATAAAATTCTGTGTTTTAAACCATTCTGTTTGTGGTAATTTGTCATGGCAACCCTTGGAACTAATACAGCTGTAAATTATTTTTAAGTTACAAAAAAAAAAAAAAAATGTTTGGCCTTAATGAGTTTACAAGATTCCACACTAAAAGTGTTATGAGAAATTTATATATTGGCAGATATTTAAAATCTAGGGTTGCCAAATACATAGGCAATCATAGGTATTTGGTGGGAATATCACCTAATTTATGACAGATTTGGAGAAGTATTTGGGAACATTTATTAATATTTATAGATATAATTTAATTATTCCCACTTTGAGAATTACATCAAAGGAAAGTAGCACCAGGTGGTAAACAAGCAAAATGTACTACAATGCTCTGCTCATTATAGTATGACTGGGGTACTGCTAGGGTAACATTTTGTGAAACCAAATTTCCATTAAGAAGGAAGTAATTGAATAAGTAATATATAACTATGCTATGAAAATTAAGCATCAAATTCAAAAAATCATTTACTAAACTGAGATGCCCATTGTATGTTGCAAAATAAAGAGGAAAAGCAAATTTTTATCCAAATAGCTATGTAACAATTTCATGTTATTACAAATAAAAATCTCATTTGTATTTTTGTATATGTAGGTGGAATGTGTTATGTATCTCTCTCTTAGTCAGCTGGGATGCCATAACAATCCCACACACTTAATGGCTTAAACAACAGAAATGCATTTTCTCACAGTTCTGGAGATTGTGAGGTTGAGGTCTAGAGACTAGTGTGGTTGACTTCTGGTGAGGGCTTACTAATATTAATAGCTACCTTCTCCCTGAGTGCTCTCATGTGGTTTTTCCTTGGTCCATGAATTCAGGGACAGGGAGAAAGGGAGAGCATGAGCTCTCTGTTAACTCTTCTTTGTATGCTAATCCCATCAGATCAGGATCTATCCCCTTATAACCTCACTTCATCTTAATTACTTCTTTGAAACACTCTCTCTAAATACAATGACACTAGGGTTGCATTTTCAAGATTTGAATTTGGAGGAGGGCCACAAACATTCAGTTCATAATATTCTCTATTAGAATAGAAGAAAAACTGTATTTTAGATTATTTTCTACCTTAAAGAGACATGATGGAATTATAGATGATTCTTAAAATCTACCTATTTTATCTTTAAAGTAGTTAACTAAATGGTTAAGTTACTTTTGGTAAAATTTATGCAATTACTGTTATAGAAAAATACTATATTTTTGTCAAAAATGAGTATATTCTTCATTTACTTAGAATTACTTTATATATGTTTGAAAGAATTACTTTGTAAGAAGACTTCATAATTCTTTTACAAACAAATCTACTTCATGTCAATGATATGAAACTTTAAAACTTACAAAATATCACTCATATCAAAATCTCCTAAAACTATTAAAAGTGGCAAAATGTAATCAAGAAAACAACGATTATGATTACCTTTATAGTAACATGAAACAATTTCATTTTCATACTTCGTTTTATTTAATGATATATTTTCATTCTATTAGTGAAGATAACTCAGCATAAGCATAATTATGAATGCATGTAACAGCTTCTATGTATGTGATATTCACTATAAACCTAGTATGTAAATTAAAGCATGTTATAATATTCCCCACTATATTATTGATTCCATTATAAAAACATTTTTAAATCACCTTTTTAAAAATCACTGTGAGTTCTTTGTTAAGGATAAATAAATGGTGGACATGAAGTATTGACAATAGTTTGCACAAAAGAAATCCTGCAAATAAAGTGATGTAATGTCATTTGACTTTGTAAAGAGAAAATATATTCTTTTAAGTTTTTAATGATTTTATTTACCTGCCCAGGTTTTGCATTTTCACAAACAAATGTTTCATAATACATGGCAAATTCCGGAGCATGGTCATTTATATCTAGAATTCTGATGAAGACAGGGATGTGGCTACTTTGTTTTGGGTTATCTGCAACGAGAACATGTGTAAGATTTCAGTCTCATTTACACAGAAGCAGTGAAACCACTCACCCATTTGTAGCTTAGCAACAGATCCTTTTTGTGGTGTTCACTTTCTCAATTGGGCTGCTGATGAATATCTCAGCTCTCTTACATGGTCCAAATGAAAAGCACAATAAAATTGAGGAAAACATAGTTGAGAATGAGGTATTATTTGTAATAGATAATTTTCTTAGATTATTTTTATGAGGTTAAATTATATTTCTCTCCTATTTAAGGTGTAAAAGAAAAGCAAATTTGAAATGAATGAATTATTTGATAATCCTTAGAGATAATTTAAAAATGTGTTACCATTCTAAGCCATTTCTCTAAGATCTTGCTAAGGATACAATCATACCACTCAAGAAAATGAGTCTAGCTAGTGCTATTATTTTACCACTTTGATGAAAGACAGTGTGTTCAGGTAGATGTAGCTCCAACTTACTTATTTCTGTGGCTGTAACAGTGATGTTATGCCAAGGAGATGATTCTCGGTCAAGGGCTTTCAAAGTGAAAATAGAGCCATTTTCTGAGTGGATGCCGAAAATACGGTCCATATCAGTATGTCGATCCACAGAGTACCTGGCAGAAGAGACTCATAAATCCAGCATTCTTCTGAGGTTACTAGTTCTACTCTTTCTTAAAGTTATAGGTAATTTCCACAATGATCTGACAAATACATGAAATGTAAAATGCTAACAACTTTCTTGAATTTTTATTTTATGGAATTGTTATTTGAGCAATTTCATATATTTGACTCTTTCCACTTAGTATTCCACAGCTATGTGTACTTTAGAACTGTTATTTATACACATGTATCCCGGTGGCAGCTGTTAAAGTGAGTTCTTAAGTATCAGTTGGTTCACTTATCCTATCATAGGCCTAGTGCTGTGTTTGAGACACATTAAACAGTAATGTTAAACTTGACTGAGCCAATAGTAATGAATAAATCGAAAGCATGTTAAAAAAAAATACATAACTGTGTCCAGAGTCCTCTATAAGCAAACATTGAGAAGGCTATTATAAAATACATTGCTCTTGAATGGCTTTTTATTCAAGGAACATCCAGCTGAATCAAGGTCTTCCTCTAATCTATCCCTCCAACTTATTTCAAATCAAAATGAAATGTTATATCACCACAGAGTTCTGTGACTTTCTCATCAGGGCTGTATGTGGAAGACGTCATTGTAAGCTTTGTATCACTCTGCAGTTGGTAAAATAATAACTCTTCTCCCTAAGATGTCTATACCTTAATCCCCAGAACCTGTGAAGATGTTGTTTTACACAGCAAAAGTAATTTTGCAGATGTCATTAAGGTTCAAATCACTGAAACAGAAAATTACCCTGATTATCAAGGCATGCCTAGTTTATTCCTATGAGCCCTTGAAAGTGGAATGGGAAGACCAGGCGCGGTGGCTCAAGCTTGTAATCCCAAAACTTTGGGAGGTAGAGGTGAGTGGATCATCTTAAGTCAGGAGTTCGAGACCAGTCTGACCAACATGGTGAAACCCTGTCTCTACTAAAAACACAAAAATTACGCCGGCATGGTGGCAGGCACCTGTAGTCCCAGCTACTTGGGGGGCTGAGGCAAGAGAATCTCTTGAACCCCAGAGGCAGAGGTTGCAGTGAGCCGAGATGGCACCACTGCACTTGACACAGTGAGACTCCCTCTCAAAACAGTGACACAGTGAGACTCCCTCTCAAAAACAAACAAACAAACAAAGTGACATGGGAAGGCAGAAAATTGGTTTAGAGAGATGAAACAAGAAAAAAAGAGAACAGATTTGAAGAATGAGAAATACTCGACCCGTTGTTGCTGGCTTTAAAGCTGAAGGAATGGAGCCACAAACCAATAAACAATGAACATAGACAGCCTCTAGAAACAGTGAGTAGTCCTTAAGCTGATATCCAGCAAGGAAACAGGGGTCTCACCCACACAACTGCAAGGACTTGAAATCTGCTCACAACCTAAATGATCCAGAAAGCAATTCTCTGCCTAGAATATACAGAAAGAAATATGGCCCTGTTCACACTGCCACCTTGACTTTAGCCCAGTGAGACACATACTGAACTTGTGATGTACAGAAATTCAGACCTATCTGTAAGATAATAATACATTTGTAGTATTTTTTGTGGCAGCAATAGAAATCTAATATATCCTTAAAAGATAAATTTTTGAAAAAATTAATTTATATGAAAGTCCTTCAGTTACATCAGACCGTGTTATGCCATACTAGCTATTTTTTTTTTTTTTTTTTACATCTTTTTGAGATTTCTGTTGCGGTCTTTAATTGAGCCATGTCGGAAAGTGAGTACTTCTCAACATTAACTTTTAAGTGAATCACATACGAATCCTGTTAAAAACAGAGTTTGATTCAGTAGGTCTGGGGTGGGAGCTGGGATTGTGCGTTTTAAACAAACTCTTAGGTGAATCCTATGCTGTAGCTCCACGGGCTAGGTTTTATATAGCAGTTTTAGACTACGGGATAAAATGATTAGAATAAGAACAGAAACAGGAAAAGCAATGAAGGACGATTAACAGGCTAATCAGCCTCTGGTGTAGTCCTCATTTTTCTAGGTATCTTATTAAATGCATCTTATCTTATTACGAGTTACTTTTTGATCAAGTGTATTGGAAAATTACAGTTCCCACTGTAAATCTTAAATATATTCACACTTTGGCACTGGCTTTGGCAAACATAAGTAATGGATATTTAGGTTTTATTTTATTTTATTTTTATTTTATTTTATTTATTTTTTTGTTTGAGACATAGTCTCGCTCTGTCACCAGGCTGGAGTGCAGTGGCCGGATCTCAGCTCACTGTAAGCTCCGCCTCCCACGTTGACGCCATTCTCCTGCCTCAGCCTCCCGAGTAGCTGGGACTACAGGCGCCCACCACCTCGCCCGGCTAGTTTTTTGTATTTTTAGTAGAGACGGCGTTTCACCATGTTAGCCAGGATGGTCTCAATCTCCTGACCTTGTGATCCTCCTGCCTCGGCCCTCTGAAAGTGCTGGGATTACAAGGCTTGAGCCACCGCGCCCAGCTGATATTTAGGTTTTAAAACGTTATGAAGTATTGGCAATTTTTAAATTATTGGGTGAACATACATTAACCTAAATTGTATGACTTTTTTGTTTGAACTGTTTATTAAAAGATATACTATTTAATCTATTGTTTAAGCCTTATGCTGAACTTCAGGGATCTATTAAGTGAAAGGGTCTGATCATAATTTTAACAATTTAATATAGTACATGAAGATACTTGCTTAATTTATTTTCTGCTAAATTTTATTAAATGATTATTGCAGAGTCATAGATACTGCTTCAAAAAGAGTATTTGGTCCTTTGGAAAAAAGGTATCGGGTGTCATCTCAACAATGGAATGACTATAAAACTTATATAGTTGGTTTCAGGTTTTACCTCACTCCCTGTACATGGAACCACTTCAGTCATCTCTGTTTTGTCATTCAGCAGGATTCTACAATGCACAACAGAAGTACATGCAAATGACAGTATTCCCTCAGTTTTTCAATAATCATTATTGTAATCTTTTCACATGGTGTTATGAAAAGAATTTAGGCACTTAAAATACACTCGTTTGACATAAGATCACTGCCCAAGAGTAGCTTATATTTCTTGGGTGGGAAGTCCTAAGGGGATAAAGGAGAAATAGAAACCTAGATATAAAAATTTATAATAATGCACAACAGCATACATACATATATACTTATATATACATATATATGTGTGCATATATATGTACATATATATTTTTTTCTAGAAGCAAATGTCATACTGGCTTTTAGCCAACAATTCTTTGTCAGATTATTTTCAGAGATAGATCTGATTTGCAAAATCACAATGTAGTAAAATTGAGCATGCAAGTCATATTGAAATTTTTCTTTTAAACCTCTATTTCCAATTGTGCTAACATGAAACAAAATATTATGTTTCCTACCTATAGGTTTCAACTCTCTTACAATTCCTGATGTGGGCTTTACTGACGTTGGGACCAAATCACTATTATAAGGTTTTTGAGAGAAAAGCAAATAAAATCACTGGAACGACAAAAGTATTTTATTTTCCTTAGCTACACAAATTCTGCTTATGAATAAAAATAAATCTAAAATATACACAAAGAAAGAGGAAGCAAAAGAACATAACTACAGCTGTGCATTGAATGAAGCTCAATTCATAATATTCACCTGTTAATATTTCTCTCTGTTGTTGGAAAGGTCAATAGTTAACCATTATCTGCTTATGTCTGAATAGATCTGGAATTTCTTCCTACTGCTTGCATTGAAGATCAAAGAGGAAAATAAAATTTCCTTTTGTGCTTATTGCTAGTTGCCCTAGTGTTTAGCCTAGAGATTTTGATGATATTTCTATGACTGAGAAATAGCTAACAATTGCAACATGATAAAAATCAAGCTTTGATACACTTGTATATTTTTTTCAGGATCAAAACAGATTTAGGCTTCTGGCCACCTTACTCTTAGGTACAACCTTGAAAGACACTATTTTTCACGTTAAGAATTCATGAAAGAAACTCATGGATGATACAGAAATAGCTCACTTTTAACTTTGACAGTGCCAACTTCCAGGTCTACATTCAAATTTTTGTTTCCAGTGCAAATGATGTCTCACAATTTGTCAAAGCTCAGAGATAAATTTCTTTTATTTAGCAGCCAAACTTCTCTTTTCACCCAGAATAGGACATTCTGATTTCCTTAATAATAATAAATACACTGGATTACCACAAATGACCAGAAAGAGCCTGATAAACCCTTAATACAGAACAAAGCTATCTCTATGTTCCAGCAGATGGCCTACTATAACAACAATATTTTATTGATCCCCCTGCATTGAATTTTGAACAATCAGTTTAAAAAGGCTATCGTCATAATTTTTTGTATGAATACTTTCTGCAGAGACAGGATCCAATCATATAGGGATCAAATAACATGCGAAAGAGAGCACAGGGGCTCTCTTCCCGTGGAAGTTGAACTCTGCTTTTCATTTTTCTTATTTGCTTTATATTTTTGTGTTCTATCATTAAAAGTCAAGTATGTATCAGATATCTATATTTTTACCTAGCACAAATAATCTAAACTCAATGACAGACACCAGAATGAATGAGTAATATGCAGAAATATGTCAAGAATTCATTCCTTTTTCTCTACTAGATTCCATATATTTCTTCCACTGACTAAGTCAGTTTAGCTAGAACATCATTCGGTTTTTACTTTTCAGCTACTGTTTTCCAGAAACATGTTCCTCATAGCTGTGGTCTAGCCAACCTTCATTACACCTCAAAAATGAATGTTGAGTATTAGCTGTACAATGATATTATTTATAATTTCATTTGAAAAATTAGTTCAAATCTTTTTTGCAGAGATGCATGATATTCTTGTTAGATTATTATTATTTTACCTTTTGCAATAAAATCAAGCAAATATGAGAGAAGCACTACTATACGAATGCACTTATACATTTCTTCCAGTTTATTCTGAAGTCATGGACATTTTATTGAGGCATAATTAAATCCCTCACCGGAAAGTTTGTTTTGTTGCTTTTCAATTCCACAGTAGAAAGGATCTTTTAAAAATCATTGAACTTTAAATACGTTAAGCATAAAATAGGTGTAAAATGAGGCAACATGTTCTTTCAGATCTTGTAAAGCTATAATCAACCGTATAACTTTGGAGATCCATGATTACTAATGAGGTGAAGCAGAGCTGACAACAGCTGCTAATTGTAACCATAATCTCATGTTGCAAGTGGCAGATGTATTTCAGAAAATATATTTGATGAACAGATTTAATCGTGGATGAGAATTAGTTCCCAATCTTTCCCTGGAAAAATGTTTCTCTGTGATGCTTATCATAGCCTATTTCTGCTCTGAGATCAGTCATCCTTCTAAATTTGATCTTCGCAAACAAAACAGTCCCATGTTACAATGTTGCATTCTTGTTGAATTATTGCTGATTTTTCTTCACACTATAATTGGATATCTAAAGCTTTTTCGCACACATTTTAAATGCTAACAGGAACCATCCTCTATGCTATGCTTTCCGGTATGGCCTTATAAATTGGCAGAATTGGTAGTACCAACTGAAGAATACAATTTGAGATTAGTTTCTCTCAATATTTTCCCTCTCCTTATAATAATTCTTGAGATGTTACAGGTTAAATTATAATTGATTATTTCTAGGACTTGAGTACCCTATATAAAACAAATTATTTCTGGAGGACCTTTAAACTGAACTTTTTTAAAGCCATTTTTTAAACACCGGGAAGCAAGTTTGCAAATTTTACTATCGGTCTTTGAATGAGAAATTTTACTTTTGAAATTATGTCCGTGGGAAACTGTCAGATATAGGAGAGGTTTTATATACACACATGGAAATTATCGTATATAGGGGAGATTTTATATACAAATACACACCAAGTATATGAGTGTATGTAAAGATTGAATATATCTCTAATCTAAACATTTATTTATGATGTATAATATACATGATAGTATATTATTTATACAATAGAAGTGTAAGAGTTTTAATGTCATTAGAAAATAAAATTTTAAAAATCTATGGACATATATGTATAACAAATTCAATCATATATAAGTGAGATAGCAGATTGACAAATTGTATGAAAAAATGGAATATTTGGTGGAAAGCAGTTAAATAACACTAGAATATCTATAGAGGAGAGAATCATAGCTGTCTTATGGGCTATAGAATTTCCTGTGTCATCCATGTCCTTTAAAATGAATTACTACAATTATGTAAGCAGGGATATATTTAAAAATATTTTTCCCTAAATTCCTCTTTTGGCAAACATGTATACACATGCTGGATTTACCATACTACTAAAACACCAAAAATCAGAAAAAATACATTAAACTATAATTCTTAAAGAAGCGGAAGTAAGAAAATAAGACAATCACCCCTGAGAGAAGGGAAATAAATGAGGTAATCCCTAAAACTTTCCCATTGTGCTGTCTGAATAGGGTTTTCATAATGCAGGACATGGGGACAGAGATGGAGTTTGCCAGTCTCCCTGAGTTGAGCAGGAAAACTAATGTGGCTAAAGTTTGCAGGCAGAAGTAACAGAGGGAGCTACAGAAATCTAAAGAGAATCTCGTTCAGCTCTTCAGCTGACTACCTATGAGAATATGAGTGGAAACAGGAAACAAGAAATGGCAGAGGTAACTAATCATTAGAGGGATTAGAGGGGGAAAAATTATGAACTGTGAATGGAGCTAGTCTTCACCAGGCAAAGTAGAAAACCTCATAATTTGCAAGACTTTTTGTAGACTACTCAGAAAGATACTACTTGATGAATGGGACAAAATTAGTCCTAGATTAAGGTTTGCTACAAAACCAAGATTCAAAAGAATTAAGCTGTTTTAAGAAACCTAATCTTCTATCAGAGCAAAACTCAATAATATTTATTAAAATATGAAGCTGTTTAGCTTCACATGGTAAAACTCACAATGTCTGTAATCCAATCAGAAATTACAGCCAGGGAAAGAAGAAGAAAGATGTGAATGCAAAGAAAAATATATTAATTAAAAACAACCCCCAAAGACACCATTGATATAATTAAATATGATATTTTAAATGTTAATCGGCATGCTAGAGAGACACATGTTCAAAAGCATATATGTGGCCAGGTGCGGTGGCTCACGCCTGTAATCCCAGCACTTTGGGAGCCCGAGGTGGGCGGATCACGATGTCAGGAGATGGAGACCATCCTGGCTAACATGGTGAAACCCCGTCTCTACTAAAAGTCCAAAAAATTAGCCGGGCATGGTGGCAGGTGCCTGTAGTCCCAGCTACTTGGGAGGCTGAGGCAGAAGAATGGCATGAACCTGGGAGGCGGAGCTTGCAGTCAGCCGAAATCACGCCACTGCACTCCAGCCTGGGAGACGGCCAGACTCCGTCCCAATAAATAAATAAATAAATAAATAAATAAATAAATAAATAAATAAAAATATATATATATCTGTCTTAATATATATAATATGTATATAATATGTGTACTATATTAAAGAACACTTGAAGAAAAGACTACAGATCTAAGATTCAAAAATACTCTGGATGAAATTAAAGCAGCTAAGATGTTGCAGAAAAAAAATTAGTGAACTTGAAGGCATATATATGTATATATAATATAATATACATAATATATTATGCCTTAATATATAAAATATGTATACCATGTTAAAGAACTCTTTTTCCTCCTTCTATAGTTACTACTTTTCTGCTTCCTTTTATTGCCTAACCTCATTTTTTAAAAACTTCATTTTTTTTTCATTACAAAAGTAATATACACCTCAGAAAACTTGGAAAACAAAGAGTTCAAAGGAAGAACATCCACGGTTGAAAGATTATTAACATTGTAGGGTATATTCTTACATTATTTTTCTAATACTGTACTTTTTTCTGTGACAAATATGGTATTATTCAGTTCACATATATCTCATAGTGCACATTACATATTGTGATATATTGGCAACATCTTTTCATGTCATTATTTTTGTTTGCTTATTTGTTTGCTTCAATGTTATTTTAATGGCTACATAACATGCCATTGTATAAATATACCAAAATTTACGTAGCAACTTCTTCATACATTTTCTTACTGCTACCAGAAATTTTATATTTATTGTTTAGTTTTTTTTTTTTGAAAAGACTACATATCTAAGATTCAAAAATACTCTGGATAAAATTAAAGCAGATAAGATGTTGCAGAAAACAAATAGTGAACTTCTTCTCATAATGGAGATGAATAAATTATTTTCTTCTTTTCCTTTTTGTCATTTTGAATAGATTCAAAATGTCATTGAATAGATTCAAAATGACAAAAAGGAAAAGAATGAAAAAAAATTAAAGTAAAAACAGAGACCTAGTGAACAGTGATTAAAGGAGAAGAGAGTTGGGCAAAACATATTGAAGAAAAAATGACCACAAATGTTCTACATTTAAGAAAAGGTGTACACTCATATACACTCAGAAATTGAAGAAGCTCAATTAACTCTAAGAGAAAAAAAAGTAAAGCCTACTAGAGTAAGACATGTAATAATTAAACTGCTCAAAACTAGTGACAGATTAAAAGCATACTGAGAAACAAATAATGTAACAAAGATAGAAACAAAAATAAGAACACAGCAAAATCTTACTGTACTGATAAGAAATGTCCAATCAAAAAGTCTACGTTCAGCAAAAATATTTAAAAAGAGTGATAACAAGCCAAAAAAGAAATGAGATAGAATAAAACATACTGTATTAACACAAATAAGGCAAACAGTAAGAAAGAAGAAACAAACAAGAGATGGAAAAATCAGAAAACAAATAGCAAAATGATAATTAAATGTAACAGTATCAATAATCATATTAAATATAAGTGGTTTAAACATTTCAATGTAAAGTCACAGAATGTTAAATGAGATGATAATACATGGCCCAGCGATGTGCCTATTAGACAGGTAATGTTTCACCAAAAAATAGTGAGTAATTTAAAAACTGGAGTACATTTACTAATATCAGAAAATTGTGAAAAAATGCCTATGGCTATAGTTAGAAGGAAATTTACATTACTATAATATACATATTGGAAAAATACCAAATCTTTAATAAATGACCTTAGCTTGCAAGTCAAAAAACAGAAGAGAACAAATGAAACCCCTAAAAAATAAAGAACAAAAAATAATAAAAGAGAAAAGTATTTTTTAAAAATGTATAAAACCCTCTCTAGACTCCTCCTGTCTAGGCAAGACATCTCTGAAAAAAAGCAGCAGCCCCAGTCTGGGGCTTATAGATAAAATTCCCATATCCTTGGGACAGAGCACCTGGGGGAAGGGGTGACTATGAGCACAGCTTCAGCAGACATAAAAGTTCCTGCCTTTCAGCTCAGGAGAGAGCAGCAGATTTCCCAGAACAGCGTTCTTATAAGGGACTGACTGCCTCTTCAAGTGGGTCCCTGACCCCCATGCCTCCTGACTGGGAGACAACTCCCAGCAGGGGTCGACAGACACTCATACAGGAGAGCTCCCGCTGGCATCCGGTGATGCCTTACTGGTACAAAGCTTCCAGATGAAGGAACAGGAAGCAATCTTTGCTGTTCTGCAGCCTCCACTGGTGATAATCAGGCAAACAGCATCTGGGGTGGACCTCAAGCAAACTCCAGTAGACCCATAGCAGAGGTTCCTGACTGTAGAAGGAAGACTAACAAACAAAAAGGAATACAATCAACATCAACAAAAAGTACAGCCACACAACAACCACATCTGTTGATGATCATCATCAAAGGCCAAAGGTAGATACATCCATGAAGATGAGGTATAAATAGTGCAAAAAGGCTGAAATTTCCAAAAACCAGAATGCCTCTTCTCTTCCAAAGGATCACAACTCCTCTCCAGCAACGGAACAAAACTGGACAGAGAATGAGTTTGACTAATTGACAGAAGTATTGTTCAGAAGGTGGGTAAAACTCCTCTGAGTTAAAGAAGCATGTTCTAACCCAATGCACGTTAGCTAAGAACCTTGAAAAAAGGTTAGAGGAATTGCTAAGTAGAATAACCAGTTTAGAGAAGAACATAAATGACCTGATGAAACTGACAAACACAGCATGAGAACTGCATGAAGCATACACAGGTATCAATAGCCGAATCGATCAGATGGAAGAAAGGATATCAGAGGTTGAAGATCAACTTAGTGAAATAAAGATGAAGACAAGATTAGAGAAAAAAGAGTGAAAATGAATGAGCAAGGCCTCTAAGAAACATGGGATTATGTGAAAAGAACAAACCTACATTTGATTGGTGTACCTGAAAGTGACGGGGAGAATAGAATCAAGTTGGAAAACACTCTTCAGGATATTATCAAGGAGAAGTTCACCAAATTAGCAAGACAGGCAAACATTCAAATTCAGGAAATACAGAGAACACCACAAAGACACTCCTCAAGAAGAGCAACCCCAAGACACATAATCACCAGCTTCACCAAGGTTGAAATGAAGAAAAAAATGTTAAGGGCATCCAGAGAAAAGGTAGGGTTACACACAAAGGGAAGCCTATCAGACTAATAGCAGAGCTCTCTGTAGAAATTCTACAAGCTAGAAAAGAGTGGGGGCCAATATTCAGCATTCTTAAAGAAAATAATTTTCAACCCAGAATTTCATATCCAGCCAAACTAAACTTCATAAACAAAGGAGAAATAAAATCCTTTACAAACTAGCAAATGTGAACAGATTTTGTCACCACCAGGCCTGCCTTACAAGAGCTCCAGGAGGAAGCACTAAATATCAAAAGGAAAAATCAGTACCAGCCACTGCAAAAACATACCAAATTGTAAAGACCATAGACATTATGAAGAAATTGCACCAACTAATGGGCAAAATAACCAGCTAGCTTCATAATGACAGGATCAAATTCACACATAACAATGCTAACCTTAAATGTAAATGGGCTAAATGCCCCAATTAAAAGACACAGACTGGCAAATTGGATAAAGAGTCAAGACTCATAGGAGTGATGTACTCTGGAGACCCATCTCACATGCAAAGACACACATAAGCTCAAAATAAAGGATGGAGGAATATTTACCAAGAAAAAGGGAAGCAAAAAAATAGCAGGGATTGCAATCCTAGTCTCTGATAAAACAGACTTTAAACCAACAAAGATCAAAAAAGACAAAGAAGGGCATTACATAATGGTAAAGGGATAAATGCAAAAAGAAGAGCTAACTATTCTAAATATATATGCACCCAAAACAGGAGCACCCGGATTTATAAAGCAAGTACTTAGATACCTACAAAGGGACTTAGACTCCCATACAATAATAGCGGGAGACATTAACATCCCACTGTTAATATTAGACAGATCAATGAGACAGAAATTTAACAAGGATATTCAGGAATTGAACTCAGCTCTGCACCAAGCGGATCTAAGAGGCATCTACAGAACTCTCCACTCCAAATCTACACAATATACATTCTTATCAGCACCACATTGCACTTATTCACAAATTGACCACATAATTGGAAGTAAAACACTCCTCAGCAAATGCAAAAGAATGGAAATCATAACAGTTTCTCACAACACAATGAAATCAAATTAGAATTCAGGATTAAGAAACTCACTCAAAACCCCACAACTACACGGCAACTGAACATCATGCTCCTGAATGACTACTGGGTAAATAATGAAATGAAGGCAGAAATAAATAAGTTATTTGAAACCAATAAGAACAAAGACACATGTAACATAATCTCTGGGACACAGCTAAAGCAGTATTTAGAGGGAAATTTATAGCACTAAAATGCCCACAGGAAAAAATGGGAAAGAGCTAAACTTGACACCCTACCATCACAATTAAAAGAACTAGAGAAACAAGAGAAAGTAAATTCAAAAGCTAGCAGAAAACAAGAAATAACTAAGATCAGAGCAGAGCTGAAGGAGATAGAGACATAAAAAAATCTCTGAAAAAAATCAATTAATTGAAGAGCTGTGTTTTTGAAAAGATTAAAAAATAGATGGAGCACTTGCCAGACTAATAAAGAAGAGAGAAGAATCAAATAGACACAATAAAAAATGATGAAGAGGATATATCCAGTGATCCCACATAAATACAAACTACCATTAGAGAATAGTATAAAAACCTCTATGAAAATAAACTAAGAAATCTAGATGAAATTGATAAATTCCTGGACACATACACCCTCCAAAGACTAAACCAGGAAGAAGGTGAATCCCTGAATAGACCAATAACAACTTCTGAAATGCATGCAGTAATTAATAACCTACCAACTATAAAAAGCCCAGGACCAGATGGATTCACAGTCAAATTCTACCAGAGGTACATAGAGGAGCTGGTATCATTCCTTCTGAAACTATTCCAAATAACAGAAAAAGAGGGAAACCCCCAACTCATTTTATGAGGCCATCATCTTTCTGATAACAAAACATGGCAGGGACGCAACAAAAAAAGAGAAAATTTCAGGCCAATAACTCTGATAAAACACTGATGTGAAAATCCTCAATAATATACTGGCAAACTAAATCCAGCAGCACATCAAAAAGCTTATCAATCACGATCAAGTTGGCTTCATCCCTGGTATGCAAGGCTGGTTCAATATGCACCAATCAATAAAGTAAGCCATCACATAAACAGAACCAAAGACAAAAGCCACACAATTATCTCAACAGATGCAGAAAAGGCCTTCAATAAAATTCAACACCCATTCATGCTATAAACTTTCAATAAACTAGGTATGGATGGAACATATCTCAAAATAAAAAGAGCTATTTATGACAGATCCACAGCCAATATCGTACTGAATGGGCAAAAGCTGGAAACATTCCCTTTGAAAACCTGCACAAGACAAGAATGTCCTCTCTCACTACTCCTATTCATTCAACAGAGTATTGGAAGTTCTAGCCAGGGCAATTAGCCAACAGAAAGGAATAACAGGTATTCAAATAGGAAAAGAGGGAGTCAAATTGTGTCTGTTTGCAGATAATATGATTGTATATTTAGAAAACCCCATCATCTCAGCCTCAAAACTCCTTAACCTGATAAGCAATTTCAGCAAAGTCTCAGGATACAAAATCAATGTGCAAAAATCACAAGCATCCCTATACACCAATAACAGACAGAGAGCCAAATCATGAGTGAACTCCATTCACAATAACTACAAAGAGAATAAAATACCTAGGAATACAGCTTACAAGGGATGTGAAGGACCTCTTCAAGGAAAACTACAAATCACTGCTCAAGGAAATAAGGGAGGATGCAAATGGAAAAACGTTCCATGCTCATGGAGAGGAAGAATCAGTATCATGAAAATGGCCATACTGCTCAAAGTAATTGATAGATTCAATGCTATCCCCATCAAGCTACCACTGACTTTTCTCACAGAATTAGAAAAAACAAGTTTAAATTTCATATGCAACCAAAAAAGAGCCCTTATAGCAAAGACAATCCTAAACAAAAATAACAAAGGTGGAGACATCACGCTACCTGACTTCAAGCTATACTACAAGGCTTCAGTAACCAAAACAGCATGGTACTGACACCAAAACAGATATATAGACCAATGGAACAGAACAGAGACCTCAGCAATAATGCCACACATCTACAGCCATCTGATCTTTGACAAACCTGACAAAAACAAGAAATGGGGAAAGGATTCCCTATTTAATAAATGGTGTTGGGAAAACTGGCTAGCTGTGTGCGGAAAACTGAATCCAGATCCTTTCCTTACACCTTATACAAAAATTCACTCAAAATGGATTAAAGACCTAAACGTAAGAACAAAAACCATAAAAGCCCTAGAAGAAAACCTAGGCAATACCATTCAGGACATAGGCATAGGCAAAGACTTCATGACTAAAATACCAAAAGCAATGACAACAAAAGACAAAATTGATTAATGGGATCTAATTAAACTAAAGAGCTTCTGCACAGCAAAAGGAACTAGCATCAGAGTGATCAGGCAAACCACAGAATGGGAGAAAATTTTTGCAATCTATCCATCTGACAAAGGGCTAATATCCAGAATCTACAAAAATCTTGAACACATTTACAAGAAGTAAAAGAACAATCTTATCAAAAGGTGAGTGAAGGATATAAACGACACTTCTCAAAAGAAGACATTTATGTGGCCAACAAATGTATGAAAAAAAGCTCATTATCACTGGTGATTAGAGAAATGCAAACCAAAACCACAATGAAATACCATCTCACACCAGTTAGAATGGCAATCATTAAAAAGTGAGGAAGCAACAGATGCTGGATAGTAATGTGGAGAAATAGGAACACTTTTACACTTTTGGTGGGAATGTAAATTAGTTCAACCATTGTGAAGACAGTGTGGCAATTCCTCAAGGATCTAGAACCAGAAATACCATTTGACCCAGCAATGCCACTACTGGGTATATATTCAAAACATTATAAATCATTCTACTATAAAGAAATATACACACATATGTTTATTGTACCACTATTCACAATAGCAAAGACTTGGAACAAACCCAAATGTCCATCAATGATAGACTGGATATACACCATGAAATACTATGCAGCCATAAAAATAATGAGTTCATATCCTTTGTAGGGACATGGATGTAGCTGGAAACCATCATTCTCAACAAATTAACACAGGAACAGAAAACCAAACACCACATGTTCTCACTCATAAATGGGAATTGAACAATGAGTACACATGGACACAGGGAGGGGAACATCACATACCAGGGTCTGTCGGGGGATGGGGGGCCTAGGGGAGGGATAGCAGTATTAGGAGAAATACCTAACGTAGACGATGGTTTGATGGGTGCAGCAACCCACCCTAGCACATGTATATCTATGTAACAAACCTGCCGGTTAAACATATGTATCACATAACTTAATGTATAATTTTTAAAAAGAGAAAAAATAAGTAAAACAATATAAACCAGAAATTAGATTTTTTTGAGAAAATAAATAAATTTCAAAAAAGTTTTGTCACATTGATCAGGATAAAGCATGTAAAAGTTAACGATATTAAAGACGGCTTTCATCACTACAAAAGGATACATATCAAAAGGATATCAAAAGGATAATGTGAAAATATTTTGAACAACTTTATGTTAATATATATGACAACTTAGATGAGATTTACAAATTCCCTGAGAGATAAAAAATTAAAAACAAAACTCAACTAATTAAATAATTAGATAACCAGAATAATTCTGTAACTACTAGAGAAATAAAATACGTAGATACAACTCAAATAAAAAACAAAATTACAGGCCCAAATATTGTCACTTTTAAATCCTACCGAACATTAAGAAGACATTATAATTCTATGCAAACTCTTTCAGAAAATTAAAGAGCATATTATATATCCTACTGTATTCTATGAAGCAGTACTTTCATTATACCAAATTTAGACCAAAACATTATAGAAAAACAAAACTATAGAAGAATATCTTTTATAAGTATAATGCAAAAGTGACTAAGTGGCTAATTTATTTTATAAAATAAACAACCTTGGTGACCTAGAAGGGGCATCATGCCTCTTGCAAGGTGCCCAGCATTTACTGAATTCCTAATAAGCAAATATGCCAGATTAATGAAGAAAAGATAAGGTGGATTATTACGAAAATTTGGTCTCATTCAGATTCAAAAATGTTCAATTGTCCAACAATAACATGGCTCATCATCTAAGTTGATATAATGTCATTGTTTACAGTTTTCTGATAATGTGTGATTGCACTGAAAAAAGTTACAATCGATTACTTCTAAAATGAATGTAAGATTTCTAGCATAGACATATGGTGCCACAGACACTAAGGAGAAATAAAGACACAACCAACGTTGATGATTTTTTTGAAACATGACAAAAACTATAAAAAACAGACACTTATTGAGCGTTTGTAGCTACTGGTATGACCAACCCCTTGTCCTTTAAAAAATAGATGAATACTTATTTCCATTACAGTACTGCAGAAAATGTAAAAATAATTTACACTCTTTTCTAATAAACCCTCAAACAAAAGACACCAACAAGCACTCATATACCATTTCAATAAAACACAAATATACATTGCTTTGGATATGAACATGCTAGTGCATATACATTGATCATTGGACAGCTAGATTAATTTTTCATTTTATTTCAAGAGTTTTACTTTAAGCAATATGAACATTTTAAATTAAACATGTTATGTATTATGGTAAAAATTCTGCCAGACTAAAATAATCCCCCAAAATAACAAGAAGGTGTGTTTCAAAATGATGTTAAACAATATAACAAATACATTATTTGATACTGATAATTTATTTTTTAAAAACAGATGTTCAGTGAATTATATGGTAATAAACCTAAAACTAACCCTAATTTTCAAGCTAATGTAAGCTCTAGGCATTAACTACACATTGGATTTTATGAACTGTTTCTTAATTACTAAGGTTAACATGCTCTTAATCTGACCAACAAATTAAATCATCATTAAAATATATTTAGTGCAACAATTTGCTTTGTAAATTAACATATTTGGATAGTCCTAAAATGAAAATTAAATAGTTATATATTTAGTATTGTGATTATTAATTTGCTATGTGTAAAGGACAACATGAAATGAACTTAACCATTTATTTTCCCTAACTAAATTTTAAGCAAAGTAGAATTTTAAATAATTTATTAGCTGCATATTTAACAGATTAATGTATTATCTATCTCTTCAGCTGTCTATATGTTCCTCCACACATCCACCTATCATTATCCATCCCATGCATTCATCTATATATGCCCCAACTTCATTTAAATTCCCCTTTGAACAATATATGAGATTCATTTATGTTTCTGACATATTTAAAGCCTTTAAAATGGTGAAAACTATTCAAAATTTGGAAAGATATACTATACATATTAATACCTTTACCTTTCTTATTGACTTAAATGTCATTACCTCTTCAGCAATACTCTGTTATGAGAATATAATTGACATAATATTCTTCAAAAAAATTGATATATGTTAGGCCTTAGTAACAATTTTCAAAATAAAATAATTCATAATTTATAGGAAAACTTTTTTTCTAATTTATTTACTTATTTATTTATTTATTATTATTATTATTTTTCTGAGACGGAGTCTCGCTCTGCCGCCCAGGCTGGAGTGCAGTGGCCGGATCTCAGCTCACTGCAAGCTCCGCCTCCCGGGTTCGCGCCATTTTCCTGCCTCAGCCTGCCGAGTAGCTGGGACTACAGGCGCCCGCCACCTCGCCCGGTTAATTTTTTGTATTTTTTAGTAGAGACGGGTATCACCGTGTTAGCCAGGATGGTCTCGATCTCCTGACCTCGTGATCCGCCCGTCTCGGCCTCCCAAAGTGCTGGGATTACAGGCTTGAGCCACCGCGCCCAGCCTAATTTATTTATTTAGTTCATTATTTACGTCAACTTTTATTCAAGCAAGAGGGATAATGAGACAAGGACTACAGCAACGATAAAGGTATTAAAATCATTGACTCTGGCATTAAACTGCCTGGTTCTTACACTCAGCTTTGCTAATAAACAATGGGCAAATTACTTAAGTACTTGGAATCTCAGTTTTATCATCTCCAAAAAAAGTTTATACTACTATCTACCTTGTACCCAGAGCATTTCAAAGGCAGCCAAGCTAAGAATCTGTGCTCTGGTAGTGTTCGGTATTATTACTGTGCTTGATTATACATTGTGCAACCATTTTTTCACACAGTTTGTAAATAGTGAGATTATTATATTTCTAAAAACATAATAAATGTTTTCAAAGTACTTACTTTATTAAATTGTTCCTGGCATCTGGGTCGTATGCTGTAACCTGTCCAATGATACTGCCCTCCTTTACATCTTCATCTACTTCTATCAAATAAGAGACTTTACTGAATACAGGAGGTTCATCTATATCTTCCACAGATATTTTGACCACAGCTGTGTCTTTGAAAGGTCCCAGGTGCAAGAATCGTGGATCAGGGTGAGTGTTACTTGCATCCACTCTTAAAGTGTAGAGCATTTGATTTTCAAAATCTAAATTCTGAAGTTAAATAAAATAAAAGAAATTAGCGTAATTCAGAAGATATGACAACGGAAGACGATTTCAAAGTTTAATAGCCAGCGATCATGATTATACCAACAATTCTGTTTAAATGACTTTCTCAATGGTTGCTTCATAGGTATATGCAATAAATTTATAACTATGTGTTTTGCCATACACTTATTCACAGAGGGTTAACTTAATATAATGGCATACACGTTGATTTTGATGCTCACTTAGTAATATGCTTCATTTTTTTTGGTGACATGTAAATGAAGTATTATCTAATGGATTTATACAATATATGTTATCATTATTAAAGTTATACAGTAACAATCAGAAGAAAAATATAAAATAGAAGTATAGAATAAAACTTATTTCTATTTCAACTATTTGAGAGCTTGTGGAAAGTAAGATATGCATAAAAAGTGAAATAAGGACAATATGAAATGATACTATTGAGCTGTATTATTAGATGTAAAGATTCAGAATGTTCTCTCACACTGCATTGAAAATCGTGGCAACCAATGGAAAACACAGAGCATCTTCAGGTTGTATTTATTTAAATAGATCATCACATTTAGCAATGAAAATATTTTGAAAAGTACATGAGATAATGATGGCTGCATGTTTATTTTTTCTTCTATGGAGAAATACAAACAAGTACCTTGAAGTTTATCTAATTTTAATTTGACTGTTTTCTAGTGTAAGCATGAGCAACTGAGGTTTTAAGTGTCAATTATGAAGACGTTTAACTTGTTTGAAGTGATATCACAACTATTCCCATTTATCTGAAGGATAGACAGCATGTAAAAGACGGGAGAAAATAAATCCCAGGCTTTTTCCCCCTTTACTGAAAAGCAAAAATGAATTATAAAGCACTCAATGGAAAAATGAAGACAGTGAAAGGAAACCTGTTTGACAGTTATAATCCCTTCCTGTGTATCCTTGTCAGTGATGACATCGAACATGTCTGCACCATCTCCTTCAGCAATGCTATACTCCATCTCTGCATTTTCCCCCACGTCAGGGTCATTGGCTTTTATCCTTCCAAGATGAGTTCCAAGAGGTACAGACTCAGGAGAATTAAATTGATACGTACCTATAAATTAAGTGAGAGCTGTTTTGACATTTCATCTTTAGATAACAACATTCTTTCATTTCCTCTGCATTTTTAACTTAAATACATTAATTTTAAATAGGGAGAGTTTTTATCATATTGAATTGTAAGCTGTCAAAATTATATATTTATTAATTTGGAAAAATAATTTATAAAACAGAACACTCTCATTTTGTAAACGAGAAGTGTAAGTCCCAGAAAAAAAAAAAAAATTAGAGAATGTCCCAAGGTTATTTAGACTATAGATGGTAGGCCTGATATAAGAATCCAGTAGTTTTGACTTAAAAGAACGTGAAAAACAATTATTTACTGCTCATTTGGGGCTTTCAAAACAGTCATCACACTTTTTTTTACATGTATTCAGTTACATTTTAAAAATCCATTTATTATTTTATTCAGGAATAAAAAATAATGCCATACAGACCAATGTTTCCTTTTTTTTTTTTTTTGCCTGTTTGTTTTAGTTGTAATATATTTCAGTGGGGCATGGATTTTTCTATTTTTTGTAGGTTCACGCAAATATTATATTATATTCTGGTATCCCTAAAAGCATTTTAGTTTGTGGCTACCTATTCAAGACACAATAGAAAAAAAAAAAAAAAAAACTGTAATGTTAATGAAGGTCAGAAATATTTTTAAACATTTACAATGTGGTGCAGTCTATACAAGGTCAAAGGGCTTATATGCTAATTTATTTAGTCCTCACACTAGTCCTCAAAAGACCAATTTAGCTATATCATCTTCGGGGCAGGCCTTAAGGAAATTATCCTGCAGACTTGGGAAAGGGAGAATGCAAAAACTAATTCTTTCTGACTTCAAAGTCTAGATTCTTTCCAATTGATTTGGTGATTAAGAATATGCGTATATAAATCCAATTGCCTGGATTTGAATTCTGACTACCTGGCCAGTTAGTTAAATTCTCTAAACTTTGATGTCTGCATCTAAGAAACAAGGATGATAATGATAGTAATTCACTCATAGGTTTGTTTTAGGGATGACATAAATTTAGCTCTGGGTCTAGTCCTTAACTATTGTAGTTCCAGAGTTTTGTTAACATTATTATAGATAGCAGAATTACAGAATGTCAAATTAAAAATGCATTGAGTATTACTCTTTATAAAGGAATATGAATGCAAAGTTTAGGTTTATGTTATTTAGACTTATTATTTATGTTCTCAGCAAACTTTATCGTTTTACATATCATATAAATATGTCCACCAATCAAAGCTCCATAAAACATTTTAAATATAATTTGCCTGGAAAACTGTTTTACTGTATTGAGATTAGTGATATGAATTTAAGTTTCAGCTTTTAATTGAATATTTCAAAATAGGACTCCTTATGTATTTATTCTCTGCAAAATAACAAATTTCAGCAGAGAATGGAAATCTTTTTCTGCAGGAGGTCATGAAATGCAAAGCATCCATGGTTTAATGTCCGTCCTAAAATGGTGACAACTGAAAGAGTGTTAACTGATGTAATCTTCATAATTTGGTAGCAGAGATACTACCAAACTTGAATATATCTAAAATGCCTTCACAAATGTGGTAAACCATAACTCTATCGACCACTAGGAAAATATAAAAATGATGCTAAATAAGCCAATCTGCGTTGATATTTTTAAAATATCAAGAAGTCTGTGTTTCACAATCAATTAGATAAGAGATTTTAAGTTTTACATGCAAACAAGGTAGCTGAGCTAAGACAAGTGAGAGACACAGGATTTGAATCCAGATAGCCAGACGTGAGAGTCCACACTCCTAATTAGGAAGAGGATCCAAAGGAAAATGTTAAGACAATCTTAGTGAATGTTGAGAAGGGAAGTCTGGAAAACTTTATAATGCTTCAAAATTAGAAAAGTTCATTAAAAAGTTGCCAGAGAGGCCAGGCACGGTGGCTCAAGCCTATAATCACAGCACTTTGGGAGGCCGAGGCGGGCAGATCACAAGGTCAGGCATTCAAGACCAGCCTGGCTAACATGATGAAACCCCGTCTCTACTAAAAATACAAAAATTAGCCAGGTGTGGTAGCTACTCAAGAGGCTGAGGCAGGAGAATTGCTTGAACCCAGGAGTCAGAGGTTGCAGTGAGCCGAGATCACACAACTGCATTCCAGCCTGGGCGACAGAGTGAGACTCTGTCTCAAAAAACAACAACAACAACAACAACAACAACAACAACAACAACAACAACAGCAGCAACAAAAACTTGCCAGAGAAGCTTAATCCTTTGTTCTCTCACACTACATACCCCCCAAAATGATGAAAATAATCACCATTACTCTATTTGTGGGAAATTGTGATTTTTTTTCTTTTTGTAGAGGAATGGATTGTGGTTTTTCCTTTATGCATAAACCAATAGCAAAACTACTAGCATGAAGCGTGAATATTAAATTTGGCTACTAGTGTGTTTGAGAAGTTTTCGGACATGAGATCACTGAAACATTCCTTACTCTGGGGAAATCGAGGAGGGTTGTTGTTGACATCTGTCAGCGTGATGTTCACTGTGGTGGTTCCAGAAAGGCCTCCCATCTGGCCACCCATGTCTTTGGCCTGTATAACAACCTGGTACTGCTCTCTATTTTCTCTGCTCATGTCTGGTAATGCAGTTTTTATTACGCCTTTTGGAAAAAGCAGACAAAAGTTTTGCAATTAAATCGCTGAGTTTTAAAATTAAGCTAGACAAGATTCATTTTACAGAAGTTGATTATAACAAACATAAAATGTCAATGTATTTAAATATGTCTTTCAATCCATAACCACTTTAACATAATTCACAGAACAGGAAGGATTTTGCCATGGGCTATTGTTCATGAAATGGGTTTTGCTAAATCAATGTATTTATTTTTTTTGATTACAAAAATTAACTTCAGTCAACAATCTTTAGACAAATACAGTTGTTTAATTTTGATAATTGTCACATTCAAGGTGTAAGTATTCTCTATGCCACATAATGTGCTGAATCTCTGTGAAATTTTGTATTTAGTGTTTCAGATTTAAACCCAATGAATAATAGTTTAAAGAGCTAAGGGTTCAAATAAGTTATTAAAATAATAGAAAGTTTGCATTTGTTTACATTCAATAATGAGAGGAAACAAATAGAAACATGAAACTGAATGAATAATGGCTTAAAAATATTTTTAAAATCTCTAGATTAATTATGCATCTTAAAGTATTATACAATAAGAAGTCGGCCAAGTTTAAATGTTGTACCTGATTCTGGGTCCACTGAAAAATATGGCTGTCCTTGCAATATGCTATAGACCACTTTGGCACTATTTCCATAGTTGACGTCATCTGCATCTGTTGCAGTTACTTGTATAACAGATGTACCTACATGAAACCCCATCCCCAAACAGAGACATTTACATACTTCCAAATTTGAAATAATCTTTCTTAAAAACATGTTGCTGTATTAGACAATGTTGTATGTTTGAAGAAATTTATTTAGATATTTCTTAAAAATATGTTGCTGTATTAGACAATGTTGTATGTTTGAAGAAATTTATTTAGCTACTTCCCCAAAAAAGTTACTTTTTTTCTCATTTTCTATAAACTTGAGTATTTCTTAATTTTTTTATCTAAGGAAAGTATCAAACTATATCAGTAAGGTGAATATAATGAGATTAGTTAATACATTGCATTTTTAATTGATTGGAAATGTTTTAGGGCAAACATTCTTAAAATGAATATAACGCACATGAAATTTGTAATTTAATACATTTACTGCTAACTGGAAACATGTATTTAAAAGATGAATCTAACATTTTTTAACCTGCTACTGCTTTTTACTCTGATATATTTGACTGTGAATGATAAATAAAATAAAAAATAAAGAGACAATTTATTTGAAGAAACAAACCAAAACGCTGTAAAATTGACTTGCAAGATATTTTTTGTTCCCAAGATATATCTAACTATGAAGGGTCTATGCCTCTCTTTTAAATATATATAATATGGTTGCTTATGATTATCCCTATTGATATGTTGCATAATACTGGTTATTTGATGCACACTTGTAAATCATTATTCTCCAAAAGAAGCTGTATGGTGTGTAATTCTGTGTCACAATCACTACTGCAATTTAATTTTATACCATTAAATTTAAATTATGTTGAATTTTGTTTCAAATCTTTCAAAACATAGAAGTGCTTTAAAAGCAGGGATCAACATAATAAAACATATTGATGAATTTTTAAAATTATTTTTTCCTGAATTTCTATAAAGAGTCAAAGCATGGTTCTAACATCACCCTTAACTGAAGCCTACTAGATATGCCCTTGGACAAAGCTACATTGTAGGACATTTTTCAGTATATTTTAAATAATTTCTAAAAGTTTGAGTCTGACTCTTATACACATTTTAAAGTTTTTGAAAACAGGAAGATTCCATGTTGGCCCTACCACCTAATTTAATAGCCCACATACATTACACACTCAATAACTTGTCTAATAGAATTACGGTGTATGTTTCTCAAATGTTGTGTGTATATGTGTATGCCAATTCCAAAAATTAATATATAGTAATTAAGATCAATATTAACAGCTCATTTCCTGTCAATATATTTGAATGTTAACACATGAATTGAGCAAGGCTTTTTAATGTTTTCTCAGAATTAATTAGCATAATGATGACAACTTGAGCTCAGTCTCTTGAGGCCCCTGTTTTCTCAACTGTAATAGAATTGATGTGTCCTGTGAGTGAATGGAAACATTACATGTTTACTTAATCCATCCCAGTTGTAAGCTTTTATCATTAAAAAATTATCCACCCATGTGTTTATTAGATGAAAGCAAAAATGATAAAGTGATTTTATTCCCCCCACACAAATCATTTTATGATGTGCAGAAATTCAACAAAGTGTTTTTTTTAAAAAAATTTACATGTAATGTCCTTTTTATATAACCCTATATGATTATATTAGAATAAATGTGGTTTTCACAATTGGAGGTTATTGAAATATGAATTATTAAGCATTACCAATATGCTGAAAATACAAGTAGTTTGTTCATCAATTTTAGGATGTTTCTTTTTTTTTATTTATTTTTTATTTTTTGTTTTTTATTGTACTTTAAGTTCTAGGGTACATGTGCATAACATGCAGGTTTGTTACATATGTATACTTGTGCCATGTTGGTGTGCTGCACCCATCAACTCATCAGCACCCATCAATTCATCATTTATATCAGGTATAACTCCCCAGTGCAATCCCTCCCCCCTCCCCCATCCCCATGATAGGCCCCATTGTGTGATGTTCCCCTTCCCGAGTCCAGGTGATCTCATTGTTCAGTTCCCACCTATGAGTGAGAACATGCGGTGTTTGGTTTTCTATTCTTGTGATAGTTTGCTAAGAATGATGGTTTCCAGCTGCATCCATGTCCCTACAAAGGATGCAAACTCATCCTTTTTTATGGCTGCATAGTATTCCATGGTGTATATGTGTCACATTTTCTTAATCCAATCTGTCACAGATGGACATTTGGGTTGATTCCAAGTCTTTGCTATTGTGAATAGTGCCGCAATGAACATACGTGTGCATGTGTCTTTATAGCAGCATGATTTATAAACCTTTGGGTATATACCCAGTAGTGGGATGGCTGGGTCATATGGTACATCTAGTTCTAGATCCTTGAGGAATTGCCATACTGTTTTCCATAATGGTTGAACTAGTTTACAATCCCACCAACAGTGTAAAAGTATTCCTATTTCTCCACATCCTCTCCAACACCTGTTGTTTCCTGACTTTTGAATGATTGCCATTCTAACTGGTGTGAGATGGTATCTCATTGTGGTTTTGATTTGCATTTCTCTGATGGGGATGTTTCTTGAATTACCCCTTTTATTTTTCTTTTAACGTGAGCATTACTGTAAGCTTTCATAATAGGTACAGGTAAAAACAATCTTCTATATTTATTTGACTCTTTCAAATAATGTTTTTGTGGAATTTTAGTTTCAATTATTAGCTCTGTTAGTGGGTAGATGATCTTTGAAGTTACTCCAAGATGCTTGACAAAGATAAATAAGTTAATATAAACAACAGAAATAAACTCTATGATGTGGCCAAAAAGCTGAAAGCACACATGTAAAATACTTGTTCCACCTCTCAGCTCTGGTAATACTTAAGAATGCTTTTAAACACTGGTAGTCACTGACAAAATATCATTGATATGTTATTTTTTAGCAAACTGAGAGACAGTGTGTTGGATTATAGGGAATAAACAGTTGTAGTTTTTTCAGAAGTGTAATGACTCTTTACACAGTTAAAAGTATTTAGTAACAAAATTAAATAGAAAATGGTTTATATGTTTTATGCTAATTTTATAAATGTTTGTTTATAGAGAAAAAATAAAAGAGAATACACATGGAAATTTACATCCCTCTAAATTTTCCAAAATATGTATAAATTTTATTTGTTCTTTACTTATTTAAAATAAATATTTTATTTTCATATTAAAGATAAAAATATACTAAGTAAAATATAGTGAAACTTGAATGACAAATTTATATATTGCGTCTCATATCAAAGAGATGAACACGATTTTGAGATCATTATTTTTGCAATTCACATTTTTATAAGAGTTTTGCATATATCTTAAATAGAAACTATCTTAAGGAATCAAAGAAGTTTACTGTAATTCTTAATTCATTATTTACTTAACTATATAACTAATAATCTTTAGGAAAAATTCCAAAGACATTTTGTAAATCATGAAAAAATGTTAAAAGCTGATAAATAAATAACTTGGTGGCTAAAAATTTTGGGGAACCAAAAGAATTCCTCTGGATATGGAAGAAAAATTCATCAATATTAGTATTATTATTATTTAAAGATATGAAAAGTTTACGTTACACAATGTAACCAAGCTATGCCAGTTGGTCTTACATATATATTTACACATATTAGAGGAAGTTAAATCAATTCAGTTTATTATACTATACAAAATAAACTTCATATACAAAAGAAAAAATCTCTCTATATATTTGTGCCTTATATGCAAATATGAAAATGTTTTGAATCTAGTGTTTGAAATATTTGAAATTACAAATGTAAATGACCCCATGACCCCAAAACATAGGCCTTGCATCTATCATCCATCTATCATCTATCTATTAATTATCTCTCTATGTAAATTTACAATAAAATATTTATGTAAGAAGATTACTCAGGCAGTATAAATGTTACTAATTTAAATGGTTTTCTAGACATAGTATTGAGGAGGGGAAATACTGCCTTTACTGCTTTAATAAACAGCAACTCTGTGGCATGGTAATGTCAGAAAATATACATCATAGCCTATTACGTTGTATAACACTTAAAAGCTTTATCTCTCACACACACATTCTCTTTATCTCTAGCTATCTATCTTTATTTATATCTATCTATCATCTATCTTTCCATATGTCTGGAGTGGTTGATATAATGGTAAAGCCAACTAAAAGATAAAGAAACAGAATCACTTTATGAACTAGAGGAAACAAAGAAAAAAGGTGAATAGTATGGGCTTTATCCTACCCTGTAGCCTAAGGCTTACCTTTGGAGCACTGTAGAAAACAGACTGGAATATTTTGACTTGGCTCAATGTGAGAATAAGGTAATGAAAGTTACAGAAAGTGAAAAAGGAGTTTATTCTTCACACCTCTCTATGAATCTGGTTTGGACAGAGTCAACTGTTTGCTTCTGCCATAGGGCAATGATAGCCATTAACTTGAGGACCAGGGGTAAACAGTGCCCCTGACATAAATATTTTTGCTGTGGGGGCCACTAATAAGAAAGTAGGGGTGATGTTGTCAGATAGTGTCGTGGAATTATAAGGGGTCCATTAATTAGATGTCCAGGAATTGAAATCATGCTTTATTAGACACAAGTTTATTTTCTTGTGAAATCCAAATTCTTTAAGGGCAGAGTCCATATCTAATTTGTTCAACATTTTATATTTAAAGCCCAGCAGAGAATCTAGTGCAAAATCATAAGAACTAACTTTCACAGAATGCTTAATGTAGACTAGGCATAGTTCTCAGCACCTGATTGATTTTTATTACTTTATCTTCATGATACATTTGGGATGTGGGCCTTGGGCACATAGAAGTTGCTAAAGACCACAAACCCGGTGTGTGGTAGTGTTGGACTAGGTCTAAGTCCGTTCTAAATATATTTGGTCAAGAAATTTCCTTATAAATACTTTACCAAATGGCCTCTCTGGTGTTACAAATACAATTGGATACATTATTGAATCCACACGTAGTGAACCTCTGGGACATGAAGAATTCATTGCCTGATTATTTTTGTTGTCTGTAAAAAAATTACAAAACGATTCCTGGTTGGGGGTCAAAGCGTTAAGAGGAGGACTGGATAGGTTTTTGAGAGTGAAGGTAGGGGAAATTTCCAGTCATTGAGAAAGGGTGCATCCCAAATCACCAAATTTACACAACAAGAATTTGCCTAGGTGAAGACGAAAGCATGCACATGAAGCAAGTTGATAGAAAATATTTAATCAATAGTATAATGATCACAAGAAATAAAACAATACAGAAAGTGGAAATAGAAAAGGAAAATACAAAACGTTGTAATAGAAATGTATCCCATTATCTTTAAATATATGTTTTTATATATCTTCCAAATTATGTGTTCTGATTAGAATATGCTAATGTATTTCAGATTTCATGAGTTTATTGGAGTCATTTTAATGTAACTGAAAACGGGTTGAGCATTTGGCACTAAAAATCCAATGTGAAATATGGCATATGATTGTGACAGACAGAAATTGAAGCAGAGGGAAACAACAAGGGAAGGAGTTGGTGAGACAGAAGGGGAAGAAACAAGTAATTTAAGAAATAAAAATGAATGGAAATAAGCAACAGATAAATGGAGATCATCAGAAAATAACATTGTAAAGAAGGGTAGGTCAATAATAAATAAATCTTATCTTATTCCATAAGACTCTATTTCTTAACAAAGCTAATACTTGTAGTCTTTAACTCTTTGATTTAAATGAAAATATGTTGTACTATCTGAAAATAATTTGAGAATTAAATCGTTGTGTATTATTTTATTTATAGAGGTATTCTTAATTCTTTGATTATGCATCAGATTTAACTGTTAATATATGGGATACACAAGGCATGGCAGAGTTCCTAAACATTGCTTCTTAGCTTTCCTATGTAAATTGGTTTATTTGGATACATAGGAGTAAAAGAAATCACACCCGCAATAATTATAATTAGTCTTTTATTCTCCTTTAAATAAGATAGGAGAGTTACAATAAAAGATCAACACAAATTTAGGAGGTAAAATACATCTACTTTTTATTTAGACGTATTTATATAGTTATATATAGTGATATATGTGGTTATATATAGTTATATATATATATATAGTTATATATAGATATGCATGTATTAAAATGCAGGGGCTTTATCCCCTTATATTCTTATTTAGATTTAATTTGAATTAGAAGGGCATTTGATTTAAAGTAATAAATAAGAAAGATACTAATTTAGAGGAGTTACTCACAATGTAATAAATTAAAAGATTTCCAGACTAGATTTTGAATAATAAACATAACTATTTAACAGAGAAAAATAGTAAGGCATTAAAATTGTCCAGCTATCTCTGTGATATGGTTTGACTATGTTCTCACCCAAATCTCATCTTGAATTGTAACTCCCACAATTCCTGTGTGTCATGGAGGAACCCGATTGGAGGAGATTGAATTATGGGGGTGGGTCTTTTCGGCATCTTTCTCCGGAGAGTGAATGAGTCTCAAGACATCTGATGGTTTTAAAAACAGGAGTTTCCATGCCCAAGCTGTCTTTCTTTGCCTGCTGCTGTCCATGTAAGACATGATTTGCTCCTCCTTGCCTTCTGCCACAATTGTGAAGCCTCCCCAGCCATGTGGAACTGTAATTCCATTAAATCTCTTTTTCTTCCCAGTCTCAGATATGACTTTATCAGCAGCATGAAAATGGACTAATACACTCTGCATCTATTAACTTTTCTTTTTCTTTTTAAAATTAGGCTAGTAGTAAGTTGACCAAGTCAGTTTAATTCTTTTGGGCTCATGTTTATTTATTTATTAAAATAGGCAATTAAACCAAGTATAGTACTTTCTGCAAATGCATATTATATATAATATATTATACATTTATATTTAAGTAATGGAAGTACATACAAAGTTATAGGTGAACCAAAGTGGAAGCAAGTAATATAATGTTAGTATTAGTAATGAAGAATAACAATTGTCCTCTACAAATAGGATTAAAATTTATCTGTATTCTTAAATCTTTACTTTTTAATTCCAAAAGCTGCAGCCTTAGCCATACATCTGTCTGCTACTATATTATTTGTCTCATTTCGTGGGAATTCTAGCCATGTAGCAAATGCAACTGACAATGGCTCAAATCCTTGTATTTGCAACCTACACTAATCCGAAGTTGTACTGCTTACACTTTAAAGCTTACGTAAATGAAATATAGATTGTCTTACAGAAAGAGATTTTGTACAATATAAACTACAAAGCATCTTTCATGAATAAACTTATATATTGTATATTTTATTATGAGTGATGGAACCAGTGAAGGATTTAAAAAAATACCTATATGTATGTGTGTATATATTTATGTGTGTGTGTGTTTATTTCAGTTCTGATATTGTTACTCAACAATTATTAATAGAACCTAGATGCATTACTATTTCATATGAGACAAAATACATTTGAATTATGTACACAGGTGACAAATAGTAATACACAGAGTAAAATATAATAGTTCATGAAGTATCAGAAAATAATGTTGGAGAAAATACAGGTTATGTGCGATTAAATATCAATAATCTCTGATAGGGAAATATTTGCTTTTTTTTTTTAAAAAGTGGGATACTTCTTTGAAATATTTTGAGTATTCACATTTAAAACAATTATTCTTAAAGTTTATCATATTCAAATATTTCCATTATCTTAATTACATCTTTTACTTTTCTAGGTATGTGAAATCTTTCTGAGGAAGGATAAGTGAAAGTTTTGTATTGTAAAGTTTCAACATATCTGGTAAAATGATATGTACACAAGAGAAACAATAATATTTTTCAAAAGGTACTAAAAAAACAGAAATACTTTAAAATAATAATCAATAGGAAGTTGATGAGTATAATTTTACATGCACCTTAATCTCACATATAAACCCATTAAAAAACAAAACAAAACAAAAAACATGATATGTGTCTAAATTAACCCACTGGTTGTCCTATACAAACCAATCTAGTACTTTCCATGTAACTAAGGTACTGAAAAATATAACAGGAAACATATCCACTCATGTTTTGTATTTAAATTTTATGATTTCACAGGACTCCTGTTTAATTTGATAAATTCTTTTGTTTTATTAGAGTGTATACCTGAAAGGGCTATTTCAGTTCTATTTAACTGCATTTTCCTCGTTAGATGAGATTTCATTGGAGGTGAGAATAAATAAGTTTTTAAAAAACTTCTTGGTTCTTCCTGCTAAATATCTGACATAGTTAACATTTTGTATTAAACGTTCATTTAGTAAGAGTGAATAAGTTTGTTTCTCCTTGTATATGAATTATTTTAGACTGAAACATGTATTAGTTAAAAGAATGTCAAAATCATACACTGAAAACTGGTTTTGAAATAGTGTTCAATTAAATTGTATCTAATTTGGGAAATTGGTTGCAGATCTTACAAATTAAGTTTGTATCAGTTATTTTAGAATTATTTTTATGATGTGAATCAGTTCTCATTGTCTTACTAACAAATCTAAACCTTTTATATTAGTAGAGTTAAATGTTGTCATACACAGATAAAACTTCGCACAAGTGGCATCTAAAATGGTGGGCAGCCTTAAGAAGTGAAACTATTATTTTCAGTTTGCAAAAGCCAATGTTCAGCGGTGAAATGTGCACAAAAAAAACGTAAAAAGACTTGTAATCTTGTCATGATGCCACCAAGTTATTTGATCTTAATTCAGTTGCTTAATCTTTCAGAATCTTGAGTTTCTAATTAACAGAATAGGGATTTAAAGTTCTATTTCTCATGCCTACCACATAAGTTGGCTTTAATGATCAAATGAGAAAACACTTCAACAGAAATTTGCCAAATGCGAGCATTAATTGTTATTCAACTAATGCAAGCAAAATTGTCCAAAACTACTGATACAATTATTCTTTTGATTTCTGGTAGATATACATTCCACTTTACTGCCATTTGAATGCCAGTTGAGTAGAATTGAGGGTATTGATTGAAATAAAATGAATTAACTGCTGTCGATAATAATATTTTATATAAATTACAACATAGCAGAATTAAGATATACAGAAATAAAAATAGAAGAGTTAGTTTAAGCTAAATAGTAGTTTCCAGTTATAACTCTTATTTTGAAAGAGGCCGCATATCATAACCACATGTCAATAATGATTACCTGAGGAAACAAACAAATAAAAAGTAGTTTACGTGGATTAGAGTATACCTACCGACTCCAGACATTTCAGGAACACTGGCAGTGTATAAGTCTTTTGTAAATTTTGGCTCATTGTCATTGATATCATGAATTTTAATGATAAATTCCGATTCCGGTTCCACCTGCCGCCCAGTTTTTCTGTCTATAGCCTTGGCACGAAGAATATACAGAGATTTTTCTTCTCTGTCTAGTTTCTTTGCAGCATGAATGTCTCCTGTATTTTCATCTATAACAAATAGACTGCCAGCCCCATCTCCTGTTAGTATGTACTTTAAATTTCCATCTCCTTTATCTTGGTCAGTGTGAAGCTTTAGAGAGGTAGAAAAGAAGAGTTCTGTAAATACATACATTATCATTACATAAAACATAATTTTGGCACTATCAGTTTGTGTCCATGTAACAGCTCTGCAATGATTATCTTAATGGTTATCTTGACTTTCACTGTAAGAGGGAGTTAAATATTTCAGTTCTTATTATACTCAAAATTTTTAACAGTCATATTTAGACATCATAAGGGACTCGATTTAAAATAATGTGAAAATTAATATGTATCTGTTAAAACAAAGATATTTATGAATAAAATATTACCAAGATTTAAAACTGTAGTGCATTAAAAAAATCCATTAACCTACCTCTTGAGTGTAAAATATTAATTAATGTTGATTACATTTCAAATGACTAAGTTCTAAGATATGATGTGAGAAATCTCTGAAATTATTTTAATGACAAGTTTAGAATAGCTCCCTTAATTTTTAACTGATTTTATTCCCCTTGAGTACAGAGTATCTTTGTAAGTGGATCCCTGAAACTGTGGATAGTACTGAACCCCATATATATTATATTTTTTCCTGTATATACCGTCTTATGGTGAAGTTTAATAAATTAGGCACAATAAGAGATGACCAATAATAACTAATGATAACATGGAACAATTACAACCATATACTGCAACAAAAGTTATGTGAATGATCTTTCTCTCTCAAAATAGTTTGTTGTTATTTACTGCAGGTAATTGAAATCTCAGAAAGTGAAACCATGATTAAGGGGGAACTACCGTGTAACATTGTAGAAGCACAGACTCTGTATTCAGAGAGACTAATCAGAGAGAGAAAGAGATTTGTAATTACTTATTTTCTATGTGACTCTGGGAGAATACTTTTTCAACCACCATGTTTTCATGTTTAGAAAATGTTATATTTTTTGTACCTTTTAAATTTCAACTAACATAAAACTCACAGCTCGTCCTCTGGCCATATGTACTATGTATTAGGAAAAAATAGTATTTTTTTCATAAACTATGTTCTTTTCATTGGTAAATGCCCATCTGTAAAAATAACTTCTTAATGTAGTAGACTGATGATTGAATATTTAAAACAAACAGACCATGTACTCCTAGAAATTATGAATTGAAAAACAATCTTAAAGATTTTACAATCCTAACACGATTCTGAAATTATAAATTTTTAAAAATTAATTGAAAATAGTAATTGTTTATATCATAAAATCATGGGTACATTATGATATTTTGATATATGCTTATATTATAAATTAAATCAAACTAATTAACAAATCCGTCACCTCACATACTTATTTTTAGTTTTTGTGGTAAGAACATTTACAAGGATGTGGATGGAGGTGGAAGATATTGATCAAAGAATGCAAAGTTTTATTTATTCAGGAGTAATAAGCTTCAGTGGTCTTTTGCCCTGCATGGTGATTATAATAAATGATAATAAACTGTATATTCAAAATTACCAAGAGTAAATTTTAAATTAAACTGGAGTTTTAACTAGCTTATCCCTGCTGTGTTGACTTACATCATATACTTTACAATTCCCATTTACATCCTGCCCTCACCTATTTCTTGAGCACTCCATTTTATCTTTGAATTATTTGACTATTTAAATTCTGTTTTTTAAACATAGCCAAAATTAGAGATGTTTCATGTTTTACACCTTCTTTGCAAGCTCAGCATCAAAATAATTATCACATGTAGCCTTCCTATCTCTGAAATATCTTCTCAAGACATCTGTCTTCATCTCTATGGCTACATCATATCTTTTCCTTCATCTTCTGTGGACCACCAGACCAATCTTCTAATCATGCTGCCTCCACTGTTGCTCTACGCCAAGCAATTTTTCAAACTAAACAGGCGATTTTTTTTCACATCACAAATGTAGTCATATTAGAATCTAGGTTAAAAATCTTCAAGTCACAGCATTTACAAACTGTAAACCTGAAGTCATAAAAACCAGGGTTAGCATCATGCGTATTTCAGTGTTATATTGGCCATATGGCTTGCTTGTTTTTAAATCTAAGTTTATTTTATGAAAATAGTATAATTGTTTTTAAATCTTTACTTTTATTGTTATTGTAATTCCTTAAATTCTATGACCTTATTTATACATCCTGGATAATCTGGCCCTGAATCCCAGAGGCATCTCTGCCTCTTTTCCCTCTTGCCATACACTCTATACATAGCAATTGTTTTGTTTTGTCTTTATGTCTCAGAAGGCCTGTCCTAGCTTTCAAGCCTGATGTTTGCATCTGTTTCCCTCACCTTTTTACACCTTTCCCTTCTTTTTGTATTTTCCTCTAACTAAATGTTTGTCATATCTCATTTTCAATTTCCTCCTTAGGGAGGCCTTTCCTAACTCACTAGATTAGGATGGATGAGCCTGCTCTTGACTTAGATAACATACTTCATTCCCTATCATGATACTCATCACATTTGATGTAATTGTTTACCATGCCCACTAAGCTGTAAAATACATAAGGGAAAGACTGATATTCTTCTATTAAATCATTCAACATATATTTCTTGAAGACCATAAATACTTCCTCTTTTTTAACACTAACTTTTCACATAAATACAATTAGAAAAGTCAGATCATAAATAAAACTTGCCTTTTTAACATGAGCTACATCTTATAAATCTCTATGTGTTAACGATACTGTTAACAACTACCTTTTTGAAATGCCTTTTTCAAACCATTTATAATTAATATTTTTGTACCTTTATCTTTATATTACTAGTCATCTTATTTTAAGAGGATAGAAAGAAAACATATATAATTTGATGAAAGGAAACAAATAGCAAAAGATGAAAAAGGTGGATAAGTAAAGAATGTTATGTATTAGAAGCCCAATTACATTACTTTTTAAACGTGCTATTATTTTTCAACAGTATTATTTTAGTTTTGCCTTAATGCAGGATTTTTTGTTTGTTTTTAGAAATTTAAGAAATTAAACATGTACATACAGGACAAACTAAAAAATTTAAATAAATCTGTGATGGTTAATTTTATGTGTCAGCTTGATTGGGCCGTGGGATGCAGAGATATTCAGTTAAACAATATTCTGGGTGTATTTGTGAGGATGTTTTTGGATGAAATTAATATTTGAATCAGTAGTCTAAATACAACAGATTGACCTTCTCAATATGTGTGTGTCTCATCCAATCCTTTGAAGATATGACCCTCTCATAGATAGAGTTCTGGAAAAAAAAAAAAAAAAAAAAAAGCCTTGCTATTGTCAGCAGGTAACTGCGTCCTCTTTGAGAGGCAGTCTTGGTCTCCTACTGAGTCTTACAAACTGAACATTTAACTATTGTCTACCAATTTGCCATGTGATCTGAGTGAGTGTACTATTACCTGACTCACCAAGTCATAAAATTAGACATGCACTACAGAGTTCCATCATCAAATGGATGTTGTATATAGGTGACATGGCCTTAGTAGGCCTTGAAGGCACAAATAAGTTACTTGAAGAAGTAGCAAAAATTTCTACGGTCCCCACTCCTTCTCTCTCTCAGACTTCTCTCTCTCAGACTTCCTCTGTGGCCTCACAGATAATTCCCTGTGATCAGTTTTACTAAATAAAAGAAGGTTCAGGCCTGTTTTGCAGATGGTGCTGCAAAATATGCAGATACCAACTGAATGTGGACAGCTATAGCGTATAGGCCCTTTCTATAACATTTGTGAATAGAAATGATGAAGGTAAACCTTGCTAGTGGCAGAATTTGAGCAATGCTCCTCATTTTTCACTTTGCTTGGAAGGAGTAATGACCACCTGTGCAATTGTGTACCAATTCACAAGCTGTGACTAATGGTATGGTTCTATGACTAGGACCTTGGGAAGAGCATGGTTGAAAAACTGGTGATGAGGAAATTTGGGTAAGTAGTATGTGGACAGATCAATCTGAATGGACAAAAATGTGAACACCCATGTTCATTGTCACCAAATGATAACCTCAACATACCAGCAGTTTAATAATGAATTGGACAGGATAGCCTGTTCTATGAATACCGGCCAGCCACTTTGCCCAGTCACCTCTGTCATCAGCTGGTGAGCTTATGAATAAACTGGCTATGATGGCTGGGATGGAGGTTATGCTTGGGATTAGCAATATGAACTTCCATTCACCAAGACCAATCTCACTACTGCCACTGCTGAATGCTGAAGCTCTCAGCCATAGAAACCAACACTGAGCCTTCAATATGACACCATCCCCCAAATGATCAGTCAGCTACATCGTGGCAGGATAATTACATTGGTTGACTTCCATTTTGGAAGAGATAATGTTTTGTCCTTAGTAAATACTAAATAGGCATTTACACTGGATATAGATTTGCCTTCCCTGCAGGCAATACCTCTGCCAAAACTACCATATTTGCGCTTGCAGAATTTGCAGAATGCCTCCTGATATTCCAAATGGCATTGCTTCTGACAAAGGAACTCATTTCACAGCAAAAAAAAAAAAAAAAAAAAAAAAAAGCATAAATGGGCCCATGCTCATGGAGTTTCTGACCCCACCATGATCTTCATCACTCTGTGGCAGCCGATTTAATAGAATGATGGAAAGGCCTATTAAAATTTAGTTTCTGTGCCAACTGGTTGGCAATACCTTGTGGAGTTGGGCCAAGGTTCCCTAGAAGGTTGTATATGCTTTGAATTAATGCCTAATATATGGTGCTGTTTTTCCTGTAGCTGGGATTCACAGGCTTAGGAATCAAGACCTAGAAATAAGAGTGACATCATGTGTTATTATCTGTAATGACCCACTAGAAAATTTTGCTTACTCTTTGCACATTCTTGTGCTCTGCCGGGTTAGAGGTCTTACCTCCAAAGATAGGAGAGCTGATTCTGAAAGATACATCAATAATTTTTTTGAAGTGAAAGTAAATAATGCTGCCTAGACACTTCGGGCTCCTCATGCATCTAAGTCAACAGAGAAAGAAGAGAGTTACTGTGCTGGCTGCAGAGATTAAACTTGATGACTGAGGAGAAATGCAGCAGCTAATCCACAATGGAGATAAGGAAGAGTGTGTCTGGCATACAGGGGTTCCTTCAGATCATATCTTAGTGTTCCCATACTCTGTATTTAAAGTCAATGAAAATTACAACCCAATCCCTTCAGGACCACTAATGATACAAATCCTTCAGGAATGAAGGGTTCAGTAACTCCACCAGATGAAAAACCATGTCCTGCTGAGGTGTTTGCTGAATGTAAACAAAATATAAAATGGATCATGTAAAAAGTACCAACTACAACCATATGGCCAGTTAGAAAAATAAAGACGTAATTGTGATGAATATTTCCTCCCTATTTTGTCGTGAATATGTGTGTATATTTCAAATCTTTGTTCTTCATTCTCTTATCCCCTTATCATGTAACATAAGATATATTAACTTTACCTTAAAATATTTCATTATTAATTTATCATTATAGCATGCAACCTATGAGATACCAAGGAGGAAAGTATGCATTACTCAAGGTCTTTACCTTCTCTTCTCGGAAAAGGGTCAGTGTGTTTTTGGTTTTATGCAAAATAGTTGTGTCATATTAGGTGGATTTATGACCTTCTTGCTGTCCTTCCTTCCTTCCTTCCTTCCTTCCTTTTTTAATTTTTTTTTTGGGGGGGACTATGTATGGTTGAAGAAGATGCATATGCATACCAAGTTAACAAGGGGTATATTTGTGACAGTTAACTTTGTGTGTCCAGATAGGACCACAGAGTATCCAGATATCTGGTTAAACATTATTCTGGATGGGTCTGTGAGGAATAGAAGAAAGAAAAATTTGAATGGATAGATTTAGTAAAGTAGATTGCACACCTCAGTATGGGTGACTAGTCTTTAAACAATCCCTTAAAGTCCTGAGTACAAAATAAAAAGCTGAGTAAGAGAGAATTTACTCTCTTTGCCTATCTGCAAGCCAATGTATCAATCCTCTCCTGCTTTGGACTCAGACTCAATCTGGAACTCAATACGACATACTCTCTAGCATTTCAGTATTTTGGACTCACACTGAAACTATACCATAGTTCTCCTGTACCTTCAGCTTGCCAACTGCAGCTCTTGGAAATTTCTGGCCTCCTTAATCTTGAGAACCAATTCCTTTTAATACAATTACATATGTTTTATGTGTCTCTGGAGAATCCAAGCTAATAAAATATCTGAGTTTAACATTTAAAAAAATTTTATTTGTAGCAGAGGAGTTGGAGTAAGATGGCCAGGTACAAGCCTACAGTGATCATTCCTCCCACAGGAACATCAGATTGAACAATTATCCACAAAAAAGCATCTTCATAAGAATGAAAAATCAGGTGATTGATCACAGTACCTGATTTTACCATCATATTAATAAAAGAGGCACTGAAAAAGGTAGAAAGGACAGTCCTGAATTAACTGGACCACTCTTCTCTTACCCTCTTGCAGGAGCCACATGGTGAGAAGAGAGAATCTATGTGTTGGAGAAGGTGAATGTAGTGATTATGAAACTTTGCATTGGAACTCAATGCTGCCCTGTCACAGTGGAAAACAACATGGGATAGAACTCAGCTGGCACCCATGGAGAAAGCATTTAGACTAACCCTGGCCAGAGGGGAATTGCCCACCCCAGTGGTCAGAAGTCAAATGCCAGCAAGTCCTGCCACCATGGGCTAAAATGTTCTGGGGTCTAAAATAAACTTGAAAGCCCTTGTAGGCCACAAGAACCATAATTCTTGGACAAGTCCTGGTGTTTTGCTGGGTTTAGAGCCAGTGGACTTGGGGGTGGGGGGGTGTGACCTAGAGAGACACCAACTTGGGTAGCCAAATGTGTACTTCTGCCACCTCTCTCCAAACCACCAACAGCACAACCAGCACCTCTGAGAGAGACCTTTTCCTCTGCTTGAAAATAGGACATGGGAGGTTAAAGAGGATTTTGTCTTGCAACTTGGATTCCAGCTCGGCCACGGTAGGATAAGGCAAAGACCTGAGCCCCCAATTTCAGGCCCTAGCTACTGCATGACATTTCCAGACACACCCTGGGCCAGAAGGGAACCCACTATCCTTAAGGGAAGAATCCAATTCCAGCAGGTCTCATCACCTGCTGACTAAAGGAGCCCCTGGCCCCTGAATTATCAGCAGTGGTAGGCAAGCAGTACTTGCTGTGGGCCTTGGATAAGACTCAGAGCTCTACTGTCTTCAGGTGTGACCAAGCACATTCCCATGGTGGTCATGGGGAGAGAATCCTGTTTGAAGAAAGCAGAGGGACTTTATCTTGCAGCTGGTGGACCAGATTGACCACAGTGGGGTAGAACACCAAAAGTAATCCTGGGGTACCAATTATGGGCATTGGATCCTGAACAGCATTTGTGAACCTGCCTGGGAGCAGAGGGAAGCCCATTTCCCTGAAGGGAGAGATCCAGGCCTGGCAGCTGACAAAAGAGCCCTTGGACCTTGAGTGAACATTGGCGGTAGCTAGGCAGTACTTGTCATGGGCCTGAGGTGGTATGACTACAGGGAAAGACTCCTCTGCTTGAGGAAAGTAGGAGGAGAGACTGAGAGGGATTTTTTCACGTGGTTTGGATGACAGCTTAGCTTCAGTATAGTAGAGAACCCACATAGATTTCTAAGGTTCCTGACTTCAGGTCTTGAATCCTGGGTGACATCTCTGGGCCCACCCAGGACCAGGGGAAACTCACTGCACTGAAAAGAAGAATATAAGCCTGTGCTAGATTCACCATGTGTTGATTTTAGAGCCCTCCAAACTTGAGTGAACACAGATGATAGCCAAGCAGTGGTTACTGTGGGCCTTGGGAGACAACCAGTGCAGCCCCTGTGGTGGGGGCCACAGGGGTGCCCGTGTCACCCCTACCCCAACTGCAGGCAGCTCAGAACAGAGAGACAGACTCCGTTTGCTTAAAACTGGGAAAAGAAAGAAAGCAAGAGCCTTTGCCTGGTAATGCAGGTAATTCTCTCAGATCTCACTCAAGACCACCAAAGCAGTACCTCCATGAGTCTGCAAGAGCCACAGCATTAAATACTGAGCCTGGGATTCTCTTATGCAGATATGGCTTCAGTGACCAAAGACACCAAAGATTACAACACACATGTTCCTTCAAATACTTAGGAAGACTTCCCAAGAAGGATGAGTCAAACAAGCACAGACTGAAAAGACTACAATAAATACCAAACTCTTTAATGCCCAGACACTGATGAACATCTTCAAGTATTAAGACTAATCAGGAAAACATGGCTTCATCAAATGAACTAAATAAGGCACCAGGTACTAATTCTGGAAAGATAGAGCTATGTGACCTTTCAAAGAGAGGATTCATAATAACTGTTTTTGTTAGAGTAGGCAGATAGCTAGATATGAGCATGAGAGAGAACCTCTGAGAAAAGGGAGGTCTGGAAAATTTCACATCCCAGAGACCACCTAAGACATGCATGCCGGATATGAGAAGAGAAGATGGGAAGTACCTATGCTGAAAAGAACACCGTTAAGATGCCCACTAATTATTCTGTAGTTAACCCATCAGAATACAGCTTATAAGAAAGAGAAGAGGGCAAAGGAGAAATTCTTAAGAGATACAAAGGCACAATACATACAGATTTGACCACTATTCAACCTTCCTGGGTTGACAGGAATGAGCAATGCAGCCATTGGGTAGAATTGGTATCCATCACCAGGCCCACACATGCACATCAAGTAATAGTCACTGAGAATCCCACCACCCTGGGATGGGAACTAGTTAGTGACTAAAGCAGAAGTGGGAAAAGTAGACAAATAAAAACATGGAGACTTAAGACAGAGGCAGAAACTTCAAGAAAATATCTGGCATCAATAAAACCCAGTGCAGAACTCTCGGGGCTGCTGCTGGCTCATTGACTTTCAACAGCCTTCTCTGCTTCATCTTCGAGTGTACTGTCTCTCGAGATAAACTCTCTGCTCTCTACTTTTCTTCAGGAAATTCTCTATTTTTGCCTAAGTGGTCTCTTTGCTGAATTCCTTCTCCCAGGTAAGTCTAAGAACCGAGGACTCCACACTCCCTGGTAACATATTGAGGAAACTCAGGAAAACACAAAGAAGGAATTCAGAATTCTATCAGATAAATTTAACAATGAGATTAAAACAACTAAAAGGAATCAAGCAGAAATTCTGGAGCTGAAAAATGTACACTGAAGAATGCATTAGAGTATATTAAGAGCAGGATTGATTAAACAGAAGAAACAATTAGGCTGAAGACAGGCTATTTGAAAAAAACACAGAATAGACCACCACCCCCCTCAAAAAAGAGAGAGAATAAAAATGAATGAAGGATGTCTACAAGATTTAGAAAACTGCCTCAAAAGGGAAAATTAAGAGTTATTGGCCTTAAAGAGGAGAGAGAGATATGAGAGTAGAAAGTTTATTCAAAGAGATAATAACAGAGAACTTCTAAAACTTAGAGAAAAATATAAATATTCAAGGACAAGAAGTTTATAGAACACAAAGCAGATTTAACCCAAATAAGACTAACAAGGCATTTACTAATCAAACTTCCAAAGCTCGAGGACACATAAAGAAAGCATCCTGAAATTGGCAAGAGAAAATAAACAAACAACATACAAAGGAGGTTAAATGCACCTGGCAACAGATTTCTCAGTGGAAATCTGAGAAATCTGAGGACGAGAGTGGCATGATATATTTAAAGTGCTATTTTCTTCTAAAATAGTATATCCAGTAGAAACAGCCTTCAGAATTGAAGGTGAAATAAAGACTTACATAGACAAACTAAAGTCAAGGGATTTCATCAACACCAGACCTAACCTACAAGAAATGCTAAAGGGAGTTCCTTAATGTAAAGGAAACATGTTAATTAGCAATAAGAAATCATCTGAAGGTACAAAACACACTAGCAATAGTAAGTACCCAGAAAGACACAGAATATTATACATATTATAACACTGTAATTATTGTGTATAAACTACTCATATCTTGACTAGAAAGATAAAAAAGAACCAATTAAAAATAACTACAACAACTTTTTAAGACATAGTATAGTAAGATATAAACAGAAAAAACAGAAAGTTAAAAAGCAAGTAGACAAAGTTAAAATGTAAAGTTTTTATTAGTTTTCTCTTTGCTTGCTTGTTTGTATTTTTATGCTATTAGTTTCGAGTGGATAATGAGGTTAAAAAAAATAAGAAAGAAAGGAATAAAGGAAGACAGACAACCAGAAAAAAAAATGGAGGAGTAAATCCCTACTTCTCAATAATGACAATAGATGCAAATGGTGTGAACCCTCCTATCTAAGACATAGTGTAGTTCATGAATTAAAAAAACAAAAACAAAAACAAAAACAAAAACAAAATAAGACCCAACAATCTGGTTAAATGGATAAAAAAAGAAAGACAAAACAACCTATTGTGTACAGGAAACACTACATCTATAAAATAAAGAGATGGAAAATAAGGGATGGAAAAACATATTCTGTGCCAGGGAAAACAACAACAAAAAAGCAGGAGTAGCTATATTTAGACAAAATAGATGTCAAGACAGAAATATAAGAAGAGACAAAGAAAATTATTACTTTATTATGATAAAGGGATCAATTCAGCAAGAAGATATAACACTTGTAAATTGAGCAACATATATATACAAGAGCACTTATATATATGAACCATTTTTTTTTCTCTTTTTTGTCTTTGTAGCTAAAGAGAAAAACAGATCTTAAAACAATAATAGCTAGAGACTTCGTCACACCACTTTCAGCAATGGAAAGATCATCTAGACAAAAAAATCAACAAATAAACATTGGAACTTTAATCTGTACTGTAAACCAAATGGACACAATCAATATTTACAGAAGATTTTATCTAATGACTGCAGAACACACATTCTTATTTCTCACTTTCAAGGGTAGATCATATGTTAGGCCACAAAACATGTTTTGAAAATCTAAACAATTGAAATAATATCAAGTATGTTCTCTGACCATAATGGAATAAAACTAGCAAACAAGCACGTGAGGAATCTTAGAAACTCTACAAACACTTCAAAATTAATCAATATGCTCCAGAATGATAAGTGGGTCAATGAATAAACTAAGAAGAAAACTAGAAAAGTCCTTAAAACTAATGAAACCTACTAAACCCTACAGAATACAGAAAAAGCAATAGGAAAAGGAAAGCTTGTAGCAGTAAGCACTTACATCAAAAAAGTAGAAACACTTCAAAGAAGCGACCTAATAATACATCTTAAGACACTGAAAAAGCAAGAGGAAACTAAGCTCAAAATTAGTAAAAGAAAAGAAATAATGAAGAGCAGAACAGAAATAAATGAAATTGAAATAAGAAAAACAATACAGAAGATCAATGAAACAGAAACATGGTTTGTTGAAAAGATTAACAAAATCAACAATCATTTATCCAGGCTAAATAAAAAAGGCAGAGAAGTAAATAATTAAAATCAAAGATGAATGACATATTACAACTGAGACCAGAGAAATTCAAAGAATCATTACAGGCTCTAAGAGCAAATATATTCCAATAAATTGGAAAACCTAGAAGAAATGAGTAAATTCCCAAACACATTCAACCCAGCAAGATGAGACCATGAAGAAATCTAAAACCTGAACGAATGAATAATAATGACTGATACTACAGTTGTAATAAAAAGGTGTTCCAAAAAAGAAAAGATCAAGATCAATAACTTCACTCCTGAATTTTACCAATCTAAAAATAATTCAAACCAACTATAGTCAAACTATTCCAAAAAATAGAGGACGAAATATATACATACACACACACACACACACACACACGTGTATATGTGTATGTATATACACACACACATACACATTTATATTTTGTTATACTTTAGGGTCTAGGGTACATGTGCACAAGGTGCAGATTTGTTACATAGGTATACACGTGCCTTGTTGTTTTGCTGCAAATTAACTCGTCATTTACATTAAGTGTTTCTCCTAATGCTATCTATTCCTTCCCCAGGCCCCCACCCCAGGTTAGTCCCCAGTGTGTGATGTTCCCTACCCTCTGTCCAAGTGTTCTCATTATTCAATTCCCACCTATAAGTGGGAACATGCAGTGTTTGGTTTTCTGTCCTTGTGATAGTTTGCCGAGAATGATAGTTTTCAGCTTCATCCATGTCCCCGCAAAGGCCATGACCTCATCCTTTTTATGGCTGCATAGTATTCCATTGTGTATATGTGCCACATTTGCTTAATCCAGTCTATCATTGATGGACATTTGGGTTGGTTCCAAGTCTTTGCTATTGTGAATAGTGCCGCAATAAACATCGTGTGTATATGTCTTTGTAGTAGCATGATTTATAATGCTTTGGGTATATACCCAATAATGGGATGGCTAGATCAAATGGTATTTCTAGTTCTAGATCCTTGAGATATCTCCACACTGTCTTCCACAATGGTTGAACTAGTTTACAGTCCCACCAACAGTGCAAAAGTGGTCCTATTTCTCCACATCCTCTCCAGCATTTGTTGTGTCTTGACTTTTTAATGATCGCCATTCTAACTGGTGTGAGATGGTATCGTATTGTGGTTTTGATTTTCATTTCTCTGATGACCAGTGATGATGAGCATTTTTTCATGTGTCTGTTGGCTGCATGAATGTCTTCTTTTGAGAAGTGTCTGTTCATATCCTTTGGCCACTTTTTGATGTGGTGGTTTGTTTTTTTCTTGTAAATTTGTTTAAATTCTTTGTAGATTATGGATATTAGTCCTTTGTCAGATGTGTAAATTGCAAACATTTTTTCCCGTTCCATAGGTTGCGTGTTCATTCTCATGGTAGCTTCTTTTGCTGTGCAGAAGCTCTCTAGTTGAACTACATCACATTTCTCTATTTTGGCTTTTGTTGTCATTGCTTTTGGTGCTTTAGTTATGAAGTCCTCGCCCATGCCTATGTCCTGAATTATATTACCTAGGTTTTCTTCTAGGGTTTTATGATTTTAGTCTAACATTTAAGTCTTTAATCCATCTTGAATTAATTTTTGTGTAAGGTGTAAGGAAGGGATCCAGTTTCAGCTTTCTACATATGGCTAGCCAGTTTTCCCAGCAGCATTTATTAAATAGGGAATCCTTTCCCCATTTCTTGTTTTTGTCAGGTTTGTTGCATGATTGTCTCAACAGATGCAGCAAACACCTTAGACAAAACTCAACAGTCCTTCATGCTAAAAATTCTCAATAAACTGGGCATTGATGGAAAGCGTCTGAAAATAATAAGAGCTATTTATGACAAACTCAGGCCAATATCATACTGAATGGGCAAAAACTAGAAGCATTCCCTTTGAAAACTGACACAGGACAGGGATGCCCTCTCTCACCATTCCTATTCAACATAGCGTTGGAAGTTCTGGCCGGGGCAATCAGGCAAGAGAAAGAAATAAAGGGTATACAATTAGGAAAAGAGGAAGTCAAATTGTCCCTGTTTGCAGATGATGACATGATTGTGTATTTAGAAAACTCCATCATCTCAGCCCCAAATCTCCTTAACCTGAAAGCAACTTCAGCAAAGTCTCAGGATACAAAATCAATGTGCAAAAATCACAAGCATTCCTATACACCAATAACAGAAAAACAGAGCCAAATCATGAATGAATTCCCATTCAAAATTGCAAAAAAGAGAATAAAATACCTAGGAATCCAACTTACAAGGGATATGAAGGACTTCTTCAAGGAGAACTACAAATCACTACTCAACGAAATAAAAGAGAACACAAACAAATGGAAGAACATTTCATGCACATGGATAGGAAGAATTAATATCCTGAAAATGTTCATACCCTCCAAGGTAATGTATAGATTCAATGCCATCCCCATCAAGTTACCAATGACTTTCTTCACAGAATTGGAAAAAACTACTTTAAAGTTCATATGGAACCAAAAAAGAGCCCGCATAGCCAAGACAATCCTAAGCAAAAATAACAAAGCTAGAGGCATCATGCTACCTGACTTCAAACTATACTACAAGGCTACAGTAACCAAAACAGCATGTTACTGGTACCTAAGCAGATATATAGACCAATGGAACAGAACAGAGGCCTCAAAAAGAACACCACACATCTACAACCATCTGATCATTGACAAACTTGATAAAAACAAGAAACAGGGAAAGAAAGAAATACTTCTAAACTCATTATGTGAGGCCAGTATTATCCTGATACTGTAGTCAGGCAAAAATATAGAAAAAAAAACAACAACACTGCAGGCCATCATCCTTGATAAATATTGGTATAAAAATCCTCAATAAATTCTAGCAAATTGAATTCAACAACACATTAAAAAGAATATTCATCCTGTCCAAGTGGGATTTATCCCTGGGATACAAGAATGATTCAACACATGCAACCCAAGCAATGTGATATAGTATATCAACAGAATAAAGGAAAAACCATGTGGTTATTCAAAATGATGTTGAAAAAAGCATTTAATATAATTCAACAATCTCTTCATGATAAAAACCCTAAAAACATAGGGATAGAAAAAAAAATATGTAATTAACAAAACACAAGCCATATATGACAGATCCCCAGCTAGTATACTGGGGAAAAAGTGAAATTCTTTCCTCTGAGATTTGGAAGAAGACAAGGATGCCAAAGTTCACCACTGGTATTTGACATAGCAGTGTAAGTCACAGTTAGAGCAGTTAAACAAGAGAAAGACATAAATGGCATCCAATGTGGAAATGAAGAAGTTAAATTATACATGTTTTTAGATAATAAAATCTTATATTTTGAAAAACCTAGACCCCATCAAAAAACTGTTAGAACTAATAAAACCAATTCAGTAAACTTGTAGGATATAAAATGAACATACAAAAATCAGTAACATTTTTATATTCCAACAGTAAGCAATCTGAAAAAGAAATGAAGAAACTAATCCCATTTTCAATAGCTACAAATGAAATGAAATACATAACAGTTTACTTCACGAAAGAAGTGAAAAATCTCTACAATAAAACCTGTAAAACATTAATACAATAAATTGCAGAGGATGCAATAAAATAGAAACATTTTTATGTTCAGGGTTTGGAAGGATCAATATTGTTAAAATATCCACAGTACTCAAAGAAATACACAGAGTCAATGTAATCCTAGTGTAAATACCAATGACATTCTTCTTAAGAAAAGAAAAAGAATCTTAAAATTTTTATGGAATCACAGAAGACCTAGAGTAGCCAAAGCTATCGTGAGCACAAAGAACCAAACTACAGGAATAACATGACCTGAATTCAAATGATACTGGAGTTATAGTAACCAGAAAAGCATCATACTGGTGTAAAAACAGACATAGACCAATCTAACAGAATAGGGAACCCAGAAATAAATCCATACATCTGCAGCAAACTCATTTTCAACAAAGGTGCCAAGAATATGTACTGAGGAAAGGACAGCCTTTTCAATAAATAATTTTGGGAAAACTGGATAGCCACATAAAGAAGAATGAAACTAGACTCCTATCTCTCACCATATATAAAAATTATATCAAAATGAACTAAAAACTTAAATCTAAGATTTCAAGTTAGTAAACTACCAAAAGAAAACATTTGATAACCTCTCCAGGACATTGGTTTGGGCAAAAATTAGTTAAGCAATACCCCACAAGCACAGGGAACAAAAGCAAAAATAGACAAATGGGACTACATCAAGTTAAAAAGCATCTGTGCAGCAAAAGAAACAATCAACAAAGCAAAGAGACAACTCAAAGAATGAGAAAAAAATGCAAACTCTTCATCTGACAAGGGATTAATAACTAGAATATGTAATGAGCTCAAATAACTCTGTAAGAAGGAAAATCTAAGTATCTGATTTACAAATGGACAAAAGATCGGAATCAACATTTTCAAAAGAAGATATGCAAATGGCAAACACATGTGGAAATGTGTTCAACATCATTGATCATCAGAGAAATGTAAATCAAACCTACAATGAGATATCATCTAATTCCAGTTTAAATGGCTTTTATCCAAAAGACAAACAATAACAGATGCTGGTGAGGATATCAGGAAAAGACAAGACTTGTATATTGTTGGCGGAAATGTAAATTAGTACCAACACTATGGAAAGTAGTTTAGAGGTTCTTCAAAAAACGAGAAATAGAACTAGCATATGATTCGACAATTCCACAGATACATACATAGCCAAGATAAAGGAAAACAGTATGTTGAAGAGACATCTGCACTCTCATGTTTAATTGAGGCACTATTCACCATAGTCAAGATTTAGAAGCAACCTAGTGTCCATCAACAGGAAAATGGATAAAGAAAATGAGGTACATGTACACAATGGAGTACTACTCAGCCATAAAGAAACAGTGAGATTCTGTCATTTCAAAAACACAGATGGAACTGGAGGTCATTATGTCAAGTGCAATGAGCCAGGCACAGAAAGACCAACTTTACATATTCTCATTTATTTGTGGGATCTATAAATTAAAACAGTTGAGTTCATGGAGATAAAGAGTAGAATGATGGTTACCAGAGGCTGGCAAGTTTAGTAGTGAATGGGGAGGAAGTGGAGTGGTTAATGGGTACAAAAATATAGTTAGGGGGAATAAATAAGATCTAATATTTGATAGCACAACAAGGATTGTCAAAAATAATTTATTGGACATTTAAAAATAACTAAAAGTATAATTGGGTTGTTTATAACAGATAAAACATAAAAGCTTGAGGTAGTGGACATGCCATTTACTCTGCTGTGATTATTATGCATTGTATGCCTGTATCAAAATATCTCATGTCCCACAAATATATACACCTGCTATGTACCTACATAAATATAAAAAAATTCAAATGTTTGCATAAAAATATTTTTTAAATTAGGCCAAATTACTTCCCAATCAAGTTTTCTTAAAAATTAGGAGTAAAGTTTGCTTTGGTTGTTGGTTTTATCTTTTTGTTTGTTATAAGTTTATGGAGATAAAATTGACAGCCACCAAAATCTGCACATGTTTAACGTATATAAAATTGTCACTTGCTATAGATGGAGGATTGGTTCCAGGGCTCTATATATGCCAAAATTTGAGCATACTCTAGTCACGCAGTTGGCCCTGTGGAAATCACATATGTGAAAAGTTGGCCCTTCATATATTTGGGTTTCACATCCTGCAAACATTCTATTTTTCATCCATGTTTGGTTGAAAAAAATCTGCATATAAGTGGACCTGCACAATTGAAACTCATATTGTTCAAGGGGGAAGTGTAATTTGATCAGTTGGACATATGCATAGAGCTGTGATGGATATGTTTACTTACATCGTGGTGGTAGTGATACAACAGTCATTTTACTTCTTGTTTAAACTGTTATTAATTGCAAAGGTGTGACAAACTTCCCAACTCTTATCATCAGCTATTCTTAACTTTTCTTAAACATATTTTAAACTTTCTAACTTCTTATCCAATTTTAATTAGGAAAACTATAGAGTAATTATAACTATTATAATACAATAATGATAAAATTTATTTCCAAGACATGTTTTAAAATAGTATGCTTCACGTCAACCGTAAATGTATTTATTTGTTTATTTTAGATAAATTAGCTTGTATCTTTAAGCCAACTCATGTTAGATATTCACTTCATAATTTTGTGGTTTTAAGATAAAAGAAAACTAATTATAATACTACTTCCATGCAATGTATTTCTACTATAAATATTTTTAGTTTAGGCTAAGATGCGTTACCTATACTTGAGCTCTCACAGTAAACTACCATAAGCCTGTACAGAATATATAAATTCACTGTTTTTAGAAATTGGACAGCAGAAGAGAAGCAACATGACAAGGTATACATTCCCTCTAGCATTCTGTCTGGACAAGAATTTTACTGTAGGGAATCAAGTATGTGCAGAGATTGGAAATCCTGCTGCGAGGAGAAAACAGATCAGAATTCAGGGCTGCCATTGTGGAACTAGTTGGCAGGACAGAGTACAAAGGGAACAGAGCAACAGAGAAGACCCCAGTCAAGATATCTTTGTAAGAGTTTTCTTAACATTTGTATTGGAATCATAAACTGTGCATGAACAGTATACCTGAAATTTTAACAAATAATTTCACAGTGTATAAAATACAGAAAGAGGTGAAAGTCTTGACACACCAGAATGGTCTAATCTTAAATAAACATTGAGAACACTAACATAAGAGTTGACAAAAACTATGCCTTAGAAGTAAAACCTGCAATGCATGAGTAAAGAGTACCTCATAAGAAAAAAATTCAAACTAAAGTAGACCCACTTAAAGCTTAGAATCAAGACTTGGAAGGGCATTGTATCATCAAAGTGTCCAGAATATAATAATATAAAAATTACTACACTTAGGAAGTACCAAAAGAATGTGCGATATGAAATATATGTATATGAAGTGTGTGTGTGTTTGTGTCTGTATGTGTGTGTGGTACGTCAGTGGAAGCAGACGTGCAGTCAACCCAGACATGGGAATTAACAGACATGCATGTAATTAGACTTCAAATAATATATGAAAATTTGCAATCAGAAAATGGAGAAAAGAGTATGGCACAGAAGAATTTTTTTAAAAAGAGATAATGGTGACCTGTTTCAAGTTAGAAAATCAATCCTTACATCCTTGTTCAGTGAATTTCAACCAAGATAATTACAAATAAATGTAAACATAGGCACAATATAGTCAAATTAATAAAAGCTGAAGACTCAAATAAAATATTTGTATTTCCTAAATTCTTCATGATTACGTCAGTAATTATTTAGAAGTGTTACCACTTTTCAAATATTTGAATATTATTATATTTTTATTATTGGTTTCTAGTTTGATTCTGTTGTCAAAAAATCTTAAAAGCATCCAAGGAATAAACATGTGCTCAGAAAACAGAATAAGAGAGACAACTGACTTCACATCAGAAATACTAGAAGGCAGATTTGTTCAGTAAAAATATATTTCAAAAATATTTATTTTTTTACAAATTTAACAGACAAAATGAGTAATTTGAAAAAAAAGACCTGAATGTAATGATAAGAAAAGCAGCAAATATTTTTCATACAAGCCCCAGTATGCATTAACAATAAAAGAAAAAAAATTTGTAATGTTATCAAAATTAAGATGATGATATCAAAAGAAAATCCATTTTGATGATGTTCTGATAAGTGCAAGGATGTTAAGAATTGCAATGTTTTCCCAAAGAACCAATCTTCTTATCATTATGTGATGTTCCAATTTATCTATGATACTTTTCCTTGTTCTGCTTTCTTTGATTAGAGTTAGATTAGGAATGTCTTTCTCTATCTCTTTCATCTACATTTGACTTTATATTTAAAGTGTGTTTATTGAAGACAGCATATTGTTGAGCCTTGAATTTTAAGTATGCTCTATTTCTGTCATTTGTATATTTAGACTATTCACATTTAAATAAATTATTGTCTTATTGCATTCATATCCATCATATTTGTAAGTATTTTCTATTAATGTCCCTGATTATTTGTCTTGTTCAGTCTTTATTTTAGTTTTCAAACTTTTCCTGCCTTGTCTAGGTATAATTAAGCCTTGTCTATGATTCCATTTCCTTTCCACTCTAAGCAAATTAATCAAAATAACTTAAAATATTTGGTAGTTGCTTTAGAGTATTTTATGTATTATCTACATCTTTATATAGATAAAAACTTAGATATGCTATTTATAATTATATGGTATAAACATGTTTTATTTGTATTTAAGTTAAATATAAACATAATCATATATTATATACATTACATATAATTATATATAAACAAATATATAACTTAAATATAAATATATAATAAAAATATATGGTTTTATATAATTACATAAATGTATTACAAAAGAAAATAATATCAAATTCATGGTATAAAACTTCACCTTGGGAAACTAAAAAAGATGAGTAAATTAAACCTGAGGTAAATTCAGCATTTCTGACACTTTGATCTTAAACTTCCACCCTCTAGAACCATGAAAAATATTTCTTTTTGTTAAGCCCAAAAAAATAAATAGGAAGGGAGAAAGTAGTCAATGAAATCGACAAAAGGAGATCATAAAGGAATCAATGAAACTGAAAGCTGAAAATACAAATAAAGTGGAAAAAACTCTAGCCAGGTTAACTAAAGAAAAAGAGACTGGGGAGTGGTGGCTCACACCTGTAATCCCAGCACTTTGGGAGGCTGAGGTGGGCAGATCACAAGGTCAAGAGGTGGAGACCATCCAGGCCAATGTGGTGAAACCCCATCTCCACTAAAAATACAAAAATCAGCTGAGTGTGTGGTTGCGCATCTGTAGTCCCAGCTACTTTGGAGGCTGAGGCAGGAGAATCACTTGAACCTGGGAGGAGGACGTTGCAGTGAGCCAAGATCAAGCCACTGCACTCCAGCCTGGTGACAGAGCAAGACTCTGTCTAAAAAAATAAATAAATAAAAAAGAGAGAGAAGACACATATTATAACTATTAGATACTATTAGATATCATGACTAACCCCATGAACAGTCAAAGGATAGTAAATAAATATTATAAACAATTCTGCCTTAATTCATTTGTGTTGCTATGAAGGAATTCCTGATCCCCAGTAATTTATAAAGAAAAGTGGTTTCTTTGGCTCAGAGTTCTTCAGTTTGTATAAGAAGCATGGTGCCAACATTTGCATCAGATGAGGGCCTCAGATAGCTACCAATAACAACAGAAGACAAAGGAGAGCAGGCATTGTATGACAAGAAAGAAAGAAAAAGAGAGGGGAGAAAGTTGCCAAGTTCTTTTCAATAACCAGTTCTTGATGGAACTAAGAGTAAGAACTCAAGGCTACCAGTAATCCCAACACTTTAGGAGGCTGAGGCAGGCAGATGTCTTGATCCCATGAGTTTGTGACCAGCCTGAACAAAATCATGATACTCCAGCTCTAAAATAATTACCAAAATTAACCAGGCATTGTGGTGTGCGCCTGTAGTCCCAGATACTAGGGAGGATGAAGTGGGAGGATTGCTTGAGCCTGGGAAATTGAGGCTATAGTGAACAGTGATTGAGCCACTGCACCTTAGCCTGGGCTACAGAAAAATACCTGTCTTAAATAAATAAATAAATAAATAAATAAATAAATAAATAAAAGAGTAAGAATTCATTAACTCCTGGGAGAATAGCACCAAGTCATTAGTAAAAGTCCCACCCCCTTGATTCAGTCACCTCCCACCTGGCCCCACCTCCAAATATGCGGATCAAATTTCAACATGAGACTTGGTGTAGCCAAACAAACTATCTCCAAGCCATTCTATGCCCACAAATTTGATAACTTAGATGAAATGAACCAATTCATTAAACGCCATCATCTACCACCCTTACATCTAGAGAACTAGTCTAAATAGGCTTATAGAGAAAATAAATTAACAGTATTTTTTAGTATCCTTAATAAAGAGAAAGCACCCAGCCCAGATGGCTGCACTGGTAAATTCTGTCCAACACTGAAGAAAGAATTGCTACCCATTCTCTAAAATCTGTTTCAGAAAGTAGAAGCAGAGGAACGTATTTTAACTATAGGAGGCCAGAATTACCCTAATACAAAAATAAACCAAAGATACTGAATAAAAATCCACAGATTGGTGTCTCTCATGAACATGGATGTAAAAATTCTCAAAATAAATTATCAAATATAATCCAATGATGTATACAAATAATTATAACATGACCAGGTGGAGGTTATTCCAGGTATACAAGACTAACTGAACACTCAGAAGTGAATTAGGTAACATGTCATATCAAGAAGTTAAAAAAAAGTCGTATGATCACACAAATAGATTTAGAAAAAATGCTTAACAGTTTCTGAAACATATTCATGATAAAATGCTAGTAAAAGCAAGCTAAAAATAAAGGAGAATATTTTCTAAATGATGACAAAGGACATGTACAAAACTTTTTTCAGCCAATATACTTAATGGTGAAAATCTAGATGCTTTACCGTTAATATGAGAAACAAGGCAACAATGTACCCTCTTAATCACTCCTATTCAACATGTTACTAGACATCCTACCTAATGCCATAACACCAGAAAGGAAAATAATAAGTACACAAATTGTGAAGGAAGAAATAAAACTCTCTTTCTATGCATATAATATGATTGTTTCTGTACAAAATGTCAAAGTATCCAAAACAACAAACTTCTGGATCTAATCAGTGAAATGCAAATTAAAACCACAATGAGATACTACTTTACTTCTGCAAGAATAGCCACAACTAAAAAGTCAAAAAATAATAGATGTTTGTGGAGATGTGGTGAAAAGGGAATACTTTTAAACTGCTGGAGGGAATGTAAACCAGTACAACTGCTATGAAAAACAGTATGAAGACTCCTTAAAGAACTAAAAGTAGAACTACCATTGGATCCAGCAATCCCACTACTGGGTATCTAACCAATGAAAAAAAAGTCATTATATTAAATAGACACATGCACATGCATGTTTGTAGCAATACCATTTGCAATTGCAAAACTATGGAATAAACTTTAGTGCCTATCAATCAACAAGTGAATAAAGAAAATGTGCCGGGCACGGTGGCTCAAGCCTGTAATCCCAGCACTTTGGGAGGCCGAGATGGGCGGATCACAAGGTCAGGAGATCGAGACCATCCTGGCTAACATGGTGAAACCCCGTCTCTACTAAAAAATACAAAAAATTAGCCGGGCGAGGTGGTGGGCGCCTGTAGTCCCAGCTATTCGGGAGGAAGAGGCAAGAGAATGGCATAAACCCGGGAGGCGGAGCTTGCAGTGAGCTGAGATCCGGCCACTGCACTCCATCCTGGGCGACAAAGTGAGACTCCATCTCAAAAAAAAAAAAAAAAAAAAAAAAAATGTGGCATATATATGCTGTGGAATACTACTCAGTCATGAAAAGGAATGAAATAATGTCTTTCACAGCAACTTGGATGCAACTGGAGACCTTTATGGAAAGGCCAAATAATGGAATGGAAAACCAAATATCATATATTCTTATTCATAAGTGGGGGCTAAGCTATAAGGATGCCAAGGCGTGAGAATGATATAATGGACTTTGAGGATTTGGTGGGGAAGGGTGGGGGAGTGAGAGGAAAAAAGTGTACATACTGGATACAGTGTACACTGCTAGAGTGATGGGTGCACCAAAATCTCAGAAATCACCACTAAAGAACTTAGGCATGTAGCTAAAATCATCTGTATTCACAAGTTATTGAAATAAAAAATTTAAAAATATACAAAATTCAGTATATTTCTACAGAATTACTGCTTGAAATTGTAATTAAAAAGACAAGATTATCTACATTAATGCCACAAAAGTAAAATATTTAGGTATAAACTTAATATATGTTACAAGTATAAAACTCCTGATGAAAGAAATCAAGAAACTTAATAAATGGAAACGGAATAAATATTCCATGTTGCTGAATAGGACTACTCAATATTTTAGAGTCTTTCCAACTTGATCTATAGATTCAATGCAATTCCAGTCAAAGTTAAAGCAAAGGTAACTACCTCTAATGTTTACATGAAAAGGCAAAAAAATTCAGAATAGCCAATATAATATGGAGAAAATGAAAGTTGTATAACTGACATTACTCGAAGTAAAGACTTACTATAAAAATACAATAACGAAGACAGTGTAGTATTGGTGAATAAGTAAACAAATAGATCAATGGAACAGAATACAGATCCCAGAAATATACTCAAACAAATATAGTCAACTAATCTCTCACAAACAAGAAAATACAGTCTTTTCAAAAAATTATTCTGGACAACTGGGCATCTGCATTGAAAAATTAATATAGATCTTAAAACCTTCACACATACACACACAAACGCACATGCACACACACACCCTACTCAAAATGTGTTTTTAGATCATAGACCTAAAAGTAAAATGTAATGTATAAACTTTTAGGCAATAACATAAGAGAGAGCATGTCACTCACGTTTGAAATATTTTTTAGATACAACACCGAAAGAATGATCCATGAAATAAAAATTGATAAATCGAACTTCATTAAAGTTTAAACCATCTACTTGATGAAAGATAGTGGTAGGGTAATATAAAGAAAAGCCACATACTGATAAATAAAATGTTAGCCAAACATATATGTGGCAAAAAAACTTGTATCCAAAATATAGAAAGAACTCTTAAGAAAATAAATAGTCCAATTAGAAAAAGGCTAAAAATCTGAATGGCCACCTCACCAAAGAAGACACACATGGCAAATAAACATGAAAAATGTGCAACATCATATTTTATTAGTGAATGGCAAACTAAAACAATGAGACAGCACTACACTCCTATGTATTGTACACAATGCATAAAGTCCAAAGCACTGACAACACTAAATGCTGGTAAGGATTTGGAGCAATGGGAACTCAGTCATTACTGGTAAAAACGCTTTAATAAAATACTAAAGTTACTTTGGTGGACAGTTTTTGAGTTTCCCACAAAGCTAAACAGTCACAGCATATGATCTAGCAATTACATTACCTTGTTGAAAAATCTGTTGAGTGAATGTGTATAGCAACTTTATTCATAATTGGAATCAATCAAGATGTCCCTCAATATTTGAAGTAATAAACAAATCATGGTACATCCCTAAAATGGAATATTATTCAGTAATAAAAAATGAGCTGTCAATATACAAAAAGACTTAGAAGGAAATTAAATTCATGTTGCTAAGAGAAAGAAGCTAGTCTGAAAAAGACTATATACCATAGGATTCTAATTATTTGACATCTAGGAAAGGCAAGACTATGAAGCAAATACAATGTTCAGTGATTGCGAGGACCTCAGGAGGAGTTAGGGAGAGAGGAATAGATGGGGCACAGGGGAATTTTTAGGCCGTGAAATTAGTCTGTATAATACCAAAATGGTGGATGCAAGACATTATCCATTTGGGAAAACCCACTGAACTGCACAACACACACAAACATGAACCCTGATGTAAACTATGGACTTTAGTTAATAATAACATAGTAATATTGGTATATCATTGTAAAAAATGTACCATGATAATGCAAGATATTTATAATATAAAAAATTCTACTGGGGGCAAGGTGTATAGGGAAGATATAGAAACTCTTTGTATTTCCTGCTTAATTTTTCTGTAAACCTAAAACTTCTCTTAAAAAAAATCTATTAATTCAAAACAAACAAATATACATAGTTACAAAAAAAAAATCAATGTAAAAAAGTAAAAAATAAAGCCAGAGGCTGGAATAAAATAGAGAGTATATATTTAAAAAGAACTCATTGTAGGTTCTGGATATTAGCCCTTTGTCAGATGAGTAGATTCCAAAATTTTCTCCCATTCTGTAGGTTGCTGGTTCACTCTGATGGTAATTTCTTTTGCTATGCAGAAGCTCTTTAGTTTAATTAGATCCCATTTGTCAATTTTGGCTTTTGCTGCCGTTGCTTGAACTCAAACAAATTTACAAGAAAAAAACAAACAACCCCATCAAAAAAATGGGCAAAGGATATGAACAGACATTTCTCAAAAGAAGACATTCATACAGCCAACAGACACAGGAAAAAATGCTCATCATCACTGGCCATCAGAGAAATGCAAATCAAAACCACAATGAGATACCATCTCACACCAGTTAGAATGGCAATCATTCAAAAGTCAGGAAACAATAGGTGCTGGAGAGGATGTGGAGAAATAGGAACACTTTTACACTGTTGGTGGGATTGTAAACTAGTTCAACCATTATGGAAAACAGTATGGTGATTCCTCAAGGATCTAGAACTAGATGTACCATATGACCCAGCCATCCCATTACTGGGTATATACCCAAAGGATTATAAATCATGCTGCTATAAAGATACATGCACACGTATGTTTATTGCGGCACTATTCACAATAACAAAGACTTGGAATCAACCCAAATGTCCATCAGTGACAGACTGGATTAAGAAAATGTGGCACATATATACCATGGAATACTATGCAGCCATAAAAAAGGATGAGTTTACATCCTTTGTAGGGACATGGATGCAGCTGGAAACCATCATTCTTAGCAAACTATCACAAGAAGAGAAAACCAAACACCGCATGTTCTCACTCATAGGTGGGAACTGAACAATGAGATCACTTGGACTCGGGAAGGGGAACATCACACATCAGGGCCTATCATGGGGGTGTGGTGGGGGGAGGGATTGCATTGGGAGTGATACCTGATGTAAATGACAAGTTGATGGGTGCTGACGAGTTGATGGGTGCAGCACACCAACATGGCACAACTATACATATGTAACAAACCTGCACGTTATGCACATGTACCCTAGAACTTAAAGTATAATAATAAAAAAAAGAAGAAAGAAAAAAAGAAAAAAAAGAAAAATAACTCATTATCTATTATATATATTTACATATACATTATAAATCAGTAAGCAAAAGACAAATAATTGAACCAATACAAAATAGGTAAAAGAAAAACAGGCATTTCACTAAATTAGATGCTTGTATATTCAAAAACCTTAAAACCTTGCTCAACACATTATGCTTTAGTCAAATGTAGGTGGAAATCTCAGGGTAGGATACTACGTGTATTATAGAAAAGCTATAGTTAACTAAATTTTTAAAAATCGGGTGTGCAAAATACTGTAATTTGAAGTATAAATTATTTTACTTTTCTAATAAACTCTTTGGCCATTTTGAATAAAATTAATTATACACCTAACCTAAGAGAGTAAATACATTCTTTGACATTTGCACATATATGTCAATATCAATGCTCTCTTCAAATACATGTATAAAAATATTCATTTAAGTTTTATTTATGATAGCCCAATATCCAATAGGGGAACTGATCGGCAAATTGAGGTATGTTCTTGTAACAAAATACTACTCACCAATTAAAAAATAAAACACTGATGCATTCAGCAACTTGTATGTTCTGAAATATATCGACCACAAAAATCAAATGTATAAATGTGCATCTTGTATGATTCCAATTATATAAAGTTGGAAAACAGAAAAAAATTATAAGAGTAACTCAGTTGATACTAGTTTTCCTTGACTACAGCAATGACTGCAGAAAATAAAATGAAGAGAAATAGTAACAACAACAATTTAAAATATTGTGTGAAATTTCAATAAATTTGTAGAATTTATATCAAGAAAATATATCTTCAGGATTTGACACAAATAATTTAAATAGAGGAATAATTTCACCAAGTTATTGGAAGGAAATGCTTAATATTATAAATATGTAGATTCTCCCAATATCACTTTCTTAAATAAAGTGTAATGATTATTTTTAAACTTAATCTGTTACAAACTTCAGCTGGAATCTGAAAAATGTCAAAAATTAATGCAAAAAATAGGAACTGGTAATTTTTAAAAAATATATGTATCAATTAGTATTGTTAATATGAAATGAGCTCTTATACCTAAATACAAAAACAAACACTAATTGAAAACTCGATTCAGACAGTAACTGCATTTCACAAAAGAAATTATAAATAACAAATAAGAAAAAATTGTATTTAAACTGGTTACCAAAAGTTTAGAAAAGTATATATGCATATATATATATACTGTACCTACTGTTAATAAATATATATATATATATTCTCAAATTTACAGTGACAAAATAATGATTAAAGATGATGTTGGGAAGCAATAATATAAATATTAACTCCTAATCAATGTGTGAATATGTTCAAAAAATGCAGCAAGCAAATGATGATTTCTTTTAAATTAAATATGCATACTTTTTGGCACAATTATCCCAATGCAATTTTTTTCTACTTAGAAAATATAAAAAACACATACCTCTAAGTATATTTATGAAGATGTTTGTCTTAATTATATTTTATTAAAATAAGAACAATAATGTAACAGAGAATTGTTTAGGCGTGCATGCATGGCTTTTTCCCTATCATTCATTAGAAGAAATAAAAGTAAAACTAATTTGTAAAAAACATACACAGCCAGGCATAGTGGCTCACCCTGTAATCCCAGCTCTTTGGGAGGCTGAGGCCACTGGATCACTTGAAACCAGGAGTTTGAGACCAGCCTGGCCAACAGTAGAAACTCTGTCTCTACTGTTAATAAAAATGCAAAAACTTACCCAGGCATGGTGGCAAGTGCCTGTAATCCCAGCTAGTCAGGAGACTGAGGCAGGAGAATAGTTTGAACCCAGGAAGCAGAGGTTGCAGTGAGCCGAGATCGCACCACTGCATGCTAGCCTGGGCAACAGAGCGAGACTCAGTTGCAAAAAAAAAAAAAAAAAAGAAAGCAGAAGGCTTATTTTGACAAATTACCTAGTAAAAATTGAGAGTATATATAGGATGAATGGCATAATTCCTAGAACACGATATAATGTATTTTTTTTTTTAAAGGTGAAGAAAGATACTAGCAAAAGACTTGAACATTTTCAGAGACTTTTAACTTGCTTCACTTTCCCCGAAAAGATTCCCAGGATGGTCGGGTGTGGTGGCTCACGTCTGTAATCCCAGCACTATGGGAGGCCGAGGCATGCTGATCACCTGAGGTCAGGAGTTTGAGACTGGCCAATATAGTGAAATCCTGTCTCTACTAAAAATACAAAAATTAGCTGAGCGTGGTGGCAGGCGCCTGTAATCCCAGCTACTTGGGAGGTTGAGGCAGGAGAATAGCTTGAACCCATGAGGTGGAGGTTGCAGTGAGCCAAGATTATGACATTGCACTCCAGCCCAGGGGACAAGAGTGAGACTTCGTCTCAAAAAAAAAAAAAAAAAAAAAAAATCCCAGGATCCTGTAGTAGTAGTTAAAAAGGAGCTATCTATCTAAAATAACTAGATATTTGAAGAAAATACAGGGCCAGGAGATTCACAATTATTAAAGCTGTCATTAGAATATCCTACCAAAAGGTTATAAAAGTGATAACATTTGATATGTGGGTTTCAGGACCTGGCCCAAGCTCAAAGGCCTCTTTTATTAAGGAAATATCCAATACCACTCTAGTAGATATCTAGGAGTTATTGCTATTTCAGTGACAAAAACATATCTTCTGTTCAGACACTAACAGGGAGCAAAGCCATTGTCTACATATATGTTAAGTCACAAGATATCTGAAATAAGACAAGCAACAGAGAACAAGAGAATTGGAATTGATTTTGAAAAATGAGGTACAATTAAACTGGTAAGAGCAATTAACCTGAAAATATTACTGTAGGAAATTAATTTGTATTAAAAAACCAAGGGCACCTTGCTTGCTTAGTAAAACTAATTCAGAAACATTTGAGAGAGGCAGTATTTTCTACCTCCCATAGCGTGTTACTGAAAATAAACTTGTCCAGGCTGAAACCGATGTAATATATAGGGTTTTCACAGAACTCAAATTGTGCTTAGCACAGAGTATGGGTTTAATAAATAATCATTGAATGAGAAAATGAATGAATGTCTTCCACCAACTCACATAAACATACCTTCTTATACTAGTGACTTTCAGATGGCTTCAAACAACTTAGGATTGCTCAGTTTTAAATCAGAATTAATGTCACATCATTGGATTGTCAGGGAGTGACTCTTGCTAGATATAAACAATGATGAATAATCAGTCCACCTGATTGTGCGAACACATTACTGTTCCATGAGATGAATGCAGATTGGTTTTGATGTTTTCTATATAGGCATACATTTGTTATGTCATCAAGAGTTGTTTACTCAGCTGTAGGGAATTTTTCCACAGGAGAGAACTTCCAGGTTCTTTGAAACCATGATGAAACATCCACTTGTTTTCTATGCCCCTTCAAGATGACAGCATTGTGCTGGTCACACCTCAGGGAGTCGGTATCCCTGTCATCTCATACAGATTTTTCCACTCAACTGCTCCCTGTCACTGTGACACAGAAAATATGAACCAGACTATTGCCTATCACAGTTAGGGATGGAAAGTAGGATATGCTCCTCTTATCCTTTCCAAACTCTAAAATTTTCTGTGAATTCAGTATTCCCAAAACCAAAGTTGATGGAAAAGCCCTGCGACAGAAACTCTTAGAATATCTCCACATCTTTCACAGAGCAGGTAATGTTGTGTGTTTGGGTAGTGATCAGCAGATATGGGGAAAGGAAAAATAGCCCTGAATGACTAGATATTCTATGAATAATTTTACTGTCCCACACTTGCTGCTTTCTCTTGCTTATAACAGTCAAGGAAACTGGGTAATTTACAAAGAATAGGAATTTATTTACTACAGTTATGGAGGCTGGGAAGTCCAAGGTGCAGAGGACACATCTGATGATCGCCTTCTTGCCAGTGGGAACTCTCTGAAGAGTACCTAAGTGGCACAGGGCGTCACATGGCAAGGGGTCTATGCATGCTATAGTGCTAGCTACGATCTCTCTTCTTATAAAGCCACCAGTTCCCCTCCTGTGATAACCTCTTCCCATTGCTTATGAAGACATACTTACGATTGGGCAATTTATTAAGGAAAGAGGTTTAATTGACTCACAGTTCAGCATGGCTTGGGAGGCCTCAGGAAACTTACAATCGTGGTGGAAGGGGAAGCAAACACATCCGTATTCACATGATGGTAGCAAGAAGTGTTGAGCAAAAGGGAAAACGTCCCTTATAAAACCATCAGACTTCCTGAGAACTCACTCAGTATCACAAGAACAGCAGCATGGCAGTAACTGCCCCCATGATTCAATTACCTCCGACTGGGTCCCTCCCACAACACGTGGGGATTGTGGGAACTACAATTCAAGATGAGACTTGGGTGGTGACACAGCCAAACCATATCAACCTCTTAATCTATAAATAGGTTAATCCATTTATGAGGTCACAGGCCTCATGATTTAATCCCATCTTAAAGGCCCCACATTTCAGTAATGACACACTGAGGTTAAGTTTCAACATCAGTTCTGAAGAGGACATTTAAATCATAGTACTTTCTTACACCAGTTGCCTTAAACTGGACAGTGATAATTCTATGCTTATTCCCAGGATGCACAAAAGTTTGGTACTGACTTTTGGCCAAGACAGGATGAGATAAGCAAGCAACTGATTCATAATATGCTGTTTAAAGTTCTAAACTCCTTGAGTGGCATCCTGAGTCATTTTGTTTATAGTGTTTAGGATCCTGTAGATACTTGCCTCATGTCTGGTTTAACCAGTTACATAGACTAACTTGCCTACATAATCTCAGAGATATAAATGATCTCTTTGGGAACTTTTGCCAAAGCTACTCTAAAACCAAATATTTTGTATATATCTTGATGTTTCAAAATCTGACTAAGATTTTGACTTTTTGTTTCTGTTTTGTTTTCAATAATTGTAATGCAAAGGAGTGTCCCTTATATCTAGAAGTCCCTCCTGCTAGCGAAAATTATGGATAGTAATGAAGAAATACAATTTTAAAGGTCACATTAATTAATTATGCTATTACATGGGACAAGACTAAATAGCAGAGTTACATGGGATGGAATGAAGTTACCTTCCTGCAATACTAGCATAAAATTTTGCCCAGATGTTTTAAGGAAACAAAGCAAAACAAACAAAAACCAAAAATGCAAACACAAAACCTTGATCTTTCAACTCTCCTCATAGACACCTCATACCCCAACCACACATCACTGGGGAAAATAGCTAACTCAGGGGCCGGGTGTAGTAGCTCATGCTTGTAATCCCAGCACTTTGGGAGGCCGAGGCAGGGGATCACCTGAGGTCGGGAGTTAGAGACCAGCCTGACCAACATGGAGAAACTCCACCTCTACTAAAAAAATACAAAATTAGCCGGGCGTGGTGGCACATGCCTGTAACTTCAGCTACTCAGGAGACTGAGGCAGGAGAATCACTTGAAACTTGGAGGCGGAGATTGTGTTGAGCCAAGATTGTGCCACTGTACTCCAGTCTTGGTGACAGAGTGAGACTGTCTCAAAAACAAACAAACAAACAAACAAACAAACAAACAAACAAACAAAAGATAACTTAGGAATTTCAATTTCATGAGTCCCCAAGAGGCCAAGGTGGGCTGGTGCAAAGAGAATATATCAGGATTATACTAGACAAATATTTCAAAGGGCTAAGACTGTTTAAAGATAGATATTTCAATTGAGGCTGTGAACCTGAATAAATGGATGCAAAATCTATAGCACGTGTTGTTGGAAATTGACTGAGATATGAAGTGGGAAGGTGATGGCAGGAAGATAACAGATGCTGCATGATACACAAGCATACTTTCTAAAACATATGCCTCCAAGAGACAATTAAATCCTATTCAAGTGACAATTAAGTAATGCTAATCACATCAGTGTTATTTAAAGTTTACATGAGATAATGTTTGCAAAGTCTTAACTCAGTTTCTATTATATAGCACACATTCAATATATTAGAGTGTGATTAAAACTGCTCTTTGGTTATGTTTACATTAAAGTCTGCATATGAAATTTGATTATTGTATTTCTAATTATTCTAATTCACAACAATTGCATTTTCTCATTTTTATTGATCATATCTACCATGCTTCCTGTTATTTTTGCTTTGCTTGTGATTATTTTTAGTCCATATTATGGTACATTTTTTCTTCTCATTCACTATTTCATGTGTTTGGATTTGATTTTTCCTCTGTGAATGCTGCTCTTTACTTCCTCCAATGTAATCACATTTTAAATGTCTTTGAATTCCGGCTATATCTCACTGATTTTCTATTTCCTATCTTTATTTATTTATTTATTTATTTATTTATTTATTTATTTATTTATTTATGTTTACTTTATATCTATCTTTTATTTTATTTTTATCCTTGACTGCCTTCTGTAGAGACAGTTCTATTTTCAGGAAAATCAAATGGCTTTCCAAAATATTTTGTCTCTAAACAGGATAACTTGGCTGGACACAATCTAATTCCTGTAATCCCAGCACTTTTGGAGGCTGGGGCAAGAGGATCGCTTGAGCCGAGGAGTTTGAGACCAGTCTGGAAAACATAGAAGACCCTCTCTCCCCCCAAACTTTTTAAAACATTAGTTGGGCATAGTGGTACATGCCTGTAGTTTCAGCTACTCAGGACCCTGAGACAAGAGGATTGCTTGAGCCCAGGAAGTCAAGTCTGCAGTCAGCCACGATCCTACCACTGCACTCCAGCCTGACAGAGTAAGACACTATCTCACAAAACAAATAGATAAGCAAATAAAACAAAATAAAAAGATAATTTATTATTAGCTGTTCCTTTGAAATTATTGCATACTTGCACATTCAAATATATTAGTATTTTAAATCCTGATTTCTCTGTTTTTTTCCTTTACTTATATTTCCAAAAATATGCATTTCAGCTCCATTTCCAGCACTGACAGGAAGCTAGTCTCATGTAACCTTACTTTCTCTTCTTAACTTATACTATTTAATAGTAAAACAAAATTTTATGACAGTAAAGCTAAAATTATAATAATAATAAAACTTAAAACTTTGATATACACTGTTAGTAGAATTCTGAGTGAAACTATCCCCCAGGAGGGTTGGTGTTGGATGTCCCCTTAAAACACTTCTCCTGTTTGTACTCTAGCGTGTTATAGAGTTGCCATCTAATGTTTTATACGGAAAATTTGAGAAATAAAAGTCTGTTGGTTTTAAATTTTTATTTTTCTTCTTTTAGCTAATATGAGGAGGAATTTTATGATTCAACACCAATTGTCCTCTTAAACCTCTTCAACCAGAATTAACACCTGTTATTTATGTTTTATTGTTTTTTTTTTCTCACCTGAACCAATTGCATGGCTAATATCCAATGGCTAGTGAGAATTAAGCAGTCAAATATGGTTTTCAATATGTTCTTACAAGCTTTAACTCAAGAATCATCTTGTTTTTCATTAAAATAATGTATATCAATTATTGCACGCATATCAAAAAGGAAATTTTTTCAAAAAGGTTAATATTCATTTAAATAAATAATTCATTAGCAAATAAAAAAGTTTCTTTGTTGATATACATCCGCCTATTACCTTTTAATTCTTAATTGTTTTATGGTTATAACTTTGTTGTAATGTTGCTGATGAATTGCAATAATTACTGTATTTAGTTCCAATTTCTTATGTCACTATTTTAAAATTAGCGTTTAGACTTGCCCCTCAAATAACTTAAGAATCAGTTACCTAATCAAACAAATTTTCAAGTCCACAATAAAAAAATGCATGCGGTCATATCGCATTTTCTGGTATTATTATTTTAATTTTTTAAAGGAAATACTCTGCTGGGGAAGAGTTTAGATCAAAAACTCTGAACTAAAAAGCGTCAATGATAATAGTGGAAACCTGGAAAGAGAAAGGGCTAGGTCAAATAAAGACTATGAAATAAAGACTATGAAAGATTTATGGCTTATGGTAATGAGAAAGCAGATAATCAGCAGGCTTGCTATCCATTCTTTTCCATCACTGGGAGAACATGCTTTAGAAAGCAAGAAGGTAGGTGACTTTGGTGTAATCTTCTTGCAAGTGGATTATTTAACAAATAAACTAAGAGGAAACTAAGAGGAAAATCTTGAGCCATATAATTCTTTAACAGGGGACTCATGGCTTAGGATTGCTATTTTAAAATTCCTAGACACTATGAGTAATGGGATATGTTTTTCTGTATAATGTTACATAAGCTACATAATTATCTGAGTAAAAAATTGAGATGTTTGATAACTTGAAAGTTTCTAGCTGTGTGAAAGAGGCAATTACACCTCTCTCTTAGAAGCCTTGTATTTTGAGCTGGGCTAGAGGGAATTCTCCATGCAGGAAGGAAGATCTGGTGACTTACTTGAACATCCCAGACTCCTTCCTGATTCCTCTGCATTCTTGATTGTTTGTGTGCTTGAGTTTAATAGCAAAGTTTGATATTGAGCAATATATCTGAATAATTTAAGTCTTATTTATAAACACTTTTTTTGCTCAAACCGATGCTATTGGGCAGGATTGTATTGAAACCCACTAATTATCATAGCTAACGTACCCTTTTAGAAGAAAAAAAAAAAGGAGAAGGTACGTATGATAAAGATTTAATGCCAAGAAGTGAGGCTACCTATGACTTGCTAGTAAGTGGCAAGTTTTGAAGCAGATGATGAAACGTCTCACCAACTGAATTTAAAGGTAATAGCTTTAAAGCTTTATAAACAGATTAAGGAAGTTAAACAATGAAGAAAGTAAGTTTAAAAAGACAGCAAAAATCTTATTCTCAGGCAGTTATTATCATCACTGGTACAAGCCTGACTTTTCAAAGAGAAGGAATTGGTAGCAGGCCTTCTCATGATTCTGTGGCTACTCGGGAAGATGTCCTATTTACTCACAAAGTAACAAAAGAACACTAATTTCCTGAAAAACTGAATAGCTAGCTGTAGGTCAAAAATAAATGACTATGGAATCCTGAGATTATTCTATTAAGCAGTGAGAAAACTGTAGATAAATACCATCAGGAGTCAGACAAACCCTCACTGGGATGCATTCTTAAAATTAACAGTGGTGAGACGGTGTCAGGAGTGGACTCTTGAATGCAAAGTGTGCTAAAGAGATTTTTCAGTGATCATATAACTTTTATTTGCTACATAATTGTGATGGATATTATTATGTATGAAGATGACCTGCTGACTACTTTTTTTCACAGGAGTGTTTGACTGCATCTGCCATTCAACCAGATTTAATGGCAATCTTTGAATTGTCCTAGTCCTCTTTGGTGGAAAACATTAAGCAATATAGAATTTAGGGAATTAAGCTATATATCACTCCTAAGCTTAAGGAAATGATCACGCTGAGAAATTTGTTTTCACTAATTCCCTTTTAAACATTTTTTCATGGCTAAAAGCTAAATTTGTATTCATAGAAAGAAATATAAATGTGAATGAAGTCCTGAAAAAAGTAACCATTAAAACTGTTACTGAGGGTGGTGGCACAAGCAGTCCCACAAGGCTCTTATGATCCAACTGTTCAATGATGTTAGTATATGTGCATCCAAAACATACAGACTGCAGTTTTGACAGAACTCAATCATGGCTACTTAGCAGAGCCCTCTTGAGTTTTTGACACCAAAGGTTGCCTAAGGAAGCTCTATGTATAGCTTATTTGAAAGTAAATTGCTAATACTAGTCAAAAACACTTTCATCATGAAAGGACATGAGATATTTATGAATCCAGAAAATAGACTCTGCTATGGCTAATGACAGAGGAGCATTGAAATAAGGAAAGAGCAGCACCGTGAAGCTCTATTACAAAGAAATGCTGTTTCAGAGAGCATGGCATGAGGGAGAAGTTCAGATGTGCGTACCACATATGCACATCTATGAGAAAGTTGTTTTATTGTCCAAAAGCTGAAGGAAGAGTCTTCCAAGAATCTCTAGCCCTCATCACTTTGTGGCACATACGTTTTGATCTCCTCCTGGCCAAGACACAGCATGCTGCCTGGTTGACTCATGGGATCTCCAAGATGTGGGGTTGCCTTACTCTTTGGCAATTAGAATAAATACTATTTACAGATGATAAACTGTAATTGAAAAAAGTAAAGGGAATTTTGAATACCAAGAGTCGAAAGCTCTCCATTTATTGGTAGAACAGAAATTGGTCCCCACTATCAGGGAAGTACTTGGATATTCACAGACTTTTGGGCTATAGCCTTGCTCTGTGGTCAGGTAAATCAAAGAGAGACTTAATTTATTCTTAAAGTCCAAACAGTCTACATGTATCCTTAATGTAGATTGTTTATGAATGCCAAACAATGAAACAGCAAGAACAACAACACACAGTTGACGGTTCATAAAGGAAATGAAACGCTAAGGCAGTGCCTTAGGCAGACTAGAGTTGTTTGGGTTCCTAAAGGAAAACAATATTTGGGGCTTAGCCAATTAGCGATGGGCCAAGAGATGAAATATTTTTTTAGAATTCAACAAAATATTCAGTGTGCCCAGAAACTCATCCAATATCAACAGAAGAAACATTTCTTGGAAATGTCTGTGATTCCAAGGCCCCAAAGACTGGGATGGCAAATTTCTCATCAGCTTGGAGTGGAGGTGAGAAGGCGTACTCAGAGGTGTTAGTAAGGTGGCCCTTATTACCAGATTTGTGGGTGAATGATATAGCTGCTGCATTTAAAAGTCAACTTTAGGTGGAAGAAAATGTAATAAGTTGAAATGGGAGATATAACAAATGGAAAATATACTCATAAAAGGATTAATATTCCAAGGACGACTGCATCTACAAATTAAACAATGAACATGTCAGCACAAGACAATAAAACTCTTAGTTATTTCTCTCAGATCTGACAATGACCAATGGCAAGCTGTGGGAGAAACCTCAGGACTTGTTATTCTCACAGAAGAAACATTGAACTCATGTTCATCATGCCACAGCAACAACATATATGATGACCTGATCACCACTGGCGCCATTTTTCTAAATATTCTTTGGGCATATTTTAGGAACTCATCTTGGATACTGAGTAGGACTGAAATAACATTCCGAGAAGGTTGTCAACATGATGAAAAAGTCTTGCTCGTTAACACAGATAAGGACATAAGGAAGTATCTCTTTTGTAGGAGACTTTCCATGGCTGGAAATCAGTCATGAGAGAAAACTCTAATTGTATAAATTAATTTATAAGAACTTCATCAGAGGTCTCAAAATGGTGAAAAACAGCTTATTCATTAAAAAAGAAAGGTTATGAGATATCATAATCACTGATGTCTTTATGGTTAGTGACTGTGTGGCTTAGAGAGCCAAAGGAATTTCAGTTGTTTGAATAACTATGTTAAACTTAAGTGTAGTAGGACATCACAGTGAATTGTGGCTTTAGTCATTTTTTTTCTAATGGTTTGGATATCCCACATAAAAAGGAGTTTTCTTACCCGTCATGCAACTGGGTTTGAACGATAGAGAGGCAAAACTGTTATTGCTATTGCGTATAGATGGATCAGGTAAGACACTCACACTGGAGCTTATGTTCTACAATGTTTCCTGTGATAAGTGGAATATTGTTATGTCCACAAACAAAATTAATTCCAGAATTCACAGAATTATGTCCTTTGGTCACTATCTCAGTCCATGGAAATGTATGGGACATGGAAAAATGTTACACTTATCCCTCTGACAAAGGTATATGATGAACAAAGCATTTGATAATTCATTTATAGAATTTAAATTAAAACCAGATTATGTAAATGATAATTCCTCAAGATGAAAAAATATTTTATATTTTGAATAGAAGTCATCACTTGCTAAAATGCTTCTAGAAACTTTCCAGAGGAAGAAGTAAAGTTGGTCTCATAAAAATTAATGCTAACATTCTTCTGATTTTTGATAGTTTTACAATCACATCAGTTCCTGCTGCATTAGTGATGGTTTTAATAAAAATAAAAAATGAAACATTTTGTATAAAAATTACACATTCCATAAATACTGACATCAATATGCATAGAAAAAAATATCAAATAACTATGGTAGGTAGGGGAATAAATATAATTACACTGATAAAATAATATTAAAACAAATCTGGAGTATCATTATGTTTAACAAATTTTGTGAAGAAAACTCTTGTAAAATTACGTGAGTAAAATCCAATTTATTGTTAGGATATCAGATTACTCTTTGTAGAAAATATAGCACAGAGCATAAGGCATAATATAGAGGTGTAATTTCAAAATATATAGTAGAGATACTGACTAAGCAAGAGGGTAGACTAAGAAGTTAAACAGCTGCTATGTTGTGCATTTTTTTTTTGCATTGCTGGGGAGACACTCCTTGGAATAATAAGTGCTAGCTCACGCCTGCAATCCCAGCACTTTGGGAAGCCAAGGCGGGCAGATCATTGAGTCAGGAGTTCGAGACCAGTTTGACCAACATGGTGAAACCCCGTCCCTACTAAAAATACAAAAAATCAGCCAGGCGTGGTGGCACATGCCTGTAATCTCAGCTACTCAGGAAGCTAAGGCAGGAGAATCACTTGAACCTGGGAGGTGGAGGTTGCAGTGAGCAGAGATCACGCCATTGCACTATATCCTGGGTGACAGAGCAAGACTCTGTCTCAAAAAAAAAAAAAAAAAAAAAAAAAAAGCATGTGCATATGATCTAATCTCCTCATAATCATGCTCAGAACAGATGTCCTAAAAACAAATTAATGGTATTTGGTAGAAGGAGAATACTTACCTGTAGATGCTTTAGTGGAATGTCCCCACTTTAGGGTTGCTTTTGGTAATTAAATCAAGAATCTGTGATTAATTTGGCACATTCCCTGAAAAATGTCACATAAGCTATATACGTATAAAATGGAGATGTTTCATAACCTAAATACATTTTCTAAAGCAAGTGACTTCCCATCTTACTTGAGGACCTGTTCTTTACATGTGGGTGGACAGTACATTCTACAGAGATCTGGGGAGCCGCATAGAATATTCTGAATTTTTTCCTACATATTTTTCTCTGGATTGTATATCCTTGAAATCATTAAGTAAGTTTTATGTTGTGTAGTATCTCTGATCCATATGAATCTGATTTAACAATAGTTACTTGTCTTAGCATAAAAGGAAAGGACAGTTATTTATAATTTAATCAGAGATATCCTCAGGTTGTTTTCACAGATTTCTCTTTTCTTGGCACAAATGTGTCCATAAAACTTTCTTCTCCAACATGTATGCTATGGCTCACATATTCATCCCCTTTCAATACTCATGTTGAATTTTATTTTATTTTATTTTGTTTTGTTTTGTTTTATTTTATTTTATTTTATTTTATTTTGAGATAGAGTGTTGCTCTGCTGCCCAGGCTGGAGTGCAGTGGCACGATGTCGGCTCACTGGAATCTCCACCTCCCAGATTCAAGCCTCCCTAGTGGCTGAGACTACAGGAGTCTGTCACCACACCTGGCTAATGTTTGTATTTTTCGTAGAGACGGGATTTAACCTTGTTGGCCAAGCTGGTCTCAAATTCCTAACCTCAAGTGATCTGCCTGCCTTGGCCTCCTAAAGTGCTAGGATCACAGGCGTGAGCCACCACACCCAGCCTCATGTTGAAATTGAATTAACTCAGTGTGGCAGCATTGAGAGGGAGGTCCTTTAAGAGGTGATTGGGTCGTGAGGGCTTGGACCTCATGAAAAGTGGTCCTCACGAATAGATGAATCCACTCATGGATTAATGGATTAATGGGTTAATGGACAAATGGTATATCATGGGAGTGATACTGAAGGCTTCATAAGAAAATGAAGAGAGACCTGAGCTCAGTCTGGGAATCTTGCTGGTTATAAGAATAATTTTCACTGAGTTCAACCAAAAATGCTTCTATTCCAAAACAAACAAACAAAAGCAGTTTAAGGAGAATGCAGTCAAAGTTGAATGATGAGGCAATTTTAAAACAGTAAAGAAAATTATTTCATAATTAGGGAGCATGTTATATAATTGATATTCTATGCAGTGTCCGCATAAAGCATGCTACCTGCTACAGTTTCTGCATATTAACTTCAGTGTATCTTAGTGGTTTTTTGTTGTAAAACATTAAAGTTCCTACTTAGCAGTATATCAAACACTATTCTTTAGAAAACCTAAAGAGCCAACCATTTGACATATACAGATTATGCTCTAATTTTGATTTAATTATTATTTAGTGGATTTGAAAATATAACTATTATTCTGATAAATATTTCAATATTGTGCTTCAAAAATATTTTCTAACAACAAACTAAAACTTAGGCACTTGTACACTACAATTGTAATCATAATACATTTTCTCCTAGACATTACCATGGATATTGCTTTAATAATTTGTTATTATACCAAAATAAAAATCCTTATTCCTGTTTTCTATTTGTACTTTCTCCCTAAGTCGTTTAACCAGTCGAATGACAAGACAACCATGTGTAATAACTCTCACAACCACATCTGCATCCTGACTGTTCAATTGATTTGTTTGAATCTGATATTTAAATGCCTGCCTTGCATTCCCACTAATGTCGAATGAGCCATTTAAAACTTTATATGGAAAATTCTCTATTTCTCTCCAAGTTATCCACTACGCATGCCTATACCTTTTGTTTCCTCTCTCTCATCCCTTCATTCTGTCCATCAGAAAGTTCTATATCTTAATCTCTTCTGTTAACATTTAAGTGCAAGTCACCACTGTTGACCACCTGAATTATTTCAATGGCTTCCTAAAAACCCTAAAAACCAGGCTCCCTGAACCCCTCTCTCCTTTAGAATCCATGTTCCACACAACAACCAGAATGTTCCTTTTCAAAATATGAATCAGTTTTTAGAATTACTTGCTTAAAATGCACCCATAGCTTTTCTGTGTACTAAATGAAGCACACAACACACACACACACACACACACACACACACACACACACCCCTCCAATCAATCAATAAATAACAAAAGATTACCATGGATTCTAAAAACTTACATTAGCTTGGCTATTACTACCTTTCCAGACTTACTTGGTCATCATTTCTCTCCACAATCATTAAACTGTATACATAATGGCTTTTGTTCTTTACCATGTATCTCAATATAATTTGGTACAAGCTCTCTAATTCAGTGACAGCTGGATTATCAGGTCTCTATTGGGATTTTATCATGAAAGGTATTTAAATGAAGATTTTTCTGACTATTCATTGCTCTTCATTTCTTTCTGTAAGTGTATAAATTTCAACTAGCAACACTGCTTCCCATGTTTCCTTCATTGGTGATTAACTGTCAATTTTAATATTAATCCTAACGTCAGTCTTGCATATTTTTAAGGCTTTTCACTATTATAACAGCCTGTTTTTATCATTCTTGAAAAAAAAAATCACCACTCTTTGGTTTTAAGAACTACCTTATGTGGTGAGGATAATGGTAAAAAATTAAAGTGTAAAAATATAGACTAAAATAAATCTAACAAAATCTAAAAATATTAAATGCAGACTGCGTCATGCATGGCATCATAAGATTCAATGTAAATAATTTATAATGAGCCAGGTGTGGTGACTTATACCTGTAATCCCAACACTTTAGGAGGCCGAGGCGGGAGGGTTCCCTGAGCCCAGGACTTCTGGATCAGCCTAGGCAACATAGTGACACCTCGTCTCCACAAAAAAAAAAAAAAAAAAAAAAAAAACTTAAAAATTAGCCAAGCATGATTGTGGATGCCTATATAGTCCCAGCTACTTGAGAGTCTGAGATGGGAGGACTGCTTCAGCCTGGGATATCGAGGCTGTATTGACCTGTGATTACACCACTATACGCCAGCCTGGCAGCAGAGAGAACATTACTCAATAAATTTTTAAAAAATTTTCATAGATTGTTTGGATGTCATCCTAATAAGCTGTTACTCGCTGTAACTTAAAACCAAGAATCTCTGTATACAATTTCTCAACTCTTCTTTTCTAACTTTCTTTACAAATATCAGACCCAACTATCTGAAATGTTTTATCTCCTCTTCTTTCATAAATTTCTGGTATTTCTTCAAGGAGAGGTTAAATGCAGCAACCATGAGAATCCCTTATTTATGTCCTGGATAAATTTTCTACTGCTGCTGTAACAGGCAACCACAACCTTAGTGTCCTAAGGCAACATAAATGTGTTATCTTGCAATTCTCCTGGTCTGACAAGTGTAACTAAGCTAAAATCAAGTTATCAGCAGGGCCACATTCCTTTCCTCAGGGCTCAAAGGGAGAATTCATTTCCATGCCTTTTTAAGTTTTTGGGGGGCTGCCTGAATTCCTTGGCTCATAGCCCCATTCTAAAAACAGCAAGAGCAGGTACGGTAATTTTCACATGATATCTCTCAGATGTTTCTTTTGTGACATTATCTGTGTGTGTGTGTGTGTGTGTGTGTGTGTGTGTGTTTCTCACTATTTCAGCTTCAGCTGACTACCAATATCAATTCCCTTTTGTCATAAATGGCACTAGAGTCACAGATTCTGGGATTTAGGCATACTTAGGAGCCGTCATTCATCTTATCACATATCTTCACAGTTTCTCACTCTAGTCTTTCTACACTTAGCGATATACTACTCATATACTGTGCACTGGGCTAAACTTAACATCAGTATATGATAGTGGTTAAATGCATCTTATCAGAGGCAGACAGAATGGAGTCAAATCCTTGATCTTCAAATTCACACCTATGTGATTTGAGAGAAGAATTTAACTTTTTTTTTTAAAATCTCCATGCTAGTGTTTGAATGTGGGTTTTTTTCAAAACTTATGCTAAAATTTAATTGCCATTTTAACAGTATTAAGACATGAGACCTATAAGAGATATGTAGGCCATGAAGGTTCTACCGTTGTTGATGGGATTGATATTTGATATGATTTGGCTGTGTCCCCACCCAAATCTCATTTGGAATTGTAGCTCCCATAATTCCCATGAATTGTGGGAGGGACCTGGTGGAAGATAATTAAATTATGGGGACAGGTCTTTCTCCTGCTGTTCTCGGGATAGTGAATAAGTCTCACGAGAGCTGATGGTTTTATAAAAGGGAGTTTCCTTGTACAAATTCTCTTCTCTTGTCTGCTGCCATGTGACATGTGCTTTTTACCTTCTGCCATGATTGTGAGGCTTTTTAAGCCATGTGGAATTTTGAGTCCATTAAACGTGTTTTTTTTTTTTTTTTTTTTTTTTTTTTTTTTTTGGAAATTGCTCAGTCTCCAGTATGTCTTTATCAGCAGTGTGAAAATGGACTAACACAGTACTGTTATAAAACAGCAAGTTTGTATTAGCCAAGAAGGAAAAGAAAGTACTTATCATTCTTTAATCAGAAAAATCTTAAGGCTGTTTTCACAGGTATCACTTTCCTTGGGTCAAATATGCTCACAAAACTTTCATCTTCAACATATAGGCTATGGTTTGAATATCTGTTCTCTCAAAAGTCATGTTGAAATTTAATCTCCACTGTGTCTGTATTAGCCCCCTGCCACCCTCCACAGATCCCAAAGGCTTTCTGCTTTCCGCCACGGCATGACACAGCAAGAAGACCTTTACAAGATGGTAGCACCTTGATACTAAATTCCCTGGCCTCTGATATCCGATTTATTAAACTAATAAATTTCTATTGATTAGAAATTAACCAGTTTCAGTCATTCTGTTATCGGATCACAAATTAGACTGGCACTCCCCTTTCCCCATAAAATCATCATGATAATAGCAACTACTATTAGTACTGGGGATTATATTTGTTAAAATATATAAACATTTAGAATAGTGTCTGGGTCATGATTGTACTCAATAGTATTAGAGATAGTCATTAGCATATCGCAATGCAGTTGTCTTTTCATGAGCTTTTTTTTTTTTCATTTCGCTTTGGCCATTTAATTACTTTGTTATCCTTAGTATTTATTCTTTTATTTTTTCTACAATATTATAATAGAATTAGTAGAATATTATGATAGAATATACCCGAGATTTTTATGTATTTTCCTGCACCATCAATACCTTATTTTGGGTAATTAAATTTGGGGGGTTAAATTCTGCCACAATCATGGCAGAAGGTAAAAAGCACATGTCACATGCAGCAGACAAGAGAAGAGAATTTGTACAAAGAAACTCCGCTTTATAAAACCATCAGCTCTCATGAGACTTATTCACTATCCCGAGAACATCACAAGAAAGACCTGTCCCCATAATTGATTTTTGATTTTTGTCTAAAGTACTAAAGGAAATAAATGACTCTATGAATTTTTTTATCACATTTGTTGTAGGAGTGCTGTGAAGGCATTTTATATATTATTATTGAGAAGCATTTATATATAATCCAGATGAGAAATGTTTTTTAAAAATCATAGACTATAAATAATAAAATCTAGTTACTGAAAATTATCTTTGGCAGGGCACGGTGGCTCACATCTGTAATCCCAGCACTTTGGGAGGCCGAGGCTGGCAGATCACCTGAGGTCAGGAGTTCTAGACAAGCCTGGCTAACATGGTGAAACCCTGTCTCTACTAAAAATATAAAAATTAGCCAGGCATGGAAGTGTGTGCCTGTAGTCCCAGTTACTCGGGAGGCTGAGGAAGAAGAATTGCTTGAACTTGGGAGGTGGAAGTTTCAGTGAGCTGAGATCGTGCCACTGCACTCCAGCCAGGGTGACAGAGCAAGACTGTCATGAAGAAGAAAAAAAAGAAAATTATCTTTATTTCTTGTTGAATTAATATTTCTTTGAATATTTTGAATTACATGTTTTTTCCTTTGCTGACAAATTTGATGTACAATAATAGGTATAATGCAGATTCCATGGTATAAAAATGTATGCTTTCTTTCCAAAAATTAATTAATGTGTTCTGGCATTGCTTATATTTCAAACAAATTACCGTCATTTTACATATGGATTGTATTTAAATATTATCTCAATGTTATTGTGAGACTTCTGATTTAAAATGACAGATGAAGCAAACAAAGTTAGTCTCCCATTCAGTTTCACATTTATTGGAATATAAAAAAATTACAGAAAATTCCTTCATAATAGTTTTGAGAAGAAATTCTAGCAAGTTCCTGGAGAGGAGCAAATGGATGAGACTTACTAATACATGATTCAGAGAAAAGAGTCAAAAGTTTCAGAAAACAACAGCAGCAACAGAGAATACTTCAGTGAGGAATGAATGAGTCTTTATTTTGCTCTTAAGTACATGTGAATTTCTGAGGTTAGCAGCAGAGGAGAGTGAAAATAAGAAGAAAATGAACATTAGTGGACATTAATCAAAGAACAGTCTGTACATGACACCTTTGTTTGGTTGGTTTCTATTACTCATCTTCCCCAAACTAACACTGTGAAAGAGATGGTTTATATCCAAATTGAAATAAGGCATATGCTTTCTGAGAAAATCAGAAATATCTTACACAAGTCTTTCTTGTTTATGTAACTAAACGATGACCTCCCTGTTTGCCTGCCTGATTTCCCTGCATGCCTCCTGAGATAAAGTCTGTCATTCCATAGGCATCTTTAAGACATACAAAGCTGAAGTTCAACTGTAAGTCAGAAAATGTGGCAGTAATATCAGTTATAGATATAAACAGACAAAAATTCTCATTATATATTTGAGGAAAACTGGTGACCTGTCAATAATTTTATATTGAAAAACAAACCAAGAAGACACTGCCTCAGTACAAGAAAAAGTTGTTTTAAACAAATTCTAGATTGTGTGCTTAGTATAGGCAGAAATAACTGACATTCATTTATGTAAAAGAGTTCACTGTAAAAGAAGGATAAAAAGAAATGAGATGTAGAAGTAATTTAGCTAATAAAAGCATGCAGAAATATTAATATGAATTACTGGACAAAAATAAGGATATAAATAAAAAGATGCCAAAAAATAACTCAAAATAGATGAATGGCCTATGTTTAAGAACTACAAATTCAAAGTTCTTAGGAGAAAACATAAAGGTAAATCTTCATGACCTGGATTTGGCAATATATTCTTGATATGAAGTCAAAAACACAAACAACAAAAGACAATATATATAAATTGAACTTCATAAAAACAAACTATTGTACATCAAAAGTCACTACCAAAAAGATAGATAACTTTCATAATGAGAAGAATTACTTGCAAAACATATATCTTATAAGTGTCTAAGATTCATAATATATAAAGAACCCTTAGAACTCAACAACAAAAAGACAGCACCATTTTTAAACAAATGAATAAATGGTTTGAAAAGAAATTTCCTCAAAGAAAATATGCAAATGGCCAACAAAAATATATAAAATGCTCTATGAGATTAGTCATTAGGTAAATGCTAAACAAAACCAAATTGAGATACCACTCCACACTGAATAAAGTATGCATATTTTAAAAATGGGAACTAGTAAGTCTAGGCAAAGTTGTAGAGAAGAAATTGGAATACTCATATATTACTGGTGGGCATATAAGTGGGTTAAACCATTGGTGAAAAACAGGTTGATGGTATCTCAAAAAGTTAAACAGAATTATTATATGACCCAGCAATTCTATTTCTTCTTATTTACCCCAAATAATTGAAAACATGTTTTCACACAAATACTTGTATGTAAATGTTCAAATATGCCTTATCTGTAATAGCCAAAAGAAGAAACTAAAGATCTATCAATGGATGAATGGCTGAACAAAATGCGATGTATCAATTTACACAATGGAATATTACTCAACCTTAAAAATGAAGTACTGATACAAGACACAGTGTTGATAAACCTCAAAAATGTTTTGCTAAGTGAAAGAAGCCAGTAGCAAAAGGTCACCTGATGTATGAATTTTTTATATTACATATAAAAGAAATACAAAATATCCAGAATAGGTAAATGCATTGTGGCAGAAAACATGTTAGCGATTGTCAGTGAGGGTACTAGGGAGTGATTATTTAATGTGTATAGGGTTTCTTTTTGGGGTGATAAAAATGTTTTGGAACTAAATAGGGGTGTAAGTTGATCACCATTGAAAATGTACTAAATTCCACTGAACAGTGTACTTCAAAATGGTGAATTTTATGTTAATAACACCTCAAAAAATAAATTTATGAAACATAGGAATTTGGATCATCTTTAATTAAATTGTTTTTCTCTTCTATTTTGAAACTGCAAAATATTATGTAAACAGAAGACATCCTAAATGTTTTCAGAGAGAAAAAATCAAGAAAATCACCTGTCCAGGAATGTGTACTATCTGAACAGCAGACATTCTAACAATGACCCCGGACACTTAAATATAAAGAAATGATCAATGCTGGTCATGTTCTAAGGATACACTATTTTGAAAGTTCAATTGCATAATTTTAAAAATTATAAATTAAATGTGAAGATAAAATCAAGAGTTTACCTCCTATATACTGCTTCTAAAATAACTGAAAGGCTGAGACAACATAAAACTTTCCAGTCACTAGTGTGCTTATGATATTAAAGGTATTCTGTTGAGGATAGCATTTTCATATTCTACATTTATATTCTACATAAAAATTTCACATTTCTACATATAAAGACAATCAGTTACTTCGAAAATAAAAACCTCTGGAAAGTATTCACAATTCAATTAGAAAACAAACGAAAAAGTAACATGATTTTAGATTAGAGAAGAAAATTCCTATGATCTTGAAACTTTGATTGCTTTCATTTCAGTCATTTATGCAACACCATTTTATTGAAAATATATGTTAATAAATGAAATGATAACATTTTCTATATAGGCACTAGTATATAAACATAAATTTTAAATAATTATAATTTTAAATCTTATTTAATATGAGGTTCTTTTTCAGACTATTTCACTATCATGTGAAATAATTACAAAAATAAATTATGTAAAATTTTCATTGTAAAAGTAATTCTATACACACTGAAAATCTGGGCATCCTTGGGATTTTATTTCCACATGCATGTGTATTTTACTACTAACACTAATAATTTAAAACATATAAATTACTTTGTAAAAGTACTAAATCTTTTGTAAAGCAAAAAGTAAACACCAAATCAAAAGTGCATGCACATTTGACTCCTAATTTATGTTTTCATAAGATAACTTGATTTCAATGGCTGGAAAGTAGAGTCCTTCCTCTCTTCTTGTTCCTTGTCCTCCTTCTCTTAAAGCTGATTGCCCACTTCTCAGGCCATCATTGATTAACATTGATTGATAGTCATTAATTTTATTTCCTATGTATTTTAAGTTGACAAATACAATTTGTATATATTGATGGTAAGCAACAAGGTGTTTTGATATATGCATACACTGTGGAATGACTATATCAAGCTAATAAACATACACACATCCTTACCATTTTTTTGTGGAGAAAACACTCAAAATCTACTCTCAGCAATTTTTAAGTCTTCCTATGTTGCCCAGGCTGGTCTTGAACTCTTGGCCTCAAGCACTTCTCTCATCTCTGCTTCCCAAAATGCTGTGATTACAGACATGAGCCACTGCATGTACCTATTTTTCATATATCATAATACTTTTTGCATCATGATTTATTAAAAGTTTTAGTACCTATTGTATTTCAGTAATTATGCTCTACGTTATATTTGCAGAGATAACACAACAATTAATGTAATGGAATTCACATTTTAGTTGGATGTCAAACATCCAAACAAAAGAACTACAGAATGCTATTACTAAAGCATATACAGAAATAAATTCAGGAAAGAGAAGAAATCCAGAGATTATTACAGGGAAATGTTTCCAGAATTGATGGTGTATGAGGTTTTTGTTTGTTTGTTTGTTTGTTTGTTTTCTCCTTTTTGAAACGGAGTCTCACTCTGTTGCCCAGGCTGGAGTGCAGTGGCACGATCTCAGCTTACTGCAACCTCCACTTCTCAGGTTCAAGCGATTCTCCAGCCTCAGCCTCGTGAGTAGCTGGGACTACAGGTCTGCACCACTGCACCCAGCTGATTTTTGTATTTTTACTAGAGATGGTGTTTCATCATGTTGGCCAGGCTGGTCTTGAACTCCTGACCTCAGGAGATCCACCCACTTTGGCCTCTCAAAGTGCTGGTAGTAAATTTTTTAAAATGAATAGTTATTATCTCAAGTAAATGGCAAGCCAAAAGGGTAAAGACGGTCCAAGATATTTAAAAATCAGCAAACTATAAAATCCCTGGAAATATGAGAAGCATGATATAATATTAAGATAATAAACATTTCAGTATGGTTGGGGACAAATCTTTGGCAAGACAAGTTTCTAGAATTCAGAGAGGGAAAGGGGGCCACATTTAGACACATTTTCATGCCTTCAAAATGGATAGAAGTGTTAGTACTGTTCCTTAATATAAAAACAATATGTGAATATGGTAAATTATTAATATACTAAACATGTATATAAAGCAAAGTTAATGCAATTGATCCCATCTGTCACTTCACTGAACTGAAACACACAGTCTGATATAACAGAAGTTATAAATATGTAGTTATTAACTGACACTTGCCCTCCTAAACCCTAAAATCCCTTGCACTCTTCTTTTTACTAAACAATTTATCTCGGAAAGATCCTCATATCATTTATGTAGTTCTACATACTCATTTTCCACAGTGAAGAAATTTTTCATTCTTTGTAAACAACCTTCAATGAATTGATAGTTAGGTGGTTCCTTTGTTATTATCATTAGCTATTTTATTTAGTACAATAATGGATATTCTTGTACATGTATTTTCACATATATCTAAGAATATATCTGCTGAATAAATCTGTAGTTGGAGAATTGTCCCAAGTATAAATTATTATTTTATGTTTTGTTATTTTTGGATACTCTAGCTAAAATGTACTTCATAATCCCCTGCCAAGTATTAAATTTCTTTATTTTACAACACTGATTGGAGAAGAACTACATTTTACTATTGTTTTAATATTATTATTGTCATTGAGTGAAGCCAAAAATCTGTTCATATGTTAATTGATCAGAAAAGGATGATGATCATTTCAAATGTTCGAAAAATCAGTGTGATAAATTAAAACATGGAAATAAGGCAAAATGAAGGTGTATATTTTAGTAGGTTTTGAAACAAAATAATGTTTTCATTTGTTAATATGTTCCTGCTCCCAGTGCCACTGGACTCTATGATTCTTGAAAACATTCATTGTAAAACTGAAATGTCACAGAGAAGGGCTTAAAACTAACATATTTAATCCATAGCTGTATAGTTTGATTGCGCTGGTATTGATACTTCAATAACTCACAAGCTTTTTTGCCTGATATCTATGTTCATTAATTCTGTTGATTCTCCTTTCCTTGTTTTATTGATAACTGTCAACAAAGACGTTAGATTTTCATTGTCCTTGTCATTTGCTGATTTTACTGGCTGGTTAAAAAAAATGTGTGTAATGTGTGTGTGTGTCTGTGAGTGCGTATGTACATATATATATATATATATATATATATATATATACACACACACACACATACACACACATATATACACCAATGTAACTGACACGGAGTCATCTTATTCTCAATATTTCTTTATACCCAAACCAATTTTAAGTCTAGAAGGTTTATTTTTATATTTTTAAGTTATAGCAAAGTTAATAATATAGTTATGAGATTAATTAATCTAATTAAGTTAAATATAATGGTGTAATTAAATTTAGTTATTAAATTAATAAAGTTAATGAATATAATTAAAATACTTAAAAAATACTGAATTATAATATTTAACATGAATATATTTTTTGTTGTTTTTATGAAAATGTCACCAAACTAAATGTTTATTCATTTTTCCCTTTATATATACAGGGTAAATTATTGTTATTGATCTTATTATTCTTTCTGATCAATTCTTTTTTCAAGTAACTACGTAAAGAAATGACCACGAGCCATGTTATTTTACAGTAAAGAATAATCCTATCAGGTTTATCTATAGTTTTCTAACAATTTTCCTAACCTGAGAAGTGTGAAGAAAAACAACCTCACTGCATCTATATATACACATACGCATGATTGACATGATTTCATGTATCGTATAAACGTTTCTCCCAATGTATTTTTGCCTCATGATCAAGCTTTATTGTTCAAGTTACATCCTATTTAGTTGACTTGTTAACCTAAAATAAGCATAGAAAATAGCTAAATGATTGCAACAACTCCAAAGAAGTATGATAGAATAATTGACTACCCCTTGAAATTTATGCAGTTGTAATCAGAACCTTCATTGCTCTGCCTTCACTGAATGTTTTTCCATATATTTACATAGGCTAGACCTCATTTATTTTCTTAAAAAATCTCATTTCGCAAAATTGACCTTGACCTGTATGCCTGTATAAACATATATAAGATGATTTTTCTTATAAAATTTGCAGGTCCTACAGTGATTCAAATGTCTAGTGTAAATATAGTAGGAATGGTCCTGGGATGTTCACATATAATTCAAATTGAATACCAACATAAACTCTCATTTCCTCTAAATTTTCTGATCCATAGAGGGGAAAAGAACGTTAGTAGTAAAAACATTAGAAACGCTTATGACATAGAAGGGGCCATTCTTATCACAATTCCCACATTTCAGCTACCTTTTGTCCTATGAAGTTCCTTTTGACATAAATGCAAGCTCTGCTTCTTTTCAGCTTTATGCAAAGCTAAAATGGGAGCCTGTGCTTCTAGCCTTGACCAAAAAGTCAGAAAAGAGACTGTGTACTTTATGATTCCAGCATTATTCACCATGAAAATGGTCAAGATGAAGCATGCATTACCAGTAGTGAAATGGCATGAGAGAAAATTAGGATTCACTCATCGGTCATATTATATCTCATAGAATACAAACGAAGGTTATAGCCTTGAACACATCATTTTCAAGAGGCAATTTTTACACTCTGGGGAGTGCTAACTACAGAAATGTATTTTCACTCTCACTATTTCCTTCCAAGTTTAGAGAAATACCTGCTTAGTAGGATCAGCATTAAGTAATCCATTGTGCTCTCAATATATAAAATTCATTAAATGTAATAACTACAGTAGAAAAAGAAAGAGTTTAGAATGAATCATTATCTTGCAACGTATTATTTGTATATGTTGCTAAAATCAATGACATGGCTGAAATGTAGGATTTGCTTTGGGATGTTTGCTTCTGAAGTTTAATCTCTTTACAATGAAATCTGTTTGTACTGATCTGACAAATGTGTTTCTGTGCATGTGTATGTATATATGCCTACACTGTGCTAAGGGGATAGGAAACATAAGGGGGTTGGGTAATTTTTCTTTTCTCAGTCTGCACACAAGTGTTTCAAATATGCACACACGCAAATACACATACAGACACACAATTATGTGATAAGAAAATATAAAAACACTATGAAATACATAATAACAGAACACAGAGACAGCAACCACTGACTGGCAGGTGAGAAAATGGCTCATAAAAAATGACATCAGATGAACACCTTTTAAATCTCAACAGGATTTACTATTCATAGAATAAAATAGAGGGTATGAATAAACTGGGAAGGTGAAGTGATTAAATAGTAAATTAAATATTGGTGTGATTAGGGGTTGACAATGGTGAGTGTCCTATTTTAAAGGTCTTAAAAGAATGGCAATCTAGATGTATTTGAGCATTTTCTCTATGCAAAAGACATTACAATCTTCGAGGAGGATAACATTGGGATATGTAATTTAGGGAAAACGTACTGTAGTAACAGGACACAAAACTGATTTCAAAGGGGAAAAGGAAACCAGATGTAATAAGACCAGTTAGCGGTCTAATATAAGAAAGTCAACTGGAAACATTGAAAGATTGACTGCTGTCAGCAGCAATTGATATGCAACCACATTGAAGAGTTTGGAAGAGAAATCAAAAGAACCAGATTAATCACAGGAATCATAAAAAGGCAGAGACATCAATAATAAATGCAATGCATTTGCTTTTTGGGAATCTATTTTTCTTATACAGTTGTCCCTCAGTATATGTGGGGGATGGGTTCCAGGAAACCCACATATATCAAAATCTGAGAATACTTAAGTTCTGCCTTTGGCCCTGTGGAACCCCCCCTAAAAGAAAACTCGGCCGAAAAAGTCAGCCCTCCCTATATAAGGATTTCTATTCCCACTTTTCAATCTGAGTTTGGGTGGAAAGTTTGTCTACAAGTGGACATACACGGTTAAACCAGTGTCGTTAAAGGAGCTGTACTTTCTCTACTGGATGCTTTTCAGTGGTCCTGTGACATGAAATATTAAAACAGTTTCTACCAGGCTTTAACAAAATATGGTCAAACACTGAAAAAAGTCCTCTGCTCCTGAACTTTAGTTGTAGATTGTGGGTGGGAGGAAGAAACTAAGATGTGAGAATGATGACACTTAATCTTGATGCTAACTGCAGCAAAGTAATAGTAAACTCAGATTATTATCTTTTTTTTTTTAGATAAAGTCTCACTCTGTCACCCAGGCTAGACTGCAGTGGCACCATCTCAGCTCACTGTAACCTCCGCCTCCCAGGTTCAAGCAATTCTCCTGCCTCAGCCTCCCAAGTAGCTGCAACTACAAACGTGTGCTGCCACACTCGGCTAATTTTTGTATTTTTAGTAGAGATGGGGGTTTCACCATGTTGGCCAGGCTGGTCTCGAACTCTTGACCTTGTGATCTGCCTGCCTCAGCCTCCCAAAGTGCTGGGATTACAGGGATGAGCCACCACACTCAGTCTTATAGATTTTTATCCAATTTGGAAGCAATACCTGATCACTGGGTATCAGTGGGACTTTAAATTGATTATTGGAGTTCTAAAATTGACTACTGAATGTACTGTCTATACCAGATCTATATTATGACTTCAGTTAATGACCTAAGAAATTGGAAAATCTGAGCCACAATTGTCTGTTTAGCTTCTGGAATGTCCCACTAGGTATCTGATTGCATCAACCTATCATTTTCTTTGTACATTAGTTTGCAATCCTCCTTTTAGTATCTATTTTATTGTGTGTGTGTGTGTGTGTGTGTTTTAACAGAAGATTTTCCTTAAAGATTAGCAGCACAAGACATATTAACAACTGATGTTACTTGAAATTCAAGACTGAATTTAAATTTATTGCAAACATGTGATTATATAATACTATTCATCAATTTCAACCTCTTCCATGACCAAATCTTTTCAAGTAATTACAACTAGAAGAAATTTCACCAATTTGAGTGTCTCTCTCTCTCTGTCCTAATACCTCTTAGGGAGCACGTGCTAATAAATATTTCTTTGAATGGATTTTCTTTCTTTTGTGTTATTATCTCATTTTCTGTTTTAATATGATTAACACATTTAAGGTTCAAAACAGTGTTTACAACACATTTTTATATTTTAAAATGCAGTGAAATACCAACAAAACAATATGCAATGTCAAGGTTATTTAATATGCCTTCATGTTAATTATCTTGCATAGTATATCTTAAAACTTATTTTTTTCCTGCTTTGCTCTATTTGTTAAGATCATTTATTCATGTTAAGAAAAGGCTGTCTATTGCCAGGTGTGGTGGCCTATGCCTGTAATCCTAACACTTTGGGAGGTCAAGGCAGGCAGGTCACCTGAAGTCAGGAGTTCAAGACCAGCCTGGCTAACATGGTGAAACCTCATCTCTACTAAAATACAAAAATTAGCTGGGCATGATAGTGAGTGGCTGTATTCCCAGCTAGTCGGGAGGCTGTGACTGGAGAATCTCTTAAACCCCGGAGACAGTGGTTGCAGTGAGGGACAGCTGAGTGAGACTCCATCTTAAAAACACACACAGACACACACACACACACAAACAACCACAACAGCAACGAAAAACAGAAGAAAGGAAAAGGCCATCTATAACAAGCAAAATAATGAGCTTGTACTCATGAAGAAAAACAAGTAAAAGAAACGTGATAGGTGCTTTTATTTTTCTCTTTGTAGAATTCCAACAAAGCAGTTCTATAGGTTTGAAAGATATTTGCCTGTTCATTTTAGATTTCCTATCTTGTGTTTAATCAGTGCAGTGATTACAATAGTGATAAAGAATATTACAGTTCTGTGCTCAAAAAAACTAGATTAAAATCAACAATGAATTGAGTGTGAATATGTGCCAGACACTGAAGTGGTTGGTGAAGCTTCTATATTTTCAGGAATAAACTTGTCTGAATGGACTTGGATGGGAGTATGTTTATAAAATACAAAAGACAAAACAGTGATGTGAGTGTTAATTTATTTTGATTTTTCCAAGATTTATTGAAGTATACAAATGACTTAATGACTTATACAAAATGTATCTACTTAAGGTGTACAATGTGATGTTTTGATATACATGTAAATTAAGAAGTGAGCACACTTAAGCTAATTAACACATCCATCACCACATATAGTTACCCTTTTGTGTGTGTGTGTGTGTATGTGTGTGTGTTGAGAAAACAGTACCTACTCTCTTAGCAAATTTCAAGTATACAACAGTATTATAACTGTAGTCACCATGCTGTACATTTGATATCTAGAATGTATCCATCCTACCACTTTTGACCCTTGGACCAACAGCTCTCCATTTTCCCCACCCTCAGCCCCTTATCTGTTATATACATATAATAAAATAAAAGAGCAGAAAGTTTACAAGATAAAGGCTATGGCCTTTGACATCTGCCCTCACTTTCTGATTGACATGTGAGTGGAGATGCTCACAGAATTGCCCTGGAAAGAAGGGAAGCTACTTCCTGATCTCATAGCCACTTGAGACATTGTTACCAGAAGAGCAGGGATGTGACTCTCTAATAGACATGGCAGATCTAAACAAGAAGAGACTAGAAAATATTTACACAAGGCCAAAGCGATTCCCATTTGAAGGTCTGAATTGTTTCCTAATAAGGAAACAGTGAACTCTCATGTTTCTTAACATGCTAGAGCACCTCAAAATATACAAAGTATTATTCTTAAGAGTAACATATCAAAATAAGAGAATGAGTCATATTATCACCTACGATATAAAACTCTCTACCTAATGTATTGAAACATGAACTCAAAATAATAAGTATAGCTTTAGGATAAACAACAAGAGTGTTTACTTTGACTTAGCACATTTGAAAAATTTTTAAATATTACAATATTGTAAGCCTTAGTGTGATACCTGCATATTCACATTGTGCTGCGTTTCTCAAAAGCAATCCTGGTGTTCAGGTTTTTGTCTTCACAAAGCAGTTGTGTTGGACAAATATGCCCACTGAGGATAATTAAGATAATCTGACCCAAACAAACAAATATACAGATAGACAAAAATTTATTGACACTGGACACCAACCAAAGAGGAAGAACTGCAAAATTTATGGCCTTAATTTAAGCTTCTTATGGCCTGTATCATAACCAGGCTCTGGTTATGATATACCAGAGGGTCATACCCTCTGAGGGTAATTCCCAGTTGTGGGTAGTAGAGACTGTTATAGATGGAGCTCAAACGGAGAGAAGCAATATTATTGTGCCGAGGAGACCGAGGTTAGCATTTGAGCCTGAGACAGTGGTAAGAAATTGGAAGGCACGATCTTAGAGAGGAGTCACAGAGAGTGGAACTTCCAAGTCTCTTCTTAAAATGCCCAACTGTTTTGTTGTTGTCTAAACTTCACATGCACAAGACAGAAATCCAAGTAACTTAGTCAAAAAGGTTGTCAAGAAGTCTAAGGAAATGAACAGAAATTTAATTAGGAGGAAACAGAAATTAGAGTTCAATCCTCCACCAAGTTAGTGTGAATTTGAGAGTGCTTCAAACGTTCTGTAGATCTCAAGCAGGGACAAGTTTTAGACGTAATGAAAAACCTGAACAATTTCTACCTTAACATAAACTCTTTATGAACAGAAATAGCGATGAAACAAATTGGATGAAATATTGATAATCAGTGAATCTGGCTAAAGAGTGTACAGAAGTTGGCAGAATTTGAGTGACCCTCCTGTAAGATTGAAAAAGGTAAGTTATCAGAAATACACAGGCATATTGATTGGGATGATATTTAATCTTTAGGTTATTTTGCAGTCCTCTATTTTTTTTATTTGTTTGTTTTGTTATTTGAGACAGGGTCTCACCCCGGTTGGAGTACAGTGGTGTGATCTTGGCTCAAGCAATCCTCCCACCTCAGCCTCCCTAATAGCTGATACCAGAGGCTCAGGACACAACACCAGTCTAATTTTGTGTACTTTGGGGTAAAGATGAGGTTTCGCCATGTTGCACAGGCTGGTCTTGAACTCCTGAGCTCAAGTAGTCGTCTAATTTTATGCATACTTTATTCCTCCATTTATTGCCTCCTTTTATGTTTCTAGCATTTTTAATTGTTGAACATCTTATTATGCATACTGGCCACTTGGATATCATCTTTTGTAAAATATCTATGAAGTCTTTTTGCTCTAATTTATATATTCTTTTATCTTTTTCTCATCAATTTATAAATATTTGTATAGATAAAATATTTTGTCATCTGTATTATTGTATTATATTTATTAAAATTATTTTCACTTATTTACAGATATATTTTTTTATACTACTAAATGAAGATTTCATAATCTATAATCTAAGAGCAAAGAAAGAGTCTAATATGATCACAGTATTATTATAAATTTAAATTGGCCGAGACGGGCGGATCACGAGGTCAGGAGATCGACACCATCCTGGCTAACACGGTGAAACCCCGTCTCTACTAAAAAATACAAAAACTAGCCGGGCGAGGTGGCGGGCGCCTGTAGTCCCAGCTACTCGGGAGGCTGAGGCAGGAGAATGGCGTGAACCCGGGAGGCGGAGCTTGCAGTGAGCTGAGATCCGGCCACAGTACTCCATCCCGGTCGACAGAGTGAGACTCTGCCTCAAAAAAAAAAAAGAATTTTAACCATAGAATTATATTCCACATTAGAAGAAACAGTGCATCCTTAAATATGCCCATTGTTCTAGTAATGCCATTATGGCAATTCCTCACTTAAATTCAAGATTTAATGCAAGATTATACATTTTCTTAAATAGGCATTTCATGTTAGTTTCTTTACTCACAAACAGTTTCTCAGACTAATGGAAACTGACAAGATAATTTTATGAAAATCTGAAGGACTTTGAAAGTCACAGTGATCTTCTAAAGGAGGACTACAATTGGGGAACTTGCATGACCAGACAGACAAATAAAACCATAATACTTTAATAATTAAGGCAATTTGGTATTGACATCAAATATAACTGACCTGTTTTTTAAATAACAATAAGTAACATTCTACAAATTACATTTAAATTTTATATAGATATATATATATATATATGTATGTGCATGTATATATACATGGCACTAAATAATAACCAGGAGTGAATAAAGACTGGAAAGATTACAAGCAAACAGGGGATATAGTGAATTCTACATTAATTTCTTTGAGGGAATACTTCATTTCATGTGTCATGTAAAACATGCAGTTTAAGAACTAAGGGTCAGGATTCAAGGCTGCCATATTGGTTAACAATTGAGAGGAGAAAGATCCAGGAATGGAGGAAGCCATAGAGGAGGTCGCCCTAAAACTGGCATACACATGCATGACTTCTAAACTGAACGTGTATACAGTAAGACACGAGTAAGAGCTGAGAGAGATTTGAAGCACTTCAGATACTGAGAAGAAGAGTTTAAAATTTAAGTTTCTTTTAGGTAGACATGCTTGGTAAACATTTTGGGATTTCCAGTGAAACATTAGTAGTGTAATAACTTAAGAGTAAGGAAGCTGTACTAAGAAGGGTTATACTACAGCACTCAGGGAACAAACAAAATAATAGTCTGCCTAGAAATTTTTAAAACCAAACCTACACAGGATCAAAGTAACATCCAGTGCAATTTTACTGCCTGCTGGGATGAAACTCAACACTGTTTAAAGCAAGATAATAGAATTTCTGTAATGTGTTATTCACATTGTCTAGTATATAATCTAAGCTTTCTAGAGATTAAAAAAGCAGAAACATTCTAACACATAATAAAAAAAAAGGTAGTGAATAGAAATAGACTTAAAGAAGACTCTGATATTGAATTTAATGGGACAAAGACTTATAAATAATTGCCATCAATATATTGAAGAATTCATAGAGCATACTAAAATAATGGGGAAGTACATGAGAAATGTCATAAAGTTTGTAAAAAATATAATAGATAATAAAGGAAACCCAGAACTGAAAATATAATAACTGAATTAAAAATATATAATGGTAGATTAGGCACAGAAACATAAGAAACAATAAATCTGAAAATAAATTTTCCAAATTTAAGCACAGAGACAGTATTATATTAACCAAAAATGGTTTCCAAAGATGAGACAATATGAAATGCCCTGAAATATTTGTATTTGAAGTTTCCAAAAGGAAGATATAATGAACATAAAAATAACTTTTTAAAAAAATGGCCATTTAATTTTAAATATCTGATGAAAAACAACTCACTGATCTAAGGAGGCCAGTGAATTTCAAACAGGATAAACAAAAATCACACCTAGGTATCAAATTAAGAATACTGAAAGCAAAATTATAAATGGAACTTTAAAAGAAGCCAGAAAAACATACATATTACATATAGGGCAACAATAAGAATAATGGCTATTTTTTTATTAAAAATAATAGAATTAACAATACAATGTAGCAACAATTTTAAGTGCTAAAAGGAAAATAAACTGTCAGATTAACCCACGGTTTTATATCCAGTTAAAATATTTTTCAAAAATGAAAATGAAATAAAGATATTTCAAATAACGAAAAACTAAGAAAACTTGTTTCCAGCAAACCTATGCTACAAGTAATGCTAAAAGAATCCTTTAAGTTGAAGGCAAATGTTGTCACACAGAAATGCTGAACTATAAATAAGAATAAAAAGCACTAACTAGACATATTTATATAAATTAATGTAAAAGATTACTCTTATTTCTAAAAGTTTTCAATAAATAATGAATTGTTTAATAAGCATTAACAATGCATTGCAAAGTTTACAATATATACAAGAAAAATATATTACAAAAATAGAATAAAGTCTTGCAAGATAAATTATACTATTGTAAGATGAATGTATTAAATGCTAAAACATACATTATTAATTCAATTTATACTGTAACAAATTAAGAATGAATCTTGAGATGTCTTAAATACATACTAAAAACATAAAAACACAAAGAAGTATAGCTAAGAATAGCCAATAAAGAGCATAAACATAGATGTTTAAACAAATACTTAACTGTTCCGAAAGATGATAGACAAAAACAAAAAACAAAACAAAACAAAAAACAGAAACAAAGTTGTAAAGAACAACTGGGGGGAACAGAAAACTAGAAAATGACAGACTTAAATCCAAATATATCAATAATGGCATTATATATGAATGAGTTTAAGCCAATTAAATGTCAAATATTGTCAGACTGCACAAAAAGAATAAGCCAACTCTGACCTCTTTACATGTCAATAAATCTTTACAGCTGGATTTTTAATAGAATTATACAGAGAGGCTGAGAGCAAAAGAATGATAAAAGTTAAACCACACAAGCACATTCATGAGAGAAGTTGTGTGGGTAAATTCTTTGCAGGCAAAGTTAACCCCAAGTAAGTAGTATTATCACAGATAAAGGGTGGTATTCATAAAGATGAAATATTTAATCAGAAATATAAAAAGATTATTAGATATGTATCTATCTGATAACTGCATTAAAACAAATGAGAAAAAAATGACAGAGTTAAAGAGAAAATTTTTTAAATGGAACATTTAAAACGCTTGCTCCCAGGAAGAATTTGAATATGGAGACACAAAATATGGAATGCTAGAGAATTAAACAACACCATTGTCACATTTTTTTCTAAAATTCTTTTCCTAAGAATACTATACCCAGCAAGTACGTAATAAACATTCAAGTATATAAGAACCATTTACCAAAGCAGTTTTAAAATGTAATTTTTTTCTAAAAAATATGTGGGAGAATATTATTAAAATTTTTCAAGAGAAACATTTGTTGTTGGAAAACATTGAAGGAGTTGGAAATTTCACAAAATAACCATGTACAAATATTTTCTCTTTTTTGTAGAAAAGAAAGGCCTCTTCTTAGATTTGCCTAGTCACTCACTTATTCACTATTATTGAACAGGTTTTTTGTGCATCTGTTTTTAACGTAAATTTCTGATATGATGAGTTAGTAATCACCTTCCTTGGAAATTCTGGCTGTGAATTAGAATATTTACTGGGTAAATTTTACTAAGCATATAGTCAATTGTCTATCTAAAGTGACTCCAATTACCTCAAAAAACTTGTTTAAAGAAAGTTAGATATTTCACAATTTTTCCTGGCATTTTTTCCCATGAAACCACTACTGCTCCTATAAGACTCTTAGTATGAGTTATTAGGATTTATAATGCAGAAATTATAAAAGATTTGCTTGAGTACAGTTTGAATGTTTGTGAATATCTGGTACAAATACCTGGTCATCAGGAAAAGAAAACATGGCAGTTTCTAAACAAACAAACATGCGTACATTATTAATTTGGAGATGATTCTAGTGCAGAATTAAGCTAAATAGAGTTTACGTGTTAGGAATTCAGTCTATTGAGTCACAAAAAAATTGTCTACTTTTTTGAATTGAGGCTATTAACAAGTCTTTCTCACAGCAATGAGCAATAATAGCATTGCATTTATAATAGAGGAATTCTTTAAGATAAGGACAAATTAATCTTATTTACTACTATTTCTAGGACTTAACATAGTGCCCCACACTGTAGGTGTTCAGTTTTTTTTTTCAAAATTAATTGAACAATAATATTACACAGGACTAAATTTCACATTAAAATACAGTCACAACCAGACAAACAAATATGTAGCATAACTAATGCCCCACGTCGGTACATCGGTTTTTTGTTGGTGGAAGAGAAGTGGTATAAATTTTTGAAATGCCATTGGCTAATATGTACCCAGAACTTTAAAATTATTCTATATTTCAATTTTGAGAATTCTCCCTCTAGTAATCTAGCCTTAACAAAGATAATTTATAATACACAATCATCCCTTGGTATCCGTGGGTGATTGGTTCCAGGAATCCCTGCAGATACCAAAATGTGCCAATGCTCAAGTCCCTATACAAAATGGTGTAGAATTTACATTTAATCGATGCATATCATTCTATTTAAATCATTTCTAGATTATTTATAATACCTGATACCCTCTAAATACAATGTAAACAATTGTTATACTATATTGTTTAGGGAATACTGACAAGAAAAAAAGTCTGTACATTTTCACTAAAGGTGCAACAATCTTTTATTTTTCTCTGAATATTTTCAGTCTACTGTTGGTTGAATAAATATATGTGGAATCCACATATATGGAGAGCCAACTGTGCTAAAAATATCAGGTACAAAATTTGGGAGGCAGAGGCAGGTGGACCATGTTTTTATACATGTTTGCACGTATAAAACCAGAAAGAGTCTAAACAAAATATGTGGAAAATTTTTAATTTTTTATGATTTTATATATGACATAATATGACATATATACTAACATTTTAACCATGTGCCAAAACGTAGAATTGACAGAGAAAAACAAGATAAAACAGGTATGAAAACAATAGAAAATCAACAGTGTTAAAAATAAAACCAATAAATAGGTAGAAAAATATTTAGAAAACTTACCCTTATCTTAGTGATATCATTATAAATATCTTAGATTTTTAAAAATTATTTTTAAATCTTATGTTCCTGGTTTTTAACAGGGAGCACATACTGCTTTTATAGTGACATCATAATCATCATGATTTATGGCCTTGTATGTAAAGAGTTTTCCCCATCCCTCTCTCCATACCCTGCTGAAGATAATGTCACTTCTGACATTTGTTGTTTCCCTCCCTCCGTCCCATCCTTCCTGATGAGTATATAAAGGTGGATTCGATCATCTGCAAGTTTTTCCCTCCCTCCCACCCTTCCTGGTTTCCTTCCTCCCTTCCTTCCTCCTTCCTCCCTTATTGATGAGTATATAAAGGTGCATTTGATCATGTGCAAGTTTAGAAGATGAGGAAGAGTTTGTTGGAATATTAGAAGTAGTTCAAAAACACTGAAATTAGTGGTAGAAGTGTAAAAAAAATTAAACATACAACTTGGTAGCCATATTAAGAACCATTTTTCACCATAATTAATATTCTTAAATGGTTTCACAGTTATGAGAACCCTCTAATATAACGGAAATATAGGAAAGGAATTGGAAGAACAACAAAGAGGAAGTTTGGCTTTGATGTACCATTTGTCGGAAAAAGGGAATATATTCCTGTAAAATTTTCTCTGCTTTTTCTATTTTTCATAAGGCCAATTTCTCAGGATTCAGATTAATAAAGAATAAAGAGTTTTAAAATAGTAGCTGACTATTAATTTCGAGTAAACCTATTATGTCAAAAATTTGGGGAAAGAAAAGAAATCCAACACAAACTCAAAGCCCAAATGTCACAGAATGTAGGAAACAACATAGAATATATATCCAAATAATTGAACTTGTGCTATGAATAAGATTGGGTTTTTTTTTCTGAGATAGAATTTTGCTCTGTCACCCAGGCTAGAGCCCAGTGGCGCGACCTTGGCTCACTGCAACCTCTGCCTCCTGGGTTCAAGCGATTCTCCTGCCTCAGCCTCCCGAGTAGCTAGGATTACAGGCACCACCACCACGCCTGGCTAATACTAGTATTTTTTTTAGTAGAGATGGGGTTTCACCATCTTGCCAAGGCTGGTCTCAAACTCCTGACCTCGTGATTTACCCGCCTCCACCTCCCAAAGTTTTAGGATTGCAGGTGTGAACCACCATGTCTGGCCTACGAATAAGATTTTAAGAGAGGATCTCATAGTTTTGCGGGATAATTCACCAGCCAGGGAAAATGAAATGGGTTTTATGTAGGATTGTGCACAGAAGTTGTGGTAGGACATAGAGTGAACAACAACAACAACAACACAAAACAGATATGAGATTATGAAGAAGTGGGTAAGATACACCCTGGGAAGGGGTCTGTGGATGTGATGAAAAAAAGGTCAGGTGTATGGAAGAAGAAATATCATGTTGACTAGAACTCAGGTTACAAAGTTATGGAGAGATAGAACATAGGCTGGAATTTGCAAGAATACTAACGGACACTTTGAATTCAACTTAAGTGAATTTCAGTTAATTTTTTAGAGGTATTTTTGTGCTAGAGATTGGGATTATTCAAGAGATATTGTATAAACTGCTTCTGATCATTGAAAAAAAAGTATAAATAAAGTAAAGGAAAAGATAAGTTTAGTGTGCTAAAGCAGTTGTCCAGGAAAGTGATTATAAAGTATTAGCAGTGAAAATTAAAAGATGGAGCTATATGTTAACAGTGAGTTTTTATAGAACTCAGAGCTAAACATGCCTTGGTATGCTGTCCTTAAAGTCTCGTCATAATGTTTAATTTTTTGTGTGTTCTGAGTTATAAACAACTAATGCATAAAGATAATTTTGGAGTATAATGTATTTACAAATCAAAAGCAACTGCTCCATGTAATGCACCATAAATAATGATACTTATAAACTTTCATCAACATATTTTACTTAGATTCTGGAAAACACTGTGATATACTATAACAACTCATCAAAACTCTTTAAATAAATTTGAGAGTTTATTTCTGTTTCTAGTTTCTATTCCATCAGTTACTTGTACACCTCGAACTGCTATACCTGAAAAGCATAAGAAAAAATAACCTATTCAAGTCTATTATTTTATATATATACTTCAGCTATATATGAATATTTAGTGTACAAACCATCATATGTAAATGTGAAAGAGTGTCACTCCACCTTTTGATACACAATCAAATATAAAACAAACTCCTACCAATTTTTCTTTTGTTAACTGTGTTTCCCGTTGCTTTAGGTAACATATAAACCAATTGTAACCATGAAGACAGAGTTCAATCTATGCAAAAATCTCTTTCCACTCTAGATTCTATTATTACACTCATGATTTCAGAATGGGATAACAAAAGTTTCTAAATTAAAATTATAAAGACTTGAGAGGTAACTCTGCAACAAAGGTACCTTATTTAATAGTGGCTACCTACAGGTGGCTCCTCAGCTCCATGTTCCTTGCTCTACACAAAGCAAGTGCTAAATACATATTAAGTTGATATTCCAAATTATTAAATGAATCTTCACAATTGTGAAAAATAAACACAATTTTATTCCTTTTAAAAAAATAAATACTATGTCTGCTGTGTCTGAGTACTGGGTTTCTCTTCATAAAATAAATGTAGTTTAACAACTAGATATTAAAATCAAATAGGTAAATTCTATTCAATTCTCAATACTAATTGGGATATAGTTAATGATTATTGATCCATGATAAGCAGGGATTATTCTGGACTTTGAATTTATGTATAACAAACTAAAGTGCAATAAAGATTCTCTAAAAGAATAGTAGGGACATTTGCTATGCTTCTTGTTATTTTAATTTCTCTCTTGAGCAGTATTACGATTCTACCTAAATAATTCAGTCACACGTGCCTATTCAAGTTATAGAGAAGCTAGATGACAATTATTATGACTTTGTTTTCTTCTTGGGTAACAATACAAAGTTTTCCTTATTACATAAAACAGTATTAGTAAATCTCTGATAGTTTCAGTCGAGAATGACCAACAAAATTTCAAATTGCATTATTGCAGAAAACAAAAGCTTGCTATATATTCAAACATTTCTGACTTTTCTCTCCTATATTTCAAATGTCTAAAATGCCATAACAATTCTGCAGTATTGCCTTATTAAAATTATCTTAATTCATTTTCTTACTCTTCTAATCCATCCTGAACAATGAAAGGAAACTGATTATTTCAGTTCTGTGCTCCCCCATAACTGATTTATACAAAGGCTTTTAACAGATTATTTACATTTCATGCTGTATGTACAAAAAAATCCATCCTAGAATTCTGGACCTTTCACAGTGAAGGTCTAACTTCATACTATTAGACTAGCCTCTTTTTTTCTTTATTGTGCTATATACATGCAATTCCACCCTCTTAGATTTGTCCAGATGCACAGATTTACAAAAATATTTCTGGCTCTTTTTGTCCCTAATGACAGCCCTCTCCAAAATCTTAGAAAAGACCAGAAATTTTGAATTAAAGAAATCTTAATGACAATGTAAATTAACCCAACAAGAATCTGACGGTTGGCAAGTTTAAACAACTTCTAAATTGTAATAGTTACTGCGAGTCACAATTAGGACTAAATCTTGTAAGTTGCATGTTTGCGTGTATACATGTATATGATTTATTAAATTTTGCTGCACTACTTTATTTTTCTAAAACTGCTTCCTCTCAATTCAGGATCAAACCCAGTTTTTAACCTTTACAAATATGTCTTCGCAATGTTATGCAATTTTACAGCACTTGTAAATTAATATTTTCTATGATACCTAGCTTCCATAAAACTATAAAGAAACCATGGAGATTTCTTCCCATTAGAAGCTACTTAGCCCTTCCCAATCCTGGAGCAGGGTAAATACGACAGGCCTTTTCTTTACAGGGTATGCTACCAATGCAGTGGATCCTGGAAGACTAGATTGAGGTCTACCAAGGGAGACCAGAAACATTGTGGTCAAAAAGACAATCTGTGAGGTGCTCAAGAAGTTAAGTCCTTATCAGAATTCGTATGTTTGATTAAGTTTAGAGTTAAGGGTCCAGTCAGCCACTACATATGCAAATAAATAATGATGTCAAAGACCAGAAAAGCAGGATAAAGAGAGTAAATGCCCTTAATAACGTAGTATTAAGTATTAAGATGTGGTTGAAATTCACCCCACTTTTATAATGAACTAGCTATGTGGTAATGGCATATCTTAGACAAGTCCCTATTAAAAAAACAGAAAGAGTTTTATTTTTTCTTTAAAAAGTAATATAAGTATTTTATTTTGCTGAGGTGTCTATTTCATATACATATTATTTCCCATTGGAAACACAGAAATAGTTGACAGGTGGTTTTGGTTTCATTGTGTTTATTTTCCCCAAACATCTCATATTATAATGAGTGTTCCATTTGTGGTTCATAACCCCGTTGCCAAGAATAAATTGACAAAAAAATCACACACCCTAACTTGTCCATGCATAAATCCAAAAGCCATTTTTCCAACACAAATGAAAAAAATTATGAAAAGTAATTAAACAAAACTATGCATGGATATTTCATAATTGTTTATGACAGATTATGGAATTAATTAAAAAAGGAAGCATGATTGTGCGCAAAATTTTAAACCATAATGTATATTTAAAATGTGAGAGCAGGAATGATAGTCAACCTAGAAATTAATTAATGTACACTCAATTTTTAGGGGAAGCATTTTTGTTTTCAGCTGAAAATAAATGCTTGCTGTAGAGCCGTAACTGCCTTAAGATTCTGAGCATCTCTGTTATCTGTGGCTATTCTTCTGTATTTGTGAATCTCCAAGGATAAAACTGTTTCCGTAAGGCCCTGTGACCTCAATGTGTCCTTTATACATTTCCTTGGAGAATCATAAGGCAATTTCACGTCCTTAGACAAAAACATTTGCTTGCTGAACTTGAATTTCCTGATGTTAGTTATTAACTGTAGTGTGGAAAGTGTTGTTAAATGAGGGATGCCTGAGGATGCCATATGACTAACCTGAGAAGAAATAACAGGCAAAAAGGAACCAGCAAGCGAACTGAATGGGGTGGAATGAGCATGACCTATGGAATTAGAAAAGATACATTTCAAAAGAAGAGAAAATAATAGGCTTCTGATAAAGGAGGCTGCATTTGATTGCCCCACACACATAAGGAAGAATTAGATCAAAATTTTGGCAATTTCACAGAGCAAATGTATTCCTGTTTTAAAAGGTACAAGCATGACATTTGTGATATTAGGTACTTGTGTGTGTGTGTGGTGTTTTTTTTGTTTGTTTTTTTTTTTGTTTTTTTTTTCCATTTTTGGCCTGATCTAATTTATGTGCCTGGTGTTGTCAGTGAGTCAAACAATACGTAAACCATTACAGTCCCTCCAAGTACATATATGACATGACTCAAAAAAAAAAAAAAAATTATGATCTGTAGACTGCTAGCATTTAAAACTATTTTGTTGTAAAAATTTTTAACATACCTCAGCAACGGGTGTAAACTGGGAAAACTGGGAATAATTATACTTAACAAATGAATTGTCCTGAGTTTATAATAGTATGAATGTGATTGGTAAGGAAAAGGATGATAGATATATAGAAAATTATGGATGTCAGAAAGGTCATGCCACTAAAGAAAGAAAATTAGAGAGGGATAATGAGCTAAAGAAAAAGAAGTCTCTAAACACCAATGAAAGATAGGCAATGAATCTGCTTCCTCCAAATTGAACACAAGAAAGGAGTTACATATTCTCTATTATTGTATGCTTCTGATTGCTAATGAGCAAATTTGTTTCTGCTAACACAGAAACATATCTTCTTAAAGATAGTGTCTTCTTTCTCTTTTTTTTTTAATCTTGCCTTTATCCTTCTGCCTTAAACACTTTTGTCTAGATTACAAGCAGGAAACTCACCCTAGCTGATATTAAGAAATAGAAACATCTGGAAGTACTTTATTTCTCATGCACAGTATACTATTCCTAATTATGATAAACTATTTATCAACAGATTTCAAGGAGAATTTTGTTTAGATAATACACATATGATTAAATAATATCTAGCTGATTAATAATGAATCACATCCATCCACATATGACTTCGTAGTTTATGCTTATTATTGATATTGATTTACATTTAGAATCCAAATATGGCTCCTTGTTCTTCCCCACTAAAATAATTTGCAATATCACACCTTCTGAACATAATTATTTAAATATTTTTAATAATCACTAGTGATGTGAAAAGTTGCTGTAAAAAAATAAATAGCTGTCACTTTCAGCTTTTAGATTTCTCATACAAAAATTCTTACCTTGCCTACATATTGTGTGTCAGTACCTGTGTACTCTTCCAATAAGAAGAACTGATTCCACATCCAGCCACGCTTGGTGCGACGTAGCATTTTGCCATCATCTTTTGTCAGACCCACTATCTTTTTGCTTGATAAATAACTGTTAGGTTTTTCTTGTAATAGGATGGTATCAACTGTATGGAACATATAGGTCCAGATGAGTAATGGTATACAATGGTAAGTCCTCATTATCTGAAACTTCAGCAGGTTGTCAAATTCAATGTATTGTTTGTTTTTCCTAGAGAGTAAGGAGAAAAAAATGGCTGTATTAGCTTGAGTTTCACTTTCCCAGAACGTGTATACTGAAAAGCTTATTCCAGACATTATTTAAATTTTATTATGTACTATATGTACATTATATTTCTACGTCAGTGAACTATCATGAAAAACTCATTTATCACATAGCTAAGTGGAAAGACATACATAGCTCAAATAGACTAAGCAGGAATTTAGCAGCTAATTTAAGATTACTATAAAACAATCAGATATGTATGAATATTTTTGTAATTTAAAACACTAAATATTTTGAAAAATAAGCTCTACAGTATTAAAATTGTCACAGCAAATGTTCCATAGTCCTTAAGACTAAAAGTAGAATATTTATTAGCATATACATACATATATGAAATTACATATTTTAAAGAGAACTTCTCATAATCCATCATTTTTAGTAAACGATTTTTCTACTCTGCCCCCTATCTTCCTCTTTATAATCCTTCTCCTCCATCAGGTTGAAATGTTGCCTCAAGGCAAATTATATGGTACCTAATATACTTAGGATTGTGTCTTGCAATACTTAGCACCGTGATGATCTTTTCCAATCAATAACTATTTTTCCAACAATTAATCTAGTAGGACACTCAAATTTATTTGAGACTGAGGAGTACATGCTCTAAATAAAAACATTTTACATGGTAATTAAGAACAAATTTATTTTCCAAAATAATAAGAAAAAAATTAGCATGCAAAGTTGGTATTGCAAAATTAGATAACGCATGTTATGTATAGAATAATCTGATCCAGAATTTTGAAATAATATCTCCCTGTTAATATAATAAGTTGATTATTCTTGTATGAAAGTCATAGTTCATTTGATATTTCAGAATTAGTTTTATTTATCATCAAATTGGTTTTAATTTGTATGATATTTAATTTAGAAGATGTGAGATGATAATGGCTATGATCTATTAAGCAATGGAAACCAATCTCAAACTAGTAGGCCAAAATGTCATTGGGTTATCAAATCAAATTAAGTGTGGAAAAGAAAATAACAAAAGGAGCAAAGAAGCACTTGGGCATTTCCTTATTATGAAAATTAGAATTAGGAGCTTGAGTATTATATTATTTTGCTCTTCTCCGTCTCTCCCTACCCCCCCCCCCATTTTATCTCTCACCCTGACTAAACCTCCTCAACCTGAATAAATTGTGTGACTGATAATATCTCCTGAACTCAGATTTGAAATCTTCAATTTCAGAAAGCAACTGATAGTCTTTTCTAATTGGAGTTTTAAAAATCCTGGGAATGGGCTCCCATTTAGCTGATTTAAGCCAAAAACCCAGTGTTGGACCAAGCATCTATGAATTCAGTAATGGGAATAATAAGATATAAAGGTCAAATATAAGGATCTAGCTTGGATTTTTGCCTTACTATCTGTGATATTTTCAAATACCGACCTATATCACTTGGTCTTAATTGGTACCTGATCCACAAGGTGGTGTTGTTAATTGTATTTTAAACTTTTATCAATACAAAGTAATAGTCTTGTACATTACAATGACTTATTTTATTTTGAAGATAGCAAATCTGAGGCATGATGAATTTAAGTAACATGACAAAAGTCATACAGGTAATAAGTATTAGAACCAGGTTTCAGATAACAGTCTTAAACACCATTTTTAATATAAGACAATGCCTGTAGAAGAGTTAGCACAGTGCTAGCACACAACTCAGCATATTAGCATTATCATCATGATCATCACAAGCATCATCATTATCATTGTCATCATCAAGCATGGTTGCCCCTACTATAGGCATAGAGATATGGGTCCAACTCAGCAGAAAGGAGAATGGTAAGTGACAGGTGGTATTACAGATTCTTGCTATGGTCCAGAGCTACAGATTCTGTCCAACACATCTATGTACCTTAATTTCCATACCTATTATTTTAAAAATTGGTCACTCTTAGCTCTTAATACAAACATATGGTTACAAATATATACTGCTCTTAATACATACATATGGTTAAGCTCCAGAATTACAATAATCCAAAATTACACCATTTTTCAATGCCAAAATCTCAGGTTATGGTTATTATCATCAGCCTTTATGTGGCTATTTGTAATCCTGTAAACTATGGAATAATTGGTAAATTTGACCACAGCCAATATAAAACCCTGAATTAGATATCAGAAATTTACAATGTTAAATAATGCTTAGAAAAATGTGTAATGGAAGAGTAACACCTAGTGGTCACTGGCCCAGAATACACCCCCTGTTTTGTAGCTCAATGATGCTGTGGTGGAAAATGAACAGTCAGAGAGTCTCAAGGATAACTGTTATCTTATTTTGATACAACGAATTCCTTCGTTGACCACACTGTTTACCCTGGTTTCTTCCCACTGGTAGAATTTGTTTTGATCATTGACCTTGCTTATAAGCCTTGCCAGATAAATCAAAGGGTATTCTTTATTTCCTGGGGCCAATTCTAACTATGATGCCCATTTTGTGTAGAACATAGGCCTTTGAGCGGAACAATGTAGTTTTATTAGCTGGGGCAATAGACTTAGGCAGATGCTAGGATCCCATAGGAGTTTATAAACTACAGTAAGAAATTATCATTCATTTTCGGTGCGATTGAAAGCAGTTGGAAGATTTTAACATGATATGTTTAGAAAAGATCAATCTGGCACAGACTAGAAAATAGGTTAGAGGGCAGGAAAGGGATTTGGTTAAGGGAGAGATCTGTTAGGGTCTATTACTCTAGTCCAGTAAAAGATGATGAAGGCATATAGAGAAGTGGTTTGAAGTAGACACTGAAACGCTGCTCGGATTCCCTTTCATCCTTTAATGTGGCCACACACCCACACTACATACACTACAATTTTTCTATGCCTTTGCTTATAATGGTCTGCACCTGCAACTGTCTTTGAACAAGTTCCCTTGGCTACTGGAACCACTTTGCCCACATGCACAGGATGTGTAATGTGCCTCCAAGTTTACAAACATCTATAATATGCTATTGCCAGTATGTAACAGGTGCCGAAGTATGAAACCCAACATACTATTTACATTCTAGAGCTTTCCTACAGAATCGTAATGAAGCTGGGATTTTGATGCCTTTGTTTGGCTTCTTTTCCATCCATGTCCTATTACTCCAATTAATCCTGCAATTCCTTACCTAGAACAAAATTTTCAACCAATGAATTACACACAAATCCTTGTCTCAGGGTTTGTTTCTGGGAAATCAGACCTAATATGTGGATCTAATTCACATATATAGATATTCGAAAACATAGATAATATCATCTTATATATTGGTTATGGGGGGTGAAGAAAAAATAAATATAACTTCTAGATTATTTATGAACTAGGTGGATGACTGAGTGATTTCTTGAGTGTCATTTATATCAGGAGAAAAGCAGATCTATTGGAAAAATAATCCATTCTTTTCTTATTCTTGGTCAAAATAAAGAAGCAATTTTTATACTTCTATCACTAACACTATTTGGGCATAATTAAAAATAGGGAGCAAAGTGGTTCTAATGATTTTATACTATAACTTGAATACGTACGCACATATATATATATATTACATATACATATAGATACATATATAGATAAATATATAAACGCATATGTACAAATGTATGTATGTATCATCAGGCATTGGATTCACATAAGCAGCACGCAACCTAGATCCCTCGCATGCGCAGCTCACCATAAGGTTTGCACTCTAATGGGAATCGAATGCTGCTGCTAATCTCACAAGAGGCAGAGCTCAAATGGTAATACTCTCCTGCCTGCTGCTCACCTCCTGCTGTGTAGCCTGGTCCCTAACAGACCATGGACCAGTACAGGTCTGCAGACTGGGGGTTGAGAGATCCTGCTCAAGGTGATAATAATAGGAATGGAGCCATTGGGAGTTGATTATGTCATAGAGGTAGAGCTCTTATGAATGAGATGGTGCCCTTGTAAAAGACATGAGAGGGTTCTTTTGCCTTTTGACCATGTGAAGACACAGCAGAACAATGGCCATCTAGGAACCAGCAAATTGACCCTCACTAGACACTAAATCTGCCATGTCTTGCTTGATGTTAGACTTCCCAGGCTTCAGCACTGTGAGAAAGGAATTTCGGCTGTTGATAAGCCACCTAATAAACCATAATTTGTTATAGCAGCACAAACTAAGATTAGTACCAGAAGTGGTTTGCTACTATAACAAATATCTAAAAATGTGGAAGTGGCTTTGGAACTGGATAATAGTGGGTAAAGGCTGAGGGAGTTTTAAGGTGCATGCTAGAAAAAGTCTGCATTACTGTGAGTAGATCATTGAGGATGGTTCTGGTGAGGTTACAGAAAGAAAAGAGAACAATTGAGAAATGCTTAATCTTCTTGAAGAATACCTAAATAATGGCCAGGCGTGGTGGCTGAAGCCTGTAACCCTAGCACATTAGAAAGCCGAGGCAGGTGGGTCATCTGAGGTCAAGAGTTCAAGACCAGCCTGATCAACATGGAGAAACCCTGTCTTTACTAAAAATACAAAATTAGCCTGGCGTAGTGGCGCAGGCCTGTAATCCCAGCTACTCCGGAGGCTAAGGCAGGAGAATCGCTTGAACTCAGGAGGAAGAAGTCGCAGTGAGCCGAGATCATGCCATTGCACTCCAGCCTGGGCAGCAAAGGTGAAATTCCGACTCAAAAAAAAAAAAAAAAGAATATCTAAATAATGTGGTAACATGGAACAGAATGTTGATAGAAATATGGACAGTAAATGCCATTCTAGTGAACTTCCAGATGGAAATGGGGAACATGTTATTGGAAACTTGAGAAAAGGGTATCCTTGTTATAAAGTAGAAAAGTACTTGGCTAAATTGTATTTATGTTCTAGTGTTTTACAGAATGTAAAATTTGGGAGCAGTGAAATACAATACATAGCTAGAGATTTCTAAGAAAACTGTTGAAGGAGCATCTTGGCTTCCCTTGAATGCTTATGTAAAATGTGAGACACAAAAATTACTTAAAATGGAATTGTTTAGCAAGAATGAAGCAAAGTTTAAAGATTTGAAAAATTTTCAGGCTCTTCATATTACAAAAATGAGAAAATGTTTGAGAGAGAATACTAAAGGTGTGGCTAAGTGTCTTTTGATAAAGGTGTTAGTAGGGATGTGAACCATAGATTTAGTATGACACCCCAGGAAGAAAGCTGCCAGTTTGAACTGAAGAAGAAGGATATGGGAAGGAATGAAAGAAGGTTGATGGATTTCTTGGATTGTATAGGCCAGCTCCATACAGTTATTCAGCAAAAAAAAAAAAAAAAAAAAAAAAAGAACTATTATTCAAGACAAGAGAAGAATGACTCCAAAGATAATTCAGGTATGTGTTGTTGGTTTCAAAGGTGGGACCACTGCCTCACTTTCAACATGCCAGATGGTTTTTTCATAGGGTTTCAGGGTGGGGGTGATCACCCAGAACCATGGGGATGGGACTGCTATGCCAGGAGGTTCAGAAAGTGAGACTACTACCCCAGTGGACTTGGACTGCAGAACACTAAGCCAAAGAGAATTATTCTCAAGGCTTAGGATCTCATGGAGTTTGCCTTGTTGTGTTTTAAATTTTCTTTGCACCTGTCATCCTTTCCTTCTTTCCTATTCCTCCCTTTTAGAATAAGTATATTTATCTTATCATTGCTTATCACATTACTGTATTTTGAGAGTACATTGCTTGCTTGTAATCATTAGTTCATATGCAGAGAAAAATTTTACTCTGGATAAATAATACCTGTGTCTCATCCATATCTTATTTACATGATAGTAGATGAGATTTTGGACTTTAGACTATAGAGTCGATACTGGAATAAGTATAGACTTTGGGGGCTATTGGGATGAAATGAATGTGTTTTATATGTGAAAAGGACACGACTTGGGAGGAACTAGGGTGGAATATTGTAGACTAAATATTTGTGGCCCACGAAAATTCATATGCTAAAATCTTAACCCCCAAACTGATAGTGTTAGGAGGTGGGACCTTTAGGAGATACTAGGGTTAGATTAGATCATGAGAGTGGAGCCTCTAATGATGAAATTAGTCCCCTTAGAAGGACATGAAGGTACCTGAGCTTTTTTTTTTTTTTCTCTCTCTCTCTTGGCTATGTGAAGATACAATGAGAAAATGGTTGTCTGTAAATCAGAAAGAGTGCTCTCATCAGACAGCAGACTTGCTGGTGCTTTGATCTTGGATTTTCCAGTTTTCAGAATTGTGAGAAATAAAAAATTGTTGTTTAAGCCACTTAGTCTGTGGTATGTTGATATAGCAGCAAGGACTGACTAGAACAAAGTGATACTGCTCCATGTGTGCCCACCTGAAGACCTCCCATGTGCTTTAAGCACTTGTCCAATTCATGGACTTCTTGCCTTTGCTCACGCTCTGACCTGGATCTATCTTATCTTGCTCATCCATAGCCATCTCTTCATTCCTTCAGTTTTTATATTATATTCTGTTTTGGAGGAAGTCTCTGAATAACCTTTTGAAAAATAGTTTACCCCGTTTTAGTCTCTATTGCTTTCTATTATATCATCCATTCATTTCCTTCACATGATTTACCACAGCTTTTATTATCTCTTTCATTTAATAGATTATATGCTGATTGACTTTTTCAACTAGTCTAAATGTAACACATATAGTGGTAAATAGTTTGCTAATTATTGAGTCCTGCATAAAAGTTATTGACATGTAGACTGCACTTAATATGTATTTGCAAAATTAATTGGTTAATTTATTAATGCCTAATGTAAATAATTACTAATTTGAGCCTGGGATCATGTATGACATTGACTTAACATTCCAGTGCATAAACAAACTGATAGAGAAATAGAAAGAGTTGAACTGGGAGAAAATAGGCCTTTAGAAAACATTCAGGTTTTTTTTCCCCCTAACAAATGGGAAAAAATCTGCAGCAAGGTAGAGTAATTCTCATAAAAATTTGCATAGCATGAGATTCTGTATAAACTTCACAACATGATTGGTATAAATTACAAAATGTTTGCTTCAACTTTATAGTCCTTTGATGGTATATCCTCTTTGTTTTTCTCATAATTCTTTCTAAATTTATTTCTTATTTAGGGAACATCAGTACAACTCTCTTGGGGCCAATGTAACACCTGTACATTCCTCTGCTTTTGGACATAAGTGCGCACTCAAAAGGATTTTCTGTTGTATTTTTATTTTAAAGATAGCAAGCTTTTTATCTTGTGGGATTTATTAAAAATTCTTCATATTATTATTCAATAGGAAAAAGCTGATTACTAAGTTTTCTATGCCTAATTATTTGTCAGCATTAAATGCTTTGCATTTTAATCACATTTTTGTTGATAAATAAATACCATCAGATGTACTATAAAGTACAATGTTTTAAATGTGGTTCAACTTTAATTTTGTAATCAGGGAACTCACTCGAATCTTGTTAACTTTAAAAACTGAAAATAGTTTCCTTATTATTCCTTTACTCTCTTAATTATATTCCAATTATATCTGAGAAAAATGTCTATTAAATATTTGTATGTCAAAAAAGGTGCATTACTGTAATTAAATAGGATTTTCAGCATATAAAATACACATCTAAAATTAAATTATATGCTTTCTCCTCTCTATAGCTATACATATATAGTTGTAGAAGTTTGAACTCAGATAAGGTATTTTAATTTTTCTAATCTTGTTCTTCAGACAAAGTTTCTCAGATGAAATGTACAAATAACACAAGTGTTTGTGATTAATTTTAATATTATAATACTATTTTGATCAATAATGAACTTTAGCATACATTAATCTATTGATCTTGAAAATGCAAAACAAAACAAAACTGTGTGATACGGTCATGTAATTTAAATATTTTTTCAAATTATATTTCTGACGTTTGGATGGATGAAACAAATTATTTGTCATCACCCAATAATTTTGTGGTTTTGGAAAATGTCATACATATGTTGTTTGCTTCCTAGATTCCTGTGAGTTTTCCAATATTCTGTTTTGTCTCTCATACTATTTGGGGAGACAAGTCTTGACAGCTTAAGTAAGCAAATAACACATATATAAAGAACACAGTGTATAAATATAAGTAACACTAAAATGAGGTATCATCTAAAATCAAATAACTTTGAGGGATATATGCTTAAATTTATTTTTTCTTATTAATTAACAGTGGTTACATTTATTATATAACCATATATGTGCACATGTATAAATGCATACATATTTAATCATTAGTTTGTTAAGCTTAATATCTATATCTATAGTCTATATATCCATATGAATATCTATATTTATACCTATAGATATCTATATATAGATCTATATAGCTATCTATACCTATATGTATAGATAACAAAATTGATATAGATATCTCTATAGATATAGATATAGATATGCTTTTTAAAACCATTTACTGATTTTTAAGAACTCTGTGCCCAAGTACTGGCATGTAATTTGGTATACTACCTTTGTCCAAATTAATGGTGTAAAATCAGTTTAAAGAAAACAGAATTAGACAAATGAAATATGACCTGCCCCTTCATATAAGCAATCCTAGATGACTATCACCATCAAATGTCCAGCTTTAAAAATTCAGCTTTGTGCCTTCCCTAAGGCAAAAATTCTAGTATCAGAAAAGAAGCTCTTGAATGAGCTTTTGCTAATAGTCTATCAAAATAAAAATAGTAACATCATATATTATTAAATATAATGATATGTATGGAATATATGAAATGATAGAATATAAAGATTCAAAAAGAATCCATTGCCAGAATATGAGAAAATTGACTGTTGTCTACAGTGATGTTGGAGCTAGCTTAATAAATAAGGATCAATTACTTTCTGAGATACATGTGTGTGTATAAACATGGGTGTGTGTGTCTACACATATATATATATACACACACACATATATATTTATATATATATAAACAAGTCCACTTTCAATTTAAAGGACAGAGGTAAGCAATTTTTCTGACATTATTGGATTGACCCCTTGCATGAGAAATCAGGGAACTAAAAAATTGTATATGGTCTTCCATTGCAAAGATGTCTGTCTTGGAGATGGCCAAGATACTATCATATCTATTGAATTAATACAGCCTTAGAATAAAACAACACAAAGAAAAAAGCAGAAAATGGAGAGTGATATAATATTGGATATCTTTTAACTTGGACATATACCTTATGAGCAAATCATTCTGATCAGTGTCAGAGATGGAAAAACAACAGTTAGGAGAAAGCTGTCTACGGTCCTGACATGTTTGAGATTTTTGGCTAACAAGGTATTAGTGGTGGAGCAAGTGGAATTTGTTATTATCATAAACAAATATTTGTGTGTGTGTGTGGTTTTTTTTGAGATGGAATCCGCTCTGTCACCAGGCTGGAGTGGGGTGGTGTGATCTCAGCTCACCACAACCTCTGCCTCCTGGGTTCAAGTGATCCTCCTGCCTCAGACTCCGAGTAGCTGGGGCTACAGGCACCTGCCACCACACCCAGCTAATTTTTGTATTTTTAGTAGAGACGGGGTTTCACCATGTTAGCCAGGATGGTCTCGATCTCTTGACCTCGTGATCCGCCCTCCTCAACTTACCAAAGTGCTGGGATTACAGGATTGAGCCACTGTGCCCGGTCGGTTAATGTTTTTAAATACTAGAAACTGTAGAAAAGGTTTTAAAGTTGGTATACCAAAAGATGTAATATGGAGCATGAAACTGGACTGTAATAAAGCCAAGGGCATTCCACACCCAGCATATAAGCACAAGTCCATGTGTTAACACTTGCCTTTAAGCAATAAGAAACAACCAATGACCAACAGGGTTTCTATACACAACAGACTGGGGTCTGTGAACCCATAGAAGATTGGAGGAAAATAAAGCTTTACAAGGGAAGTAGTAATTAAGCTGATGTAAAAGACAGAAGTATTCAGTTTCACCACATCCTACCATCTGAGTGCCTTCCCTTAAGATTACAGAAGATTTTATGATGAATGAGGCAATATCAATAATATATTAAAAAGTTATTAAAAATGGGAACAAAATAAGATATGTATCTACGTCTTTTAAAAATATACTAGATGTACCATATGACCCAGCCATCCCACTACTGGGTATATACCCAAAGGATTATAAATTATGCTACTACAAAGACACATGCACACGTATATTTATTGCGGCACTATTCACAATAGCAAAGACTTGGAATCAACCCAAATGTCCATCAGTGACAGACTGGATTAAGAAAATGTGGCACATATACACCATGGAATACTATGCAGCCATAAAAAAGGATGAGTTTGCATCCTTTGTAGAGACATGGATGCAGCTGGAAACCATCATTCTTAGCAAATTATCACAAGAAGAGAAAACCAAACACCGCATGTTCTCACTCATAGGTGGGAACTGAACAATGAGCTCACTTGGACTCGGGAAGGGGAACATCACACACTGGGGCCTATCATGGGGAGGGGGGAGGGGGGAGGGATTGCATTGGGGAGTTATACCTGATATAAATGATGAATTGATGGGTGCTGACGAGTTGATGGGTGCAGCACACCAACATGGCACATGTATACATATGTAACCTGCACGTTATGCACATGTACCCTAGAACTTAAAGTATAATAAAAAATAAAAAATAAATAAAAAAAAAAGAAAAGAAAAAAGAAAAAGAATATATGCTGAGGATGCATTTTGAAGTAAAAATAAAATATCTTTTCGAGAAAGGTTAAAGCTGAAAAAAAAAATAAAATAAAAATAAAAATAAAAATATACATGAGGCCAGGCGCGGTGGTTCACGCCTGTAATCCCAGCACTTTGGGAGGCCAAAGAGGGGATCATGAGGCCAGGAGATCGAGACCATCCTGGCCAACATGGTGAAACCCTGTCTCTACTAAAAATACAAATATTAGCTGGGTGTGGTGGTGCGCACCTGTGGTTCCAGCTACTCGGGAGGCTGAGGCAAGGGAATCACCTGAACCCAGGAAGCAGAGGTTGCAGTGAGTCGTGATCGTGCCACTGCCCTCTAGCCTGGTGACAGGGCAAGACTCTGTCAAAAAAAAAAAAAAAAAGGAAAATAAATACACATAAGCTGTAATATTCATTCTCCAAAGTTGATACAAATCATGCCATATGCAATGACTTCTTCTCTTCATATGAGGATAGCAGTGAGTTAAACAGAGACTCTTATTCAATAGAGATGGTGGCAGAAGAAAAACAATCAATAAATTTAATGGCAAATGTTACCAAGTGTTATGAATAAAAACAGAGAAAATTAATTTCCAAACTTACTATATAGTTACAGTAATCATGATAGCATGGTATTGCTGAAAGAACAGATGATAGGGTCATTGAATAGAATAGAGTCCAGAATTAGACCCACACAAATATTGTCAACTCTCATTTGACAAAGGGACAAAGGCAATTCAATGCAGAAAGAATAATCTTCTCAACAAATGGTGCTGAAAACACTGGGCATCAATATGCAAAGAAAAAAAAAGAGAAAAGAAAATAAATATATACAGAGAGCTTTTACTTTTCACTTGAAGTAACACAAAATAGATCCTAGTTATAAATCTAAAATTACAAATTTTATTTATTTTCCAACTGTGTAGAAGGCTTTTCCAGAGGACAAAAGGACTTTGTCTTCACAGGAAACAAATCCGATCCTTTGCTTTATGATGCAGATACAAATATTACAAAATTTCTTGAAGAAAATGCTGAAGCATATCTAAGTGATCTTGGGTTTGGCAGTGAGTTTTAGAAAAAACTCCAAATGCCAAAAGTATCTTGGGTCTGACAATGAATTTTAGATCCAACACTAAAAGTATGATTCATTAAAAAAAAATTGATAACACGGATTCTATTAAAATTGAAAACCTATTTTTTGTGTAAAACAGTGTTAAGAGAATGGAAAGATAAGGTAGACTGGAAGAAAATATTTGTAACATATATCTGATAAGGACTTTTATCTAAAATATACAAAGAACACTGAAAACTCTATAATAAGAATACAAAAATATCAACAAAAGTTCTGCAAAGATACCTTATCAAAGAAGATATACATATGACAAATAAGCATAAAAATGTTCCAAATGATTTGCAGTTAGTGAATTGCAAATTAAAACAGGATGCTATGACATACCTATTATATTTGAATGGTGAAAATCCAAAAATGGAGAATCTCAAATTCTGTCATGGTTATGGAGTGACAGTAACTCTTTTGCTGCTGATGAGAATTCAAAATGGTACTGCCACTTTGGAAAACTCTTTGGAAGATTCTACACACCCATACACTCAACAAAACAAAGATATTATATTGATGTGGGTATTTTAAAGGGATATAGGATGAATCAATCACAGTGACCAAAGTTGGAACAACTTAAGCCCCAGTTAAGCTTTCTAGTAAACCATAAAACATAGGAATCACACTTACATATACACTTGATTGAAAAATAATATCCACAGGAAAACCTACATATTAATGTTTATAGAACCTTTATTCTTAATCTCCAAAAATTTGTGGAAAAAAAACCTAGATTTTAAATAGATGAATAGATAAACAGATTGTGATAGATTCCTGTAATTGAACATTACTCAGTAATTAAACGAAATGAGCTACCAACTCACACCAAGACAAAAGGAAATTTCAATTCAAAATGCTAAGTGAGAGCATCTTGTCTGAAAAGGCTACATACTGAATGATTTAAATTATATGACATTCTGCAATAGGCAAAACTTTTGATATAGTAAAAGATGAGTGGTTTCCAGTGTTTTGAAAAGACAAGAAGGATAAACAGGTGAAGCAAAGGAGACATTTTGATCAGTGACACTATTGTGTATAATACTGCAATAGTAGATGCATGACACCATGTGTTTACCAAAACCCACAGAACTTTATATAAAGGCTTATTATGAGTGAACCTTAATGTATACAAATTAAAAGAAAAAATCATTGAGTAGGTAGGAGCTGAAAAGATGGCTTCAGGAAAAGAATTCAGGCTGAAACAAGATAATCTAACCATATTATAAATGTGTGAAACAATCTCAGTGAAGAGAGTGGGAGGAAAACATGCTGGCCTAAGTAACTTTCCAAAGTTGAGTGGAGTTTCTAAGACTAAATGGAAAAGAAATTACACAGAGGCACTGGACTTGAGTTAATAAAGTTGTTTTCCGCAAAGGTATGCGTTGACAATTCTCATGCTGCTCTATTTGTATACTGGAACTGAACAATTAAGTAAGTAGTTGGCAGATGTTGGGATTCAGATTTCTCATTTTTGGTGTGGGAATTTACAGATAACCAAGAGGAGGTTACCAGGATCCATGTGGTAATAAATGAGTTGAAGACATCAATGTAAAGTCATTTATTTTGATATAGATGTAGATGGCTACATTTTGAAATATTTGTATAGATATGTATATTTACACAAGTTAGTAAATACACATATATATTATTTACTATGTGAGCTGAGATGGTCTAAAAGCAATGTCACCCGGTACTAATGAACTCATCTATAATCTAGCTCTTAGTGTCTAATACCATTTTCCATCAAAATGAATCAGGATCCTTCAAAAAATGGCTAAGATTAGAGAAGAAAATCCATGATGAACTTGGAGCATTTCATAGTGTCAGAAATTAAAACAGTGCTTAACACACATACACAAACACTCAACAAAACAAAGCTGCTACACTGATGGAGGTTTTCTAAAGGGAAAGGTTGGAACCATTCACAGTGACCAAAGTTGGAAAAACTTGAGCAACAGAATAAATAAGGAAGCATTGTGTTAAAACACAATAGGGTGAAATAAATTCAGGTTGAGTATTCCTTAAATAAAGTGTTTCACACCAGAAGTGTTTTGGTTTTGGATCTTTTTGGAGTTTGAAATATTTACATTATATTTATGGGTTGAGCATTCCAAATCTGAAAAACCCAAATTCAAAATGTACCAATGGGCATTTTGTTTGAGCATCAGGTTGGCACTCAAACAGTATTGAATTTTGGAGCATTTCAGATTTCAGATTTTGAATTTTGGATGTTGAACCTGTATCTGTAAGTTTATACTGATACAAATAAACAACTGAACCAATAGATAATTGGGCAAGGAGATAATTTCTCTTAAAAATGAATTCTAAATAATGCATGTAAATAATCTGCCCTCAAAGAGGAAGAGTGTAAACCCTCAATTCCTAAATGTAGGATGCACAGAATAATTTCCTTCCAAAAAGGACAGTGTAGAAATTGCAAGAAACAAATAACTTTCCAGTGGAGAAATCTGACAAGCTACCTCAACCAGGTAATCAAGTCCAATATCACAATATTAAAACAAGGATAGTAAGTACCCTCCTTACGATATGCTGAAAATGGCACATGATCTCTGTGGTCCTTCACCCCAGACCCATGAGCTCAGTGAAAACAAAACAAAACAAGCAATCAAACAAAATTTGAGGGAATTCCAACAAAGTGGCATTCTACAAAATACCTGACGGGTACTTCTTAACAATGCCAAAGTCATCAAAAATAATACATTTTCTCAGAAATTTGAGAAAATGTCTTTACCAAGAGAAGCATAAGAAGACATCACTACTAAATGAAATGTGGCATCCTGGATGGAATCTTAGAAGAAAAAACATCGGAAGTATAAATTAAGGAAATCTGAATAAATGATAAAGTTTAAATATAAAATATATCAGTATTTCTTCATGAATTGTAAAATATGCACTATTCCAATGTAACATGTTAATAATAGGCAAAACTGGTTGAAAGGTATATTGAAATATTATATACTAGCGTCTCAGTTTTTATGTAAATCTAAAACTGTTCTAAAAGTTAAGTATAAGAAGAATAAAGCATGTTGAGTGCGGGAGGATAAACTGAGGAGGTAGTTACTTTTGATACCATAGTCAAAGAAGACCTCTCTGAAAAAAAAAAAAAAAAAAAAAGAGGGCCTCTCTCTTCTGGTGACATTTGAACAGAAAGCTGAGGAGAGATAGGGCATGAGCCCTGATGACATCAATGGGAACAGCATTCCAGAGAAAAGGTCCAGCAAAATATATGTGTGAGAGAAAGTGAGCGGAGAAAGGATGTTTAGGGCAGAAACTTACAAGTCACAGAAGGAACAAAAGGGTCCCTACAGCTGAGTGAATAAGGAGAGCTTTATAGATAATAAAATTGAAGCGACAGCAGGATTTCAGAGTCTTGCAACCCATAAATTGTTTTAATCTTCATAATATCTAAATCACATGAGGATTTGTGGCAGAAGAGGATCACGACATAACTTAACTTAAATATTAAATGGTAGCTCTGGCTGCTACATAAAACATAGACATTACAAGTTATGAAAGGAGGAAGAGAAAATAATGAGATTGGAATATACTGTTCAAAAAAACGGCGAGGAGAGACAACTGGGAATAAATTAATAGAAGTGCAGCAGTGAGGGATGAATTTAAGGCTTTGCCTTGAACAACAGATTAGTGCTGTCATTTACTAATGAGAGACACATGAGATGTTCAAGTTGTATGTGGGTGTAGGAAGTCAAGGTTTTGATTTTGAATGTTAAGATCTATCAGTATGATCTATTTAACATCCAAGTGGAAATAATAACTCAAATATGCATGTAACATCCAAGTGGAAATATCAAACATGCATTTGGATAATGAAGTCTGGAATTTACAGCAGACTTTTAATACTGAGATTTATCAGTATATTACATAGTTATTAAAAATATGGAAGTGGTTGAGATTTTACATTAAATAAAAAATAATAATGCAATTTCAGTATCAGTGGAGAGCAACAAAATGAAAATGTTAAAATTGAAGTTTGAGCTTATAAGATTTGATATTTGGCAGAATGTTTCAGCTAATATGCTGGGGAAAAAAGGCACAAACACGGACAGTATTCAGTGCTATTAACTGGGTAATGGGATGGACAATTCTTAGTATAAAAAGAGAAACTAAAATAATTCTTTAAATATTATTAATGGTGAGAGCAAAATACATTCAATTCTTTTTCAAATTAATTTAGAAAATACATCAACGTTTTAAAATTATATTCAGTATTTGATTAACTCAAATTCTAGAAAGTTTCTTAAGAAATTAGTCATGTGCAACCTAGGCAATACCATCCTGGACATGGGAAGGGCAAAGATTTCATGACAAAGACATCAAAAGCAACTGCAGCGAAAGCTAAGAACATGAACTGACACTTCTCAAAAGAAGACATACATGCGGCCAACAGCATATGAAGAAAAGCTCAGAATCACTGATCTTTAGAAAAACACAAATGAAAACCACAATAAGATCCCATCTCACACCAGTCAGAATGGCCATTATTAAAAAGTCAAAAAATAACAGATGCTGACAGGGTTGTGGAGAAAAGCAAACACATGCACTGATGGTGGGGGTGTAAACTAGTTCAACTACTGTGGAAAACAGGATGGCAATACCTCAAAGAGCTAAAAGCAGAATTACCATTCGATCTAGCAATCCCATTACTAGTTATATATCCAAAGGAATATAAATTATTCTACCACAAAGTCACACGTATGTGTATGTTCTTTGTAGCACTGTTCAGAAAAGCAAAGACATAGAACCAATTTAAATGCCCATCAATGATAGACTGGATAAAAAAAAAATGTGGTACATATATACCATGGAATACTATGTAACCATAAGAAAGAATACAGTCATGTCTTTTGCTTGAACATGGAGGGAGCTGGAAGCTATTATCCTAAGCAAGCTGATGCAGGAATAGAAAACCAAATATCACATATTGACACTTATAAGTAGGAGCTAAATGATAAGAACTCATGAAGACCAAAAAGGAAATGACAGACAATAGGAGCTACTTGGAGGTGGAGGCTAGAAGCCAGGAGTGGAGTAGAAAAGATAACTATTGGGTACTTGGCTTAATACCTGGGTAACTACATAATCTGTACAGCAAACCTCTGTAACACAAATGTACCTTTGTAACAAACCTTCACAAAAACCCTCAAACCTATAATAAAACTTTTTTAAAAAATAAAATAAAATAAAATAAGTCATATGAAAGAGAGGTTTAGATAAACATGTTTATCAAATCATCACTTATTATTAGATTTATGAGAAATTATGTTTACTCTTCGATTCATTCTCAGGTCTTCTTCATTTTACTCAGTGCCGCAAAAGGTAAACTCTGAGAACTGTATACCTGGGCTCACTAGTTCATTAGTACCGGGTTGGGTTTAGCCAGTGTGAAGCACAGGCAGGGGATTAAGGTTAGGAGGATGGGAGGTCTATTCTCCTCTCTGCAGCACTGCTAAGAGTTGGCTGCTTTTCTCTACAATGAGCCGCAGCTTCTTTCAGATGGTGCTCTGCTAATATAACAGGATGCTCTCTCTGGCGTAATATCTGCTCCCATCCAGTGTTACTTCAGGGCCAGGATGGGTAAGAGGCTCATTCTGTTCAGAATGCTTGCTTTAGTAGCATCCCTAGTCAGATCCCGTAACCATACCCACATCCTCTGTTAAGCCCTTCCCAGTGATTGCATTTGAGTATGTCATCTGCTTCCTGAAAATACCTTGGCAGATGCATTAGGGAAGGGTGAATAGATCATGCTGCCGCCATGGAATAGAGTATCATATCATGAAGTCATCAAAAAATCTATGTATTATTTTCACCCTTTCATCAAATAAATACGAAATGTCTGCTGATTTTCTAGGCATTTTTCTTGGTGGACAGAACAGCAGACTCCTTCAGGAGTTTTCACTTTAGAAACATAGTCTACATACATAACAAGAGAGTTTATGACACATCCCTGAATAGAATACTGCCCCTAGAAGTCATTTATTGAATAATATTTAATCTACTGAGAAAATGAAAGAAAAACTTTGATTTATATAGCAAGATTTTAATCAGCAGAGAAAGTTATAAATGAATTTTCAGCCTATGGTTGCATGTCAGCTTCCAGCTTCAGAAATGAACATCAGAGTTTGTCAGATGCAAGCTAATGAGTGTCTTACATGAGCCAGCCTACACAAAGTACTTTTCATTTGAGAAAAAGCACACAGTGTTAAAAATTGTCTATATTTAAAACTGTGTTTGATTTGACAGAGCTTCTGTCTTAAGTTAGCTAGAGAAAGCAATAGTTCAGCCCAAACTGTTAGCCAGCTTATGTCTGTGGATAGGGAAGGGAGGATGGCAATGGGTAGGTGGATGGGGAGGGTGTGCATGGCAATACTGAGAAGAGAAAAGGAAATTAAACAGCTATATAAGGGCAAATTATAAAATGTATGCAAATTTACAATAACTTATAAAAGTAGAGATACACATGATACATAATATAGTAATCAAATATTCAAGAGTTTATTATGAATTTTTAAGATAAATCTTAACTTTTCTCCTTCAGTGAAACTTTTTGTCAGCCTGGTGACGGAATTATATTTTTAAAGCACACATAAATATATAAAATATGTACTATTACATAGGAAACCAATTATATTAAAATAGAGCTATGAAATACTTTTTAAAACTATTATGGTAAAATAATACCTGTGTATCTTATTTAATACAATAAAAAACAAAACCAAGCAGCAGGTCTAATCATTGCCAAAATTTCAAAGAAGTAATGCACATACAAGGTATTTAGTATAATATTTGTTTTCTACTGATGATAAAGTCATGGATATTTCTCATATTGCTGTGAATTGATACCCATAGTCATAATTGGGGAGGACACTAAATTTCAATTAGATATTAGGATGAATATTAATTTTTTTTCAGTTTAAATTTATGGGCTCCATGTTAACCAGACTTAGAAAAACTTTCCAAAAAAAAGACTTACATTTGGATAACTATGTAATTTTACATAGACGTTATACATGTGGAACAGAAAAATTGAATGAACAGTAAACCTGGAATGAGGAGATATGGATTAATATTCTGAGTTTGTCACAATTTTGATGAGTTTACTTGATGTATTAACTAGGTTTTATTTTTATTATATCTAGCATGGGGATCATGAGCTGACCTTACAAGGAGATAAGTTGAATAAATAAAACTGTGTGTATAAACCGGGCACAGTGGCTCACGCCTATAATCCCAGCACTTTGGGAGGTTGAGGCGGGTGGATCACTTGAGGCCTGAAGTTTGAGACCAGCCTGGCCAACGCGGGTGCCTATGATACCAGCTGCTTGAGAGGCTAAGTCATGATAATCACTTGAACCAAGGAGGCATTGATTACAGTGAGCTGACATTGCACCACTGCACTCCAGCCTGGCCAACACAGTGAGACCCTCTCTCAAAAAAAAAAAAAAAAAAAGATAGTATATGTGTAGAAAGAACCTAAGAAATAAGTGCATCCATAATATACAACTACAGTCTTTTTCTTTCAAAAAGAAATTATTGATTAGGTCACAATATAATTATATTCTATTAAAGGCCAATAAAAACAATATGTATTTACCCAGAAAACTATAAATGATATTTGAAAGCATCCTTGTAAACTATTACATTTGCCATTTTAAAGGCATAAGCACATTCAGTTTATAGTAAGTGTTAATGTGATTTCATGGTAGATGCTGCAGTGCTTCCTGCAGCTCTCATTTACCAAGCCAGTCCACAAATATTATGAACTGGACTATGACAGCTTCTTGTTTGTAATGCCACTATAATTATTTGTTCTACCTCTGCCAAGGCAAAGAAAATAACTTTGCAATTGAAGTTCAATCTTACAACATCTCCACCCAGAATTGACACTCATGGATTCCAGTAAATTTTCAATAATCAAATAAGGTTACTTTGTCTAACTTCAAAGGCATTAGTGAAGAACCATCTTATCATGTACTTAGAAGTTAGAAATATTTGGTAAATAACATGATGATCATGGTGACTCACCCCGAGGTTACCAAATATTAGAATTATTCTTTCTCTCACAGAAAAAAATATTCAAGAAAGGCAGCTCACAAGCCATATCCAGGCTTGTTATCAAGTTCAAATTGATGGGTTTGATAGTTTATACATTGATCTAGTTTGTATTTGGGGTGGAGGGTTGGGGATAGTGAGGGAGTATGGAGGAAAAAATAACAAGCTGTAGTTTCTACATCAGACTTGGAGGAAGCATCACAAGACAAAGAAGCCTATGCATTAAAAGATATTGTGTCTGCTCTCCCACATGCAATAAACAGTGGTGACACTGAGGTAGTGTAAACACAATAATGCTTTACTTCTAAAAGGAGAAGAAAGAAAAACACATGGCAGCCAATGGAATGTTGTCCTATTGCAAGCCCCCCTAATCTGGGAGTTGAGAATTAGACAGAGAAATTCTTCAATTTTTCTGCTAAGAGGGGCTCCCCTATCTACTATTCTGTGGGTCCATTCACCTTCTGGAATACTTTCATTTTCATTATCCTCATTGGCCAGCACTGAAGAAGGCAGTAGATATTATATATACACTCCTTGAGAATTGTACTGATTTCTCAGCCAGCTTACTGGCTGTGGAAATTGATGGCCCTGGGATTATTTCAGACTCAACAAGACTCAGACTTCCTTTGTCTGGCCTAGAGGTTTCTTTGGCAGGATAACTCTCTTAAAAATGAAAGTCCTTATCTATTTGACTCCAGTCAGTTTCATGTGTCAAGAGACATGCCACAGAAACAGTACCTTTTAAACATACTTCTTAGATTTTCTGTATCTATTTTCTTACTCTGACTCCGTAGACTTTGCTGTGTCTACTTAAATTATGGGTCCCTTGGGCTTATTGAGCTTTGTAACGTGAGACACAGATTTAACGTGAGGCATTTTGTCCAATTAAAAGGATTTACTGAGAACTGAACCCATAGCGGAGTCCTTCATCTTCCTTATATAATCATTCAGAAGTTTAAAAATAGATGTAACAGTCATTTGCTTGATATGCGATCTATCATGTTAACAAATTGTTAAATGTACAGTATATTATTGTTAACTATAAGGACAATATTATACTATAGCTCTCTAGAATTTTTTTTCATTTGAAATAATTAAAACATTATACTCTTTGAACAGCACTTATACCAATATTTCCGTCCCCTCAGAAACTGGTAACCCCCATTCTACTTTCTGCTGTTATTAGTTTAATCACTTTAGATCCTCATGTACGTGGAATCATGATGTATTTGTCTTTATAACAAATGATATTAACCCGTTACACAAAAAGCTGTGTCCTTATTTCTACTTTTCATCAAGGAGTGTCAGAGATATTTGTATCTTTCCTGTACCCCAGCAGTCCCTCATGTGTGCCTCATCTTCATTATCTTACATTCTTGCCAATAATTTGTCAAAAGTCTTTCTGAATTTATCCCTTTCTTACAGTACCTTGAAAATACAGTCTTAATGACAAGCACACCCTAGGAATATTCTGTTTTCCCACATTTTGCCCTAAGATCCTACACTGAGTGCAGTATCTGCCTTCCAAGTTATCACAAGTGACAGTTTTACCAAATATTACACCTTCAAGCAAAATTCATCTTCATCTTTTTAGACTCGAATGAGGCGTTCTTCACTGCTGGATGACCAGGCCTTAAGCCAATGCTGTAAATTTCATACATATTTTTAAGACAGTATTTCATTTCTGGTAGATATATGTGCACCAGTTGCAGTGGGATGAGTTATTCTGTGGAAACAGACAAATCTCAAAATCACAATGTCTTTAAAAGCAAATATTTATTCTTGTTTATGCTATATGACCACTGTGATTTTCCAGGGAGGCTGATAACACTTTATCAACAGGAATCTAAGGGATGGGAAGTTCCATCACCATGCTCCCATAATTGTTGGGAAAAGAGAGGGAACCTGGAAAATCTTATGACCCTTAAGCCCTCCACAGGGGAGACACATTCACTTGCATTCACATTTTAATGGGCATAAAGAATTTCATGATTATTCCCACATTTAGAGGTGGGGGAGAAGTGTAATCAAGTCTATGATCTCTATAAGTGAGAGAAAGCCAGAAATATTTGATCAGCAGTTCTGATGATTATTTTGCTGGCATACGAACATGTTTTTTATAGGTTGAACTGTGTCTCACCAAAAGATAAATTTAAGTCCCAATCCCTGGAACCTAGGAATCTGACCTTACGTGGAAACAGAAGTATTGACAATGTAATCAGGTTAAGATGAAGTCTTCCTGAATTGGAATGGACCATAACTCAATATTACTGGGGTTCTTAAAAGAAGAGCAGAAGAGACACAGACAGCAGGCAGAGAGGGAAGGTGACCATGAGAAGAAAGAGACAGAGATTGCACAAGAAACCAAAACACCAAAACCAGAAAAGATAAAGAAAGATGTTACAATCTTTGGATGGACTATGGACCTATCAACACCTTGATTTCAGATTTAGGCCTCCAGAACTGGAGAGAATACATTTCTGCTGTTTTAAGTCACCTAGTTTGTCATGCATTGTTATAGCAGCCTTAGGAAACATATAGTGCTGAAATTAATATTTATTATTCATGTATAATATCTCCTTAACTATTGCAGGTAAAGGTAAGAGATTTTTCAGCTATGCTTTAGCAGCACTGAGTCCATATTACAAAGAGCAGAGAGTTAATATGAATAGTTTTTAAGTTCTACTTGTAAATACTTGCAAACGTCCCAGAAAGCTGTGCTACTCACTAGTTGTGTAACTTTTGCCAAGGCACCAATCTCTCTTTCTGCCTCTGTTTCTTAATTTTTTTTTCTAATTTGCAAAATAAGATTTGTTATAATAATAATAAAACTCATGACATTGATGCAAATTCTCTTAAAAGCTTTAGAAAAAAATGCTCTATTAAATGACTTATCACTGTCTCTTTTCTACACTATGATTCCCAAACAGAATAGGGATTTTTCAAATCTATATACAATCCTGCCTCAATATCCACAGGGACTAGGTTCCAGTATTGCTCTTAGATAACCAAACTTGGAGATGTTCTGTTTCCTTATATAAAATGGTATATTACCAGAATACAACCTATGCACTTCTGCCATATACTTAAAAGCATCTCCAGATTACTTAAAATATGTAATTCTATTTAAATGCTGTATAAAAAGCTGTTATACTTTGTTGTTTTGTGGTTTTATTATTGTATTATGATTTTTTAAATATTTTCAATCTACCATTGGCTGAATCTGTAGATGGCAATTATGAATATTTCATTAAGATTTTATCTAAATGATCTATTATTATGCTTGAAACACATTTTAAAAATCTCTTTTCTTTAGTCTATATGTATGAAAACACCAGCAGAATTCCCTTTATATTCCAGAGCTGTACTGTAAAATACATGTTATCAGTTCAATAATAAAAATTTCTTGGCACCAATGCCAATTTAAATGTTACTATAGTAATCACCATGGTAATGCTTTCAATTAGTCTCCAGCATAACATGAGTCTAACGCACCATTTGGCAACATCATAATGGATCTACAGATTATTTATTTGTGCCACCCAAATAAAATCTACAAGACCCAAAAAATCAAACAAGAAACAACTAAGAAATTATCCCTTGGTTTCAAAGTGTAAAAAATATTCTAACTTGATTTCAAAAATATTTTAGTGTAAAAACACGTTAGCATGTTTTCCTTTGCCAATCACCTATTAGAACTCAGTAAAATTACAAGGAATGTTTCCTTAATATCTTGATTCCAAACACTGATATTAAAATTCTAGTGTTTATTTCAGCTGGAAAGCCCATCTGAAAATGAGCAAAGTCACATGTTGTTTGAACCATTATTACTAAAATCTGTGGGAGGGTGAGTGAAAAAAGAAGATGATAATAATAGTCATTTATTAATGTTATAGCCAGCATTTATTAAGTATGGGCCAGGCATTGTCCTAAGTGCCTCACAGCTTGCGGTGGCCATTTGTTTCTTAAAATAATCAATTTGGAGGTCATTAGATTAAGGCAGCTCCAGCACCCTGGGTCTCTACGTGAGCAAACCTAAACCAAACTCATTGTAAATGGTCATATCCTAGGAATACAAAACTTGAGCACACCCAGTCAAAAACTGCTACCTAAAGTTTAACTGGGAACTTTAAGGTACTTTTCCAGTTTAGTTAGTCAAATATTTTCTTTTTCTGACTTCTGCAAACATTTGTAGAAGTTTTCTCCTTGCACCCCATCAGTGAAGCTCAACTGCTTGAGTTCTGGTGCTGCCTGATCCATGAATTGCTGTCTGCTAAAATAAACTCTTTAGAATTTTAATATGCCTACATTTATCTTTTAACATACTCTATTCACAAACAAGCCTATGTTTCCCTCTTTCAGAACGTAAGACGAGGCTTCACCAGCATCTCGCTATCAAATGTGACTAGTTGGTCATTGAAGTTTGAGTGAATGTGCTAAGTTATTTCTGGAAAAAGTGTTTATGAGCTTCTCCATGATTGTGCCATGGACTTTTTCCTTTACCATGCCAATTAGCACCACTTTATTTGGTGCATTAAGTCACTTTAACTTTTGGTGTTAGCCCTACTAACAGACTGTGATGAATATATATTGCAAGAAAAAAATACTGTTTTAATTTGTTTTAAGCTCACTGAGATTTCAAGGCTCTTTCTTACCATTTTAACTGTAGTTTTTAATTTATTAATGACACATATTTTAAAAAGTGTCTAAATTCACTTGAGGAAGGTCCTATTATTCCCATTCTATATCCCATACAAAATGAAAATTCAGATCAATTAAATATGTTTCCTGAGATAACACATCTATTATGTGGTAAAGAAGAAAGCAAAAATAAGCTTTGAGAACTGATATCTCACACACGCCCTGGCAACTAGGAACTAGGTTCTGGTTTTCTCTGCTGAACACTAACAACTTAACAGAATGTCATCATCAACTGAGCTCATTCAACAACTGTGATTGAACAGACAAAAGCAAGGCCACTGTACTCCTCAAATATGACCAAATATCTTCCTTTCCTGGTTACTGCTTTATCAATCACATCAAACTGTGTTTTTCCAGCTTCCTAAATAGAAATGAATATACAAGTACAGAATTACCCCCACTTTCCTGACAGTACCCAATCAAGGATAGATCAAGCTTTTTAGAGCTCCTCAGGTGCCCCCAGCATTTTTGAAGCTCTACTACTTCTATATTAACTTCCACCGACTGAACATCTGAAATGTTCCCATGATGGCAGTAAGCCTTGCTACAGGAAGTTAATACATCTAACTGTGATTGACTATAGCTGTGTTCCTGGGAATCTTGTGAGAGCTGGGCTTTGTCAGTGGTAGTTGAGATTTATACTCAGGAAGTCTGTCTTTGGCACCCACAATGTAACCACTATGTTCTAATCCAAATAAAGTAGTATGAGTTTGGAAAATTAATAAGATAATTATTATGGTGATTTCCTTTCTAAAAACTATGATAGACAGTTTTTATTGAATATATAATATACACATATATATACACACACACACACCAAATATGTACATCATGCTTACATACCAGGTAAACATATAGACATATATAAATATAGATATAGATTTATAAGGAAGCATTGTTAAGGAATACATTTTGCAGAAGGTTGAACTATCTATACTACCAGTTCATGGATTATAATTATCATTGGTTCATACAAGAACCTTTTCTTTATTTTTTATCCCAATCTGCCCACTCTGAACCCCTCAATTCATCTAAGAGTTTTTCAAAAAATAAGAATCTGTGAATCCAAAGTGTTTTAAATAAAAATGAATTATCCTTATCATATCTACAGAATTTAATGTAGAAATATGATCTCCTTTGTAGGATAAATAATGGACCAAAAGTTAAAGCGACTTAATGTGCTCAGTCTGTGCTTTGGAAGACTGGGATGCGTGGATCACATAACTGTAAAAACTCTCAACAATTTGAATGCTATCACTTTACAAATATTTCACATAATTGGATTCCATTTCTAAAACACTGTAAAGTTAAAAATGATTAAATTTTAATTAGAATTACTGCACAATTGAAGAAATTAATAGAGGTCTGACTGCAATATTTCTGCTACAAAATCACAGAATTCTACCCAAGGAGGTAGAATTATAATACAAATAATACTCAAGGAGGGTATTATTTTATCTCTAAATAATCATGTTCTCACTATTGATCTTTATTAAGGCATTTTTTCTATAAAAGGAAATCTAAAATGTGAAAATGTATCAATGCTAATTTCTTAAAATCGGGCCTTGATGAAATTACTTATATCTCTTGTGCATACTTCTCTGTAGAAACCTCATTTAACTCTGCCACAAAATATGGGCAGTTTACTTTTTAATTTTTTCCCTTGTATTTAGCAAAGCAACATTTGTTTGTTGTGTAAACAGCGTCATTAGGCCTTAGATATACGAGATACCAAAATAAAATACATTTATCAAACCCAATAACAAATATCTTCAAATGTTTTCCTCTTAGGAAGTTGCCTATTACTAAATGTAAATATTAATTATAAAATATATGGTATGCTTTCTTAAATATTAATAATTATTCCCAGAATTATTTGAAGCATGTTTCTACTGCATAATATTATAACCATGTGCTCTACCAAACACTTGACACAAAAGCTTTTGCAAATGAGAGTCACCACTTTTCAGAGCTGTCTTTTATAATAGAATTCTGCTTATTAAGTATATGAGGGTCACCTGTGTCAACAGCACTACTCAGAACATTTACTATGTCATTATCTCCTGATAATGACAATGAAAAATTATTAGTAGTAGATGATTTTGTCATCTTAATCTAGTGAGACATCATCAGTCATCATCAGAACTGACTTAGGTAAATAGAAAGAGGATTGTACAGACAAAGACAGATTCAAACATGTACTGACATCTTACATAATTTTTATTAGTGAGATAATCTACCCTTTAACATTTCTACATAATTTAATATGAATAATCACTACTTTTAAACAGCTGTTTTCTCCTTAACTCTAACCATCCTCAGAAATGAATACTGTAATATCTCAATAAGTCTCCAATATGACAATACCAGCATGTGAGTATCTGCTATTAACCAATTTTATCTTGGATTTTTGAGAATACTGATATAATGTCAAGTATAAGTTTTAGCCATACATTTAAAAGTCATTTTTATCATTCAGTGATAGAATAAATAGATGTACTGGGTTGAGCAGAGATCATCGTTTGATGAAAAAGTACATTACTCATGAGAAAATGCCACCATGTGATCACAAACAATTATAGGACTTATAAAAATCTTAACTATTATACGTATTAGAGTATGCTATAAATTCAGAAAGAGAACCCATTTTTCCAATATGCTTAAAATGCACATGCTATACATTTCGTAAGAATGTATTTTTAAGGTTTAGGTATTTGTGAGCTTTGAGTTTTCCAAATATAGCATTTCAGAATCTGAGAATTTAGTTCTGTCCATTTTGAAAGGAATTTTAGTATAATTGGCAGCATAATTTTCTCCAAAAGTAGTAGCTTTAAATCTAAAAGTGATTTAAAACCAATGTATAAATTATCCATAAAATAAATTTATGTTATTTTTAGCCATTAAAAATGCATTTAAGAGTCAAAATACAGGTTATAAGCTTTTTATTTGTGAGATTTTGGTAAGACTGAGAGAAAAAATAAAGACGCACATAGAAAGTTTCAAAGAACACATTGTTTCTTGATCCGCAGAAATAAAGGGAGCATTTTTATTCACTCAATATTAAATCTTTATAGTTTTCTAAATGGTTGTGTCCATATCACTTGGAGCTCTGAAATCCGAAGTGTTAATAAGTTTTGTCATTTTTAAATTATTTCTTTGTTTGTATCACAAGTTTCAAGTTTAATAATTGGAGAAACTCTTCAGGCCAAAACTGTTCTTTCTATTCTTTTTTCTACTCTTTCCATGTTTTCTTTCTTTGTTCATATTCTTCTTCACTGTTTGTTTTGTTTGTTGTTGCTGTTTGTCATATATATGTCAAAGCACTTTTCAAAACATACTATTTCATTCTTGTATTACCTTAATCATGAGAGACACACGTACTCTTCAGGTACATTGAGAATGAAGGAACAAAATAGTAGAGAAAGAGAGTTGAGGTGACAGAAAGATTCACTGTTATTTTTGGTATTGTCCTTTATTTTCCTAACATCAAAAATATTATTGTTTTTCCTTAATTATTTCAATTGGTGGTCCTCAACTGAAGAAATGCTTTCCACACAAGGGAATTAAAAAAAAAATTGTTCAGAGGGATTGCTTTTCTGTTTTACAATGCTTGAGTCCACTGAAAATTATTTTGGGGGCAAGCTAAATGCTCTGCAAAGATCAAAGGAGTCCCGAATGTCAGAGCATTTTCTCCTGCCGCACACTTAAGTAGGCGAAAAGCCTGTTCACAACATATCTGCGCCTAAGACCTAACTTAGTCCTTCAGTGTTTTTTGTTAGTTAGTTTGTTTTAGTTTTAGTTTTTATTTATTCAGTGTTTTAACAATCAGTTATATCTATTTTGTCAAGTTTCACATAAAGTATGCTAAATTTTCCAACTACCTCATAAATCAAGGGAAGACCAAAGTATATTTTGTTTAGAAACTTATCATTAAAATCATTTAGAAAGCCACATTGCTGAAGGCAAAGGCATTCAGGAGGTAGAAGCTGGCAGGAATCCAGCATTCCTTGATCTATATCCATTTCTTCTTGTCTAATTCACATATAGGTTCTTTTTTTTTTTTAGTCTATTTTTTTATTTTTTTATTTTATTTTTATTTTTTAATTATACTTTAAGTTCTAGGGTACATGTGCACTACGTGCAGGTTTGTTACATATGTATACTTGTGACATGTTGGGGTGCTGCACCCATCAACTTGTCAGCACCCATCAACTCATCATTTACATCAGGTTCTTTAATGTATATTATATTGTAGTAGTGATGTAGTATGTATTTTAGTATGCATTGTTTCTTTACTTTCTCATTTATATTATGCTTTGAAAATTGCGTTGACAACTTTTGTGAAATGCTTTATATGTGATCGTAATATTTACTTTGATTTTGTTTCTGTTCAGAATAGTAAAAACAAGCATTGGTTCTAATAAGGTTGAGAGACACAAATCATAATTTTCATTTACTCTTACAAAAAAAAACAGGTTAAGATCTATTTGCTTTTTCAGTAGATCATTTGAATTGACTTCTATATTACGAATGGGCTATTTCATAAATTTTGGTAACCCCAAAATTGAAAAGCCATTTAAATTGATTTAAGCTTCTATTTATATAGGGGAAGAGAATTTTAAAAATTTGTTTTCACATATTGTATATAGAATTTTCCTCAGGTATACATCATCTTGATTTAAATATATATATACATACATGTAAAATTATATATATATATATATATATATATATTTCAGAGAAATAATATCAAATATTTCTGACCTGTATGTAGTTGTAATTAAAGACAATGTTATTAACAAAATGTACAACATTTATTTCTAAGATTCCACTATTAGCAAATTCGGCTTGTCTTTATGGAAATCTCTCTCTGTTCCCAGGGAGCCCTCTAAATCATGTAATCATGTAGATATATTTTAAGTGATGGTCCTACGCTTTTTAATAGAGACATCCAAATGCTCATGTGTCATACTGAGATATTAAGCATTCTCTTTAATAGTGTATTTTTTTATGTTGGTACCTCTGGGATAATATTATCAGAGTAAATTATATTATTTTTGAAATCTTGTCTTACAATCTGAGAAAGATTGAGGATTTTGGAGTCCCAAATTAAAATTTGTGTCGGGGTAGTACCTCTTGGTTAGGAAGATGTAAATCAGCTACACAACAGCAAGCAGAGAGCAAAGGATTCCTAGATGCCCAGAGTCCAATCTGGACTGGGGCACTACCAGGACAACAGAATTTTTAGTTAGCAGTGATTTATTGGATTTTAGTTTTTATTTCCTCAGGCTCTGTGTTCCCTACATCATCTTTATTCCTTTGTCCCATTGTAAAGTTTGTTTTTATGATTATTACCATATTATTATGTCTTAATGTTAGTACTGCTGGGATAAACAAGGGGAACCTAATTTAGGCTAAGCACCGAAATCCGCCCAGAAATTGTGGGAGGAATCCCAAAAAAGTAGTAACAGGTGAAATTCAAAATTGAAATAATTGGTGAAGTAGACTCAATTTCATGGAAAGATGAACTAGAATGAGATATCTGGGTATGACGAGAAAGGAAAGCTATGGAAGAATGGAAAACCTAGATGTACATCTCCTATTACAGATGAGAGTACAGCTAGGAAGATGCAGATATTAATAAACTTGATGTCATAGTTTAGCTAGACTATCTCCAAATAATGACATTTTTGAATGTTTTCTAAAATTTGATTTTTTGGTTTTTTCTAAAATGCTAACTTCATCTTAGTAATTTGTATGTAATATTTGAAAAATAACATTATTTAACACATTTTATAACCTATAATTAATCCCAGTCTACTTTGTAATTATTTCACTCTATTCTGTTACTATCATTAGAAAATATTAGTAAATTATCTAGCGTTATTTTTTATAATCTTGGTGTCACTTTGTGAGCAGGTTGAGGTAATGTAATTGTTATATGTAGCATTTACATATGCTGAAATCGAGCTCATTGTAAAACTTTTACATATTTCTTAACCCACACAGAGCAGAAAATGTAGTACAAAGATAGTACTCAGCTCCCATTTAGCTGGGAAAACATTGGCCATTCAATTATGAAATATGTAAATAATAAATAAACCAACACAAATGAAGGAGAGTTTTAAATTCACTCGTTGGAAACAATAATTTTATATATCCTTTGAAATAAAATAAGTTTTAAATATAATAGAAAATTTAAGACAGGGTCATTTCTCTACATGTGAAATTCTTAATATTCATCTACCACATATGCACTTTGAAGTATTTTCATATTATTGAATTCTCCAAACAATGATTGCAATTTAAAGTATCTGTGAAATTAAATACATTACAAGAAGTCAGCGTGTTGGAAGGTTGAGTTTAGAAAGCAGACACCCCTGGAATAGATGATATTAACTTATATTCTTTCTTCTGACTTCTCTGTGATAACATATTCATCACAATTTATTTCCTATAATTAGTGATGGCATTAATATTTCATAATATAGATTTATAGTATTTATATATGAAAACTTAATTATCTGAATTGCCTACTATGTTATTTTGAGTACAAATAATGCCATATCAATTAATATTTAATTTTTTAAAATAATTACTTAAAAAAGTTGTTTGTTTCCAAAGTAAGGGTTAAACAAAGACATTTAAATAGCTTAAAAATAAAAATGAAAATATACCTCTGCATTTATACTTTTAGATACTTAAAATAATAACAACTTCTTTTTTTCTGGAAGCCAACAATTCCATGAATTTTATATTTACATAGTTGGCATTTACTGCTATTAAATATTAAACACTTTAATACTATACTTAATCAATGCAGAATAATAAACAAACAAACAAAAGAAAATGTGATGATAATTTGCTTTTCAGTAGCTTGAATTATTTTAGTGTTAGTATCGAATTATTTTAAGTGATGCTATTGTAAGATAAGACATATGTCTATCTTAAGTGTTTATGTGCATCTTATTGTTAATTATATATATTTTTAAGAAAGTTGTACACACTTTTGCTTTATACATCTTGATCTTGATGTATTATTTTCTATGCCATTATGAAAATAACTGAGAAAAAACTTGAAGAACATTTAAGATAAGAATTCACAAAAATATATATACAATATGTATATATACCTTGTGTTCAATGCATTTTAAAGTTCTTCTTTTTTTTTTTTTTTTTTTTTTTTTTTTTTTTTTTTTTTTTTTTTTTTGTATTTTTAGTAGAGACGGGGTTTCGCCGTGTTAGCCAGGATGGTCTCGATCTCCTGACCTCGTGATCCCCCCGTCTCGGCCTCCCAAAGTGCTGGGATTACAGGCTTGAGCCACCGTGCCCGGCCTAAAGTTCTTCTTGGTTACTAAATGCTTTAAGGATAGCTAGTACATAGTTGGTGGGATAATAGAGCTCAGAAATTTTATTTGGATAAATAGTATTTTAAAACACTCATAGAATTGACTGTTAATTCATTTAGAATAATGTGTATTAAAATACTCTTATCAAAATAGATCCTTAATTTTAAGAAGTGTTCAATGACTGAGAAATCAACTAGTAAAACTATTTATAAGTGTAGATTTGGCTTACTTTCTTTTGAAAAATGATTTAAATTATTATTTTATAGAGTTTAATCATGGAATAAAAATCATTGACTCAAATATTATAAAATGCCAGTAGAAATGAGGGTATATTAGGGCAGCTTCTCCCATTTTCATATTATAATCTGGGCCTTCCAAAAGAGGGAGCTAAAGCATTGTGTTAAGCAGTTTGGTTTTATGAATGTGAGGATTAGAGCAGTTTTACACATGAATTGCACACTGTGTCTATATGTACATTTAACTGAGTTTGATGTTGACTTATTAATGTTGACATATTAATAGTCAGTACTTAACTTATGATCTGCAATTGTATATTTCCCCCAGAAGAAAATTATTTTTCAACAATCAGAAAATAATAAAAATAAATTATAAAAATCGGAAGAAATATTAACTAAAATTTCTTCTTAAATTTTGAGTCTTATAAAGGAAGGAGAAAAATCATATAAGCCTCATATAACTTCCATCACATGATTTATTTCTCTACACTTATACAAGTAAGACTAATAACACTGAAGTTGTTTCCATACACATGAATAATCTTTTAAAATAGTATAAAATATGATGGAGTTATAAAGTACAGGAGTGTGTAAGATTTTATATAACATCAACAGTATCATTGACAAAGAGATCCTGTATGCTAATTATGTGTGGTTTATCCAACACAGCTGCTCCTTACGTTCCCCATAGACTCGGGCAAGTTATCATTATAAATAAAGGTTCATTGCTAGGGTAAAAGAGAATCTGTAGAACTTCATTGTAAAATGGTATTTTACAACAGGATTAATTTAATTAGTGAATAGATTAATTTCCTTCTTCACAACATCAGAAAGAAATCTTTAACTCCAGAAGGAAATCATAAGGAGAGGAAATAATTTACTTATAAATAATTAATTTTCATGTAAACAGACTGTGAACACAAAGTGTTTAATTCACTATCGGATACTCTCATGTTGTTATGTTTCCTCGAGACATTACATTGAAACAGAGGGTGTTGCTCTTTTGTGAATTGGGGGTGCTTATCTTACACCTTTATGCTTTTCTTATTACTCCCATATCACTATAGATAAAACATGGTTAAGAATAGTAATTTCTGATGTGTCTAGTATCTGAAGTGCCTTACAGATAATTTTTTAAAATATATAAACCAATGAAATAACAGCAAGCACAGAATTTCAGAAACATGCCAACATGTAATCTCTCAATGAAATAACTAATTGTACATTTTTTAAATCTAGTTTTTCAAAAATTGAGTTTTTTAAAGGATTCATTGGATATTAGAATTATTTATTCTTTGAATGATTCCAACATTTACCTTTAAAATTATCAGATTGACATCTATACCTTGTCTTCTTCAAAGGATTGAACAGTTGTATTGACAAATTTCTCCATATCATACAATTCCTTGATATAAAAATAATTTGTATATGCAAATAGTAACAAACGTAGCATAATGTTACAGTCTCAGAAACATATATAGTGGGTTCAATCAAATGAGTTGATTACTAATTGAATTAGTTGTACCACACAAATAATTTAAAATAGATAACTGATGACTGAAACATATGTTTCTTTTAGATAGTTGATAACTGAATTTGTTACCAGGTAATGATAGATGTGACTGTCTTGACTGCACAGTTTAAGCAGAGTGTTCTGTACACAGGGTAAATGAATACATATCTGAATATGTGGGACAATAATGAAATTCTAAATCACATTCTTTTTAAACACAGAAATACTGATATCAATGTGGGGAAATTTAGGCAGTATGGAAGTCAATGGAACAGACTCAGTTCTGGTGCTAAACTGGTCACCAACACAGAGGACTCCATATCATCTTACAAAAGGTCTTCAAGGAGGCCAGGTCTGAGACCATGATATTTAGGCTTTTGGATACTTCCAAGTAGTTCAGTTATTTGTATTGTTCTTTTTTTTTTTTTTTTTTTTTTTTTTTATAAGATGGAAGCTTATTACAAAAGTGGTTGAAAGTTTAATATGACTATTTTCAAGCAAAGTTGTAAATGACTTTGAAACTGAAAGAGCCCTTAGATGTCTTCTAGCCTCCTTCCATCATTTTAAAAATGAAGACATTAAGCCCCAGCATGGAAAATGAATACAAGATCCCTCTCTCTGACCTTTTGACTCCCATCCATTGCCCTCTTTACAATACTAATGGTGTAATATGCATGGTGGAGTGTAATTCCACCACATATAATTTGGGAAAAGTTTAGTTAACTCTACTTTCGTACTGAAAGATAGAATAGACACTTTGCATAAATCAATTCTTTCTTCTTCACTCGGGAGGCTCAGTTGATTCATCATACTTTTAGGAAGAGTTTCATAGAAAGCCAGACCCAACCACAGCAGCGAATTCAATGGTACTCATTTTTCTCTGTTTGTTACTCATGCTTAATACAATGCCATATTTTACATGTAAAGGATTATGAAACAAAAATAATTTTGTAAAAATATGCAGATTCTCATTGATAATGCATTCTTATCTATGTAACTACTCCAGTAGACCTGGATTCTACTCTTTTTTGTTTGTTTGTTTGTTGCAGGATCACTTTTTAAACAATTTATCTGGGTCTTGGTATTCTTACTTGTAAAATCAGTCAATTAATTGAAATGTAAATTTGCTTTCTTCTTGCTGTAGTAATCCGTGATCATATTGAATCATTCTTTTCTTAATTTAAAGATCTTTTACCCAACAGAGATAAAATCTTGTAGGGTTAACATTTTTATTTAAAAATAGCACGTAAAGGTCAGGCATGTTGGCTTACGCCTGCAATCCCAGCACTTTGGGAGGCTGAGGTCAGCGGATCACCTGAGGTCAGTAGTTCGAGACCAGTCTGGCCAACATGGTGAAATCCCATCTCTACTAAAAATACAAAACTTAGCTAGGCATGGTGGTGGGCACCTGCAATCCCATCTACTTGGGAGGCTGAGGCAGGACAACTGCTTGAACCCAGGAGGCTGAGATTGCAGTGAGCTGCAATCACGCCACGACACTCCAGCCTGGGTGACAAAGGCAGATTCTGTCTCAAAAATAAATAAATAAATAAATACAATAAACATAGCATTTAATTTCATTAGAAATCATTTTAACCTGATTCTATTTTTATTAATGATGAAAACTGGACAAATATTTTCTAAGAACCGTATTTTTCATACATTTTCAAATATTTTTTTCATACTCTCATAAATGGGAGAGTTTTTTATTCTCCATGTCCTTGGAAAGTATGACTGCTTATATAATTTTTAACAATTTTTCCATTTTTTCAATATGTTCTTATTGCTACTCCCACTTTGCATTCGTGATTAATTATATGGTATTTTTAAAAGCCAGTGTAAATTTCTTTTGAAAAAATGTAGTATCACATCAAGTAAAATCCTATTCAGGACAAAACATCCTTTCAATCATTTATTTTGAGGTATAATTGCATTCTGTTTTCCACCTTCTTAATAGTCTAGGTAAGAAAAACTAAAACACGTAAGGAAAAGTGTTACTACTCTTCTCAAACATAGTAGTGAAGTTATCTTGAGTCACTATTAGAAATTGACAGTTTGAGTATATATTTGAGTGAATGTAATAATAATAAACAAGAATAACAATAAGCTCTTTGATGCTTGCATTACCACAGTCATTAACAACAATTCCAAGAATTTTAATTATCTACATTTTTGCATGAGAAAACTGATATTTGGAGAAATGAAATAAATTAATTGCTATGACAATGGAAGCAAGAGATGAAACTTATATTCTGACTAAGAGCCTGAATTCTTAACCATTGAGTTTAATATTTAGGTATGCTAGAGCTGGTTTCTACTCTGTAGCTGAAAACATAGGGCTAGTAGTTTGAGCTGGGAATGGAGGTGCAGGAAAGTAGGAGGCATAAAGTTGGTATTGGATCAAAAGTCATAAATACCATACCATTTACAATGCAGCATATGATTTAGTATGATAGTAAAGCAATGAAGAAAAAATAATAATTTAGCAAAACATGATTTACCCAAAATACAGTATTGCATTTCCTTATAGAGAATATCTATTAATTTTTTGTGATATAATCTTAAAAATCTAAATTGAGCTTTATTGATTTCTTACAACATTTCAGCCAAAATGTGCAATGCATTGTGTAGAATGAGAAGCATATTATCTGTGTGTTATTTGGGGAAAGAATATTGTCATTACAACTGTTTAATTCATACGAACAGTATAGACCTATCAACATATTTTGAGTAACTTGCTTACAGGTATTTTTAAGGAAAGTTATCCAAGCATTCTGCTAAGAGTTTAAAGTTCAATGTTTAGTAAATACATTGCATATCAGGAGATTCAAGAAAAGATGACTGGGTTCATAACCTAATAGAGATATAGTAGGGAAAATACCTGGAGACCAATCAGGGTACTTACCAGAGTCCTGATACAAAGAAACACAGGTTACTTTGGTACAATTAACTCAGAAAGCTAAACTGGAGATCATCAAAAGAATAAGTCAATAAAGAGGGAAGAGAAGCCATAAAAGTACCAAAGAAATAAAGGTGGTCATGACACAATAGACAAAGTGCTAACAGTGGAACCTGCAAGACAACAGTTTCTGGGAAGTAGAGAAGAACTGCCATCATGTAATTAGGCTCCTTCTTTTGCAAACTGTACTAAAAGGATGGAAAATGTTCAAGGTAAAAAATCACACAGATAGAAAAGGACTTGACCTTTGGCAACATTTGAGAGAAGTCTAGAGCAATAGGTTTTTATTCCCTCGTTCCTCCATGAAGAATAGAACCTCCCTCAACATTCAGACTAAAGGAGCATCAATCCTGTTACAGAATTATATTTTTTGGAGAGTTGTAAGATTGTGTCCTGTATTATTATAAATAAAGATACAGAAATTGACAGTGACATATACTGATATCTATCCTTACACTAAGATCCCATTTCCTGCCTCAGCTTCAGTGAGTCTTTCACTTATAACCAGGAGGCACTGGAGAACTAAGTTTTTGGACACTCACAGTTAAAATTTTAATTCTCTATAATAGTTGTTTGAAATTTCTGCTTGAAATTTATTAAATAGCAATATTTAATGAAATTCTAACTTTGTATACATAAAAAGATGAACATTATGTCACATTGGAATATCTTATTTAATCAAGCAAGAAAAAATAGAAAAATGTAGGTTTTAATTAATGAAACACTGAAATAAGAAATGGAAAGTGTCCAGTTCACATTCTTATTATATGTTTATAATTACTGAGATAAGCATAATATAACAATGTAGATTTTATGAATTAAATTAACTAGAGTTAGAATTCTATTCTAACATGAGTAAATTTCATTAACATACCAGGATTATTTCACCTGTCATTTTTTTCTACCCATAGTATTTCCTTCTCCTCATTTGGATTCAATTCAAATGTCACCTTTTCCGAGAAACCTCCCTTGCCACGTTCATAAATCTCTGCTTACCTCTCCAGTCACTCTCCATCATACCACCTGTTTCCACAGAATTTAAACATATTTTTAATTATTCTTTTTGTTATTTGTATCACTCCTCTAGAAAATACCTTCTTATGATTAAAAACTTTGCATCATATTCACTGCTATAATACTGGCATCCAGAAAAATGCTTGATGCATAGTAATGTTTGAATAAACATTTGGTGCTAATGTTTCACTATAGAAAAAAATTAGTAAGTAATATAAATTTAAATATTTTGTATATTTTATAAGCATTAACTCCAGTTGACAATGCATTGGAGAAACCAGCAAATCATTAACATTCACCAAAAAATACTGTTCAAATTAATTTTGGTGAATGTTACTTACAAGTATGCAATCATTATTACCATTTTTGTTAGAATCATATTTTTCAAACCACAATAAAATCCTTACATAAATGAATCATCTTTTATAAGTTGTATTAATTTTAAGGTCACGAATGGCATTTACTTTACAGTTGTTAATGTAATTCAAAGACTAAAAGGGGGAAGTCATAAAAAGATTAAAAGAAACAAAGTCAAATACTTGGCATTAAAATAGATTATGATAAGAGAGCCTATGAAATTTTATTATTATTGATTTAAAAGACTTTCATCATTCACTCACATCTCCAAGATCCATGAGTAATATACTCATTTTAACTTCAAGTGATAAAATATCTATGATATTAAGTATCCTGTATTAATTTCAAGTAATACAACTTGCAACACAAAATTGTTCAAAGTATAAAGCATTTCCACTGTGTGCTATGTCAACTTAAGGAACCTTATGATGTGAATATTTGCATTCAGACTTAGCTTATCTAATTTCAAGAACAATGAAATTAATCATTAAATTAATCTAGGCTTCTCTCCTACTTTTGTATATGGAGGGAACCAATACCCTTTACCCGGATATAAGAACCTGAACCATAACCTTCTTAAGAATAACGGTAGTCATTAAAGAAGCCATCAAGTGTGTCTCCTCATAAAATCCTATAATGCAGTTACTGCTAATATCTTACTTTCGCATAGAAAGCTCCTGGAGCGGCCAAGGCATTAAAAGACTTTCTCAAACTCACACACGAGGTATAGAGTAAAATTGGTTTTTGTAGGTAGAATATCTGGCTCCAGGACTCTACCTGCCCTTACCCTGACTATCATAAAATACTGCCTACTAGACTTCTTGTTTACTACATTTTACACATGAGACAATTTGCACCCAGAAGTAAAGATAACCTACTAGCAAAACGGAGTAAGTAAATGTGGGAGCTGGGAGGCGATCACGGGTCTCCACGTGCATGGGGCTGGCATCATCAGCCTAGTGCACTTTTGTTTTTATTCTGATAAAATGGTGTTGTTGATCATAAATGTTTTAATTCATGAACTGTTAAGCAGTCCATACATTTTTGGGGGGATATGGAAACTCTCCATGGATAACATGAAAGTTGTAGTCTTTCTTCCAGTAAACTCAAGTTAAAACATAAATACAGTATTTTTGGACAGATTTCAGAATAGTTTTGACTATATAAAATGTTCATTTTGACATTATAGGGCAATAGCCCTCAGATTTTTGTGATCAAGAATTTCTAGACCGGGCTCAGTGGCTCACACCTGTAATCCCAGCACTTTGGGAAGCTGAAGTGGGCAGATCACTTGTGTGCAGGAGTTTGAGACCAGCCTGGCAAACATTGTGAAATCCATCTCTACCAAAAAATACAAATATTAGCTAGACAAGGTGGCGCACACCTGTAGTCCCAGCTACTCGGGAAGTTGAAGTACAATAATCACTTGAACCCGGAAGGCAGATATTGCAGTGAGCTGAGATCCTGCCACTGCACTCCAGCCTGGTTGACAGAGTGAGACCTTGTCTCAAAATAAATAAATAAATAAATTCTTTGTAGAAGTAAATATCCTAGACCCCTGAATTTACTCTATACTACATAGGGCTTGATAGATAGGTACTGTTGTAATGGACAGGTAGTTGAGAATGACATTTGAATAACAGGGAATCATATGAAAAAGGGCATGGAGTCAGGTAAGGACAAGTCTTTTCCATAAAGTGTGGTATCTGTTTTGACGAGAGTGATTTCACTAGAGTGATTTTTGAAAGTACACTTGGAGATAATTCAATTCCTAAAGTGTTTCCTGACAAAATTCTGTTTCAAGTATATTTTTAGGTACTGGTTTATAGATATAAATGAAAAACCATATTTTAAGACTCAGAATATAGCAGAAAAAAATTAAAATACAGGAAAAAACCCAATTGCCAAAAACCAAAAACTTAGATTCAAGTCTGTAGAGTACTGATTTACATTTCGGGATGTGATGGAGTGTTGGTAGGGGTAAGGAAAGAGAAGATTACTTGAACACATTCCTACTTTACAAAATTATATTTTGTAGAATGTATCAGTAGTTAAAGGAATTGTTGCCCAGGGGAACAACTAAAAGATTATTTAAATAATACGGCAACAGAGGTATTAATTTTCTGAAGAACAGTCCAAGTACTAAACAGGAAAGGCCAATGTAAGATATAGTAAAGGTTGTATCTCACTCCATTTGACAACATCTTATTTTAAAAGAGATAATTACAAATTATGGAAAAAATTTTTTCTATATGAAGCTTTTGGAAGCATTGAGAAGTAATGAAAACATGACCTTAAACTCATGTGAAATGTTACAGTGTTAGTTATTGGGTTATTTCATATTAAGATTATCAGTTTCAATTTTAGAGGCAATATCAAAGAGAATTCACTTTGCACAGGGTTAGTTACCAGTAGGGTATAATCTATAAAATATGTCTCATAGAATTGGAGCAATATTGGATGTTTACACCGAAGAGAAAATACAGTATGCTAAGCAAAATTTTCTTGGAATGAAGTTAATGCTATTAAATAGAGGTGGAATAAAGATCAGTTCAAGCAATCTAGGCAAAACAAAGTCAGAGAGAGATAGAGAGAAAGTTACAAGTAGATATCTTATCACAATGACAAGAAAGGAATCTCTATCTGAAGTTGTTTGAAACAGTGGTCTCCAAGTGAAGGTGATTTTCCCAGTGCAGCAGGTGCAGCCTCACCACAGCACAGTGCCTAAGATGTGGTAGTGTTCAATAAGGAGAAAATTTAAATGAAGAAGATGAAATAATTAGCTAACGGATAGATGAATACATTATTACAAAAAAAATCTAAGGACATTTTTCCTGATTGCGAGTCTAAATGATAGGAAAGTGAACGGCTCATACGGGATCCCAAATAGACTTCTCAGTGAACCTGCACACATTTGGGAGATCACACTACAGTGGTGGTGTTAAGAGAAGCATTGCTTCCTACACCTGCAAATTATAAGATGAACTGACATTGCTATGAAATGGAGATGAGACACAAGATCAGCTTCTTAATGTGAAAAGTTAGATACATCCATTATGGGGCTCCCGAGGCCAAGCAGGCAGTATAAAAACATTTTGCCAATTTGTCTCTCCACTCCACCTACCTCCGTTAAAGGTAGTAATAAGTATGCAAGGATATCCTTTGCTTTTCAAGCCTCAGTTTTTCTTAACAGTTCTCCAAAATCCTCATGTAGCTATATACCTACAGGGCTGCGTTGTTGGACGTGTGGACAGGTTTTCTTGTTAGTAAAAGTACTTCTCATTCTACTTACCTCTTCTTTGTGAATTGTGACCTTGGCAATACTCAACCGTCTGTAAGGTTCATTTCCCGTAGTAGGGAGAGATGGAGGAGAGGGGAAGAGCTTCTAAAGCTAACCATAAAATACGCTGACCCATTTTTATTAGTTTCCACACCTAAGGAGTTTCTTGTGTTGGAAACTCAAGAAACTACAAATAGTGGAAAAGCCACTATTTGTAGCAATTAACAGAGTAATCTCCCAAAATGAATGCCCAGTTAAAAAGGAGAAGCACTTTTAGTTAAATTTATTCTGTCTTTGAAGTAGAGGAGGAGTCGGGGTAGGGAATAATGAACCAGGGAAAGTAGAAAAACAGGAGGGATGGAAACAGAAGTAGCAGAGAAGCAGGGATTTAAAAAAGCTGTACTGAATCAAGAAGCACAGGTGGTCAAAAGCAAAAATATAAATAAGTCATCGCAGTTTATTGTAAGGAGAAAACCTATCTGCTTTCTAGATATCAGCATAGATTTATACTGAATCTGTTAGAAAGCAGTAGACGACATGCATCCTAAGTCAACTTTACTTTAGCCATCAAATGATTTAGAATTAAAGCATAACAACAACAAAAAAAAAAATACAGAAGGAGATGAGTGTGGATATCTTTCCTCAAAGATTATAATTATATTTAAAAGAGCAAATACATATAACACTCAGCACATGAATCTAGCACATTAAATATAGTAACAGTAATTTTTCACATCTATATATAATTATATACTTGGTATATTATTTGATTTTTTTAGTATATATGTTATTTAGAACATTTTAAATCACATGCTAACTACTAAAAATATCTTCTATAATCTTAACTTATATGCTTTCTTTTCTGTATGCTAACATTGGTTACAAATCTACTTTTTTCAAGTTGATTATTTAATATGTTTGAATTTTTCTCACAATGAAGGTAATTAAAGATCACTTTCATACAAGGCTGCTTAAGATAAGCCAAAAACTGAGAAAGAAATGTAAGTAAAACATTACATAATTAGAATTGGATATACGATTACAACTGCTATTTTAATAAAAAATTCATATCACTGAAGGTTTATAAAACATCTCTTCTTCATAGAAAACCACTATGTTGTATGAATACACATAGAATTCTAAAATGATAAAATAGTTACTTATTTTTCAAGATGTCCTTCCAAATTCATATTTTATAGAACAAAATAATACTTTTAAGTGATCAGGATACATTTCTTCAAACAGATAACCTAAGTAGAATTTGCAATCAGGTTAGAATGTACTCACATTCTTTCTATATAGGCCTTTTACTCACATTTTCTTGTGATTTAGGAAGACTACAATTTATGATCTTTGCAATATAAATATAAGACATACGTAAATCGCATTTTATCCTGCAATGACATTATATTATTTCCTGAATGTGTGTTAAAAAATTTATTCGGTGTAAGACTTCAACAGATCTAGTTTAGTTTTAGGTGTATAGAAGAATTTTCTTGCCCATGTTTAATAAAGGGTTGCAGTGATTTCAAAGCTTTATCTGTCAACTAGCAAACTTGCATGCCTAATAGGTCTGGGAGGAGCAAAAAGGTCTACAGTGGCAACATGTTTCAGTGTAAACTGTTATGTGACTGTGCTACTGAAACTGCTGTGGACACCCACCCCTCTTGTGTCTTCATTCTGTCATTTGGTCTCTGGAGGTTTCAACATTAATCTTTGAGTATAAATGCTTATGAACTCCCAGTAGCTTGCTGATACATACTTATTTCAAGAAATTTTATCAGAACAATTCTCTTCTTAATTTTCTAAAATCACAAATGATTTCCAAAGTTGAAACTTACTTTCCTATTTAAGTAAAACAATCTGACATATTTAGCTATTGAAAAACCAAATTTAACAAAGGTCACAGGTCCAAAGTTGTGAGGGTGAGACACATCACACATATTTATATATCTAACTGTCTATATATAGAGAGATATAAATATGAACAGACTATTGATAAAAACTCTCCATCTTACTATGCTGAAATAACCTTATAATATTTTTTAAAAAGCACTTTATTACTGATATTCACAATTTGAATTTTAATAAAACTTCATATTTTAAACCGACTAAAATTAACTATAATTATAAAGATAAATATTTTATTGCAAATATAATAATATTCTTTATTGTCAGTGATTGTATTAGAAATCTGAATTCTAAATTAAACAAAAAAGACAGATAAATATCATTTGAATAAACAAGTGTACATATTATTATAATACATTAATGATTTAATTTTCGGAAAATTATGTATTGTCAGAAATACAAATCTGAATTTTATTTAATGCTAGTATGTAAAAAAAGCTGAATTCAAATCATATTTAATATGTCACATCATCTAGATAAACTGGCAAAACTTAGGGGAGGCAGAAAACTGTTTTCTTTCTTCCAACTCTTGGACCTATTCCACTCCCTGCTTAATACATGTGTAAATACTTTATTAAGTTGTAACATTAATAAGTTGTGACATTAATCTAGAAGAAGTGGTAGCAATAAAATATTTCTCTTTGATTGTTTTATGAATTACTGTATATCACATACAAGAAAAAGCAATACTATTTAAACTTAGTATCATTTTTAATATAAAGTAAATATACAATCAAGCACATTGTTGATTTACCAAGTAATACAACAAATATTTAAGAGCTATTGACTCTCAGGGAAAATAGCCAAATAAGTATTTAAAAATTTCACCATATAATGTGTTTGCTTTGTATTATATATGACCAATGTAAAATTATAAGAGTTTTATTTCCTGATAATTATCTACTTTTTATATAAACGTAGTTTGCGATAGCATTAATTTCTATGGTATCTATTTCTCATCCACTGTAAATGTGGGTAAAATGATAATAAGTTTTGTGAGGTGTTCAAGAATCGTGAACATTCAATAAAGAATAATTATTTCTAGGTACAGTCTAAAAAATAAAATTCTAATTTTTCCTATTCAAAAAATTATCCAAGTCAACCATTTTAGATGGACTATAACTGAGTTTAAGATTTTCCAAAAATAAAAAGGTTCAAATGATATTTTATCATCTGTTTATAATATAATATCTAATACTGACTAATAAAGGAGTTACTTTAGTCCTCCTGTTACACCATTCTAATAATTAAATATGATAATTAATTTATGTGAACATTGAATGTTCACAATTTTTGATTTAATTGATTGTGTTTTCTTTCTGTTTTCCATATGTATTCTGGATGCATACACACACAAACACACAGACATGGCTATAGATATAGACATATAGAAATATGAAGAAACATATATATGCAGATATAGAGATAAAGTTTTAAAGATATAGAGGATACATAGATGATAGATAGATACATAGACACATAGATGATAGATAGATACATAGATGATAGATAGATAGATACATAGATGATAGATACATAGATACATACATACATAGATAATAGATACATAGATGATAGATAGATACATAGATGATAGATAGATACATAGATGATAGATAGACACATACATGATAGATAGATACATACATAGATGATAGATAGATACATAGATGATAGATAGATAGATAGATAGATAGATAGATAGATAGATAGATAGAT